>NC_041380.1:337593431-337700219 GCF_002162155.2 Triticum dicoccoides | reverse complement strand
GAGTGAAGAGCAAACCTCTCACTCGGAGGCTTAGCCGCAGCCCAGTGCTAGCCTAAGTTATCAAAATCCTACCGAGTGGTAAGCCAGACTTTCACTCGGGGGCTTAGCTGCAGCCCTGTACTCGCCTAAGTTACAAAAATCCTACCAAGTGAAGAGCAACCCACTCACTCGGAGGCTTAGCTGCAGTCCAAGCACTCGCCTAAGTTATAAAAATCCTACCAAGTGAAGAGTAAACCCCTCACTCGGAGGCTTAGCTGCAGCTCAATGCTCGCCTAAGTTATAGAAATCCTACCGAGTGGTAAGCCGGGCTTCCACTCGGAGGCTTAGCCGCAGCCCAGTGCTCGCCTAAGTGGACTAAAGAATAAGTCGATTGCAGTAAAGGCACCTTGCTTTGAACCTGCAAAAGACATTTAGAGCCAAAAGCAATCGTATTCAAGCACCAAATTCAAGTTTGAATCGATATCTAAAAGAACCGAAAGTGCTCAGGCGTTAAGCCTGTTAAGGTTTATCGGTTACAATTTCACTCGGCATACCGAGGCAAATTTAAAAGCGTCGAGCCAGAAGAAGTTTTTTACCCCTCCTGTGGAGGGCTGGAAGGTGCAACGAATTCATCAAGGTCAATTCCGTCGGCGATCCGAGTGGCAGCCGCAAGGAAAGTTTCCATAAAGGACCTGAAGTCGTGTTTCTTGGTGTTGGCCACCCGAAGGGCCGCCAGCTTCTCTTCTCGCGCATCTTTACAGTGAACTCGGGCCAGACACAGAGCAACATCTGCACCACACCGAGCCGAGGACTTCTTCCATTCCTGCACTCGACCAGGGATCGTGTTCAAGCGGGCCATCAGTGACTCAAGGTCGTTCTGAAGTGTCTCCTCAGGCCAGAGCGTCGAGTCGATGCGAGATGTGGCGGCCTTCAGCCTTGCGAGATAGTCCACGACAGCTGCAACACGAGACTCCAGTCGGAAAACATCCATGGCAACTTCGTCGTTCACCGGAGAATTGACGGGGTCGAGGTTTGGCTCCAGCCGGCTAGTTTCTTCTTCAAAGTTTTGACAAAATTCTGCAAGGATGATCACTGAGTCAAGGGGATGGTCGAATGGAAAAACCACGATTGGAAATGTTTGCCGAGCATAGAGGTTTACCTTCAAGCATAAGAAACAACTTCTTGGCAAGACCACTCAGGAAGGCCTCCAGATCATTTTTCTTCCCAGTCAACTTGCTGACTTGGTCGGTCAGGGCAGCTTTATCAGTTTTCAGTCGACTGACCTCCTTGTTGGCGATCCCAAGAGCAGCTTTCAGATTGGTATTGTCTTGTTCAAGCTTGGTGACTGAAGCTAACTTCTCGTCAGCAAGCTTGATCTTCTCAGCTAGTTCGAGGTCTTTCTTCTGTTGGGCCTCCCTTACCTTACCTGCAAGTTACAACAAGGTCAGATTTTGAAACAAGCAAGGGGAAAAGCAGTCGTCAGGGTCTCACCAAACATACCTTCGGTCTCCTCCTTTGCCTTCGTCAGCTTCTCCTGAACCAGCTTCAAGCTCAGCTCGAGTTGAGTGTGCTTGTTTTCCAGCTCAGAGTAGCGAGCCACAAGATCACAGGAGTTCTGCGAAGAACCAATCGACTAAATGTCAAATATAATTCACTTCCGAGTGAAAAAGGAAAAATCACACGTTTCTAAGACTACAGCCGAATACAAGCATTCGACCGTATTCTCGGGGACTACACCCAGTGGGTGCACTCAGCGTGCCCCCACTAATCCTGTTGAAGATAAAGTCGACCAGTCGACCTCAAAAAAAAAGAGAGAGAGATGTATTCTTTAAGACTGTAATCAACTGCAAGCAGTCGACCACAGTCTCGGGGACTACACCCAGTGGGTGCACTCAGCGTGCCCCCACCGGTTTGTGAAATCCAGTCGACATAGTCGACTGACAGAAAGATTGACATCATAAAGCCTAAGGCCGACTGCCAGCAGTCGACCTTAGCCTTGGGGACTACACCCAGCGGGTGCACTCAGCGTGCCCCCGCTAACACGGAGTTTAATCGACACACCCAGTGGGTGACTACTATAAATTCCGGAAAGGAAAAGTTTTTGGTAGCATATCCAACAGAACAAACGGTGGTCGACTGACCTGAACATTTCTTTGGAGGGCAGAACTGGCGTCATAAGCTGCCTGGCTCGCATCCCGGATGGTCTTCAACTGCTTCATCATGATTCCCGCCAGGCGTATCGCCTCCTTCGCCGCGCCAGCTTGGTCCTCTGGGACGTGGTGCGTCGTGAAGAGGGAGGGCTGCTGAGCATTCGTCAATGGATCTGCGAAGGACACCTTGTGTCGAGTGGTGTTCTCTTCCTCCGCAATCAGAATCTCAGGCGCCGTCACATCCTGGGGCACCTTGCTGGCGGACGCTTTCCTACTCCTCCTGCGCTTCAGCGGTTTCTCATCCTCATCATCATCAGGGAGATTGATAACAGCATTGGGTGGAGCTACGGAGAAGAATCAGGATCAGAGATCGCGAGTCAGTCGACTAAAAACGGCGTTAAGAATATAGTACCTGGTTTTGAAGTTGCTGCGTCTTCCATCTCATGGTCATCAGCCCGGGCTGAGGTCTCAGAAGTAGCAGCACTGCAACTCCAAAGAATCAATCGACTAACTTCAGCGTCAACCAGAGACAAAGTTCACACAAAATAAGAAGACTTAAGCAGCACGATTACCCTGATATGGTGGGGATGGACACCTTCATCTTCGGCAGGAGCTTGATCGGCTTCGACGAGGCCGCCCTGGGCTGCTTCGGCGCCTTTTCAGTCGGCACTGGAGAGGTGGTCCGAGGGCGTTTGGTCGACTGAGCAGCGGTCGCAACCCCCTTACCACGTTCAGTCGAAGGGTCGTGGACAAGCTTCGACCGCCTTTCTGAGCGCGGTGGTACGACCTCCTCCTCCTCTTCCTCCTCGTCTTCAACGTCATCTTCATCACCGTCATCATCATCCTCAGCAACGTCCGAGTCCCATTCCTCCTCCTCCTGGCTCTCGCCCCCACTCGCCTCACCCTCCTCAGTCGGAGCTTGTGCCCCGTTGGGCATCGAGTACAGCTCGGTGAGGACCTGGTAGATATCAAGACAAGGATCAATCGACCAGTCGGCAGGATAAACAGAAACGAATGTGACAAGGACACAGTGGAGAGCAGAGCAAGCGTACCTTGTTTGGATCGCTGTTGTGGTCGAGTGGAGGAATCCTTCTGGCTCCGCGTGGGTTATCCTTGTTTCCGGTAACGGCTGCCATCCATCTTTCCAGAGTGACATCGTCGACTGCTTCTTGATGGACTCGAGTCTCGTCTTCAGTCCCACAGTACAACCACATGCAGTGGCTGCGGAACTGAAGGGGCTGGATGCGACGCCTAAGGAAGACCTCCAGGAGATCCATGCCAGTCACTCCCTCCCGAACCAACTGCACCACGCGCTCCATCAACATCTTCACGTCAGCTTTCTCCTCCGGAATCAACTTCAGAGAGGAGGGCTTGTTCACTCGGTCCATGGTAAACTGAGGGAGGCCACTCGACTGCCCCGGCGTCGACTGGTCCTGGCAGTAGAACCAGGTCGACTGCCAGCCTCTGACTGACTCGGGAAAGGTCATGGGCGGGAAGGTGCTCTTATTCCTCACCTGGATCCCCAGGCCCCCACACATTTGGACGACTCGGGTTCTTTCATCGCCTGGGCTCGCCTTCTTCACGGTCTGAGAGCGACACGTGAATATATGCTTGAACAAACCCCAGTGCGGTCGACAGCCCAGGAAACCCTCACACATGGACACGAACGCGGCAAGATAGGCGATAGAATTTGGGGTAAAGTGGTGGAGCTGCGCTCCAAAGAAGTTCAAGAAGCCACGGAAGAAAATACTCGGCGGCAAAGAAAATCCACGATCAACATGGGTGGCCAAGAGCACACACTCACCCTCTTCTGGCTGGGGCTGCCACTCCTTCCCCGGAAGCCTCGCAGCTCCATGAGGGATCAAGCCCTCGTTGGCCATGTCGAGGAGATCTTTTTCTGTGATGGTCGACTGGATCTAGTCTCCTTGGACCCAGCCCTTCGGCAGGCGGGATCTGGACGAAGACCCGCCGCGGCTGGTAGATCTCCCCTTCGCCTTCTCCGATGCCGACGCCTTCTTCGCACGTTCCAGCGCTGCCGTCTTCTCCTTGGCCATGGTTGCCGGCGAGATGCGCGAGGGGAAGTTGTGCGGGGGCGAAAGCGAGCGCGCTGGACGGAGACGAAGGGAGCAGAGAGAGAGAGAATGCTGAGGCACAGTACAAAAATCCTCGCCGGGCGCATTTATAAGGTCCCTTCCGAGTGGATGACAGGTGGGCCCGGTCGATCTAATCATATCCAGGAACAGTTATGCAGACGGGATACGTGGCGAAGAAAGCGGCGCGGAGATCGAGGCGTCTATGTCCCGTCCCATCTGAACGCCGCGGTCCGCTCCGCTTCTCGCGCGTCCCCAAAATTCGCATCCCGTGGAATCCGCGAACAGCAGATCAGTCTGTCAGACGCGGGGTTTCTCGCGATCCGTCGCTCGGAGATCGTCGAAGCCCGAAAGATCACTCGACGAAAGAAGAGAATGGATCGAGTCGACCGAAGATAAGTTGCTCACTATCGACGAAGAGATTCTTTGGTCCAGAACAACGCACGACCAGAGTGCAAATGTTAATCGGGAACAACATCAACTCCTTCCTCACTCGAAGCCTCAATCCATTCGGGGGCTAATGATGGGGTCATGTACCTAGGGTAGGGTCATGGACCTGATCTAAGTACCTTATCCAAGGACACCCTTAGAAGAGGTCGCCTTCCAGTCGACCAACGAGGGACTCACTCGACTGACTTGAAGGACTCGACCATGAAGACTCACTCGACCACCAGAAGGTCAAGAGGCACTCTGCACTGCAACGGCCTGTAATTAAGTAGACTTTATGGTAGTAAAGACACTTTATGTGGGGCGTTATCAGTAACGCCCCGGACTTAACTCACCTTAAACCCTCTCCTACGTGGGCTGACTGGGGTCCCGGCGCACTCTATATAAGCCGCCCCCCTCCACAGGTAGAGGGGTTCGGCATCTTGTAACTCTTATACTCATAATCCACTCAACCGCCTCCGGGCTCCGAGACGTAGGGCTATTACTTCTCCCGAGAAGGGCCTGAACTCGTACATCCCTTGTGTTTACAACCTCTCCATAGCTAGGACCTTGCCTCTCCATACCTACCCCCCACTCTACTGTCAGGCTCAGAACCACGACAAACGGGCTCACCGACGATTCATTGGCGCCACCGTTTGGCCAAAAGAATGCCCCCGCGTAATGCGCAAGCTTGCGCTGTAAGCCGTCTGCGGCAGCGGGGTGACAAGACGTGCGTGAGGAGGATGAGAGGACACATACACATACAGTTAATAAAAAACATTTGCGATTTAATTACCTACTATACCCCCATTCTGGTTTATAAGTAGGATTTTTTAACTAATAAAATACGAATGCATGTCGCCATAGATTATATCGTTGGAGTCGTATTTGAACATAGTTTCCAGCTATACAATTTTTGTAACATGCGTTAACACTTTTTTGGTTAAATTTAAGGTTATACACCAGCAAGCGTTTTCCCGCAACACACATGGCTTATTCCATCACAAACAACTCTGATGGATCAACTGTCTGCCACGTATCGCACACACAACTCTAATTTGATTCGTGCTTGATGTCTCCGACATCGCTCGCACAGTTCGTCTTATTTGCCATGTATCACTATGCTGTCCTCTGCCCGCGTCCCTCGGCAAGCTCTGCTCGCCGTTAGGCGCCGCAGCACGTTGTGCTCGCTGTTAGGCGCCGCGGCGCGCTCAGTCGCGTCCGTTGGCGCACTCCGCTCGCGTCCATCGGCGTGCTCGGCTTGTGGACAGCTTTTCCTTGAGGCGACCGCGGAGCGCTCGGCTCGTGTCCCTCCGCGCGCGCTCTGCCAGCGGTTGGGCATGCGCACGATCACGTCGGGGGGCCCATATGCATGCGGTTGTGCCGAGCGCGTTGCCACGCGATGCAGTTACGTGCGGCACGATGGAGTTACACACTGCAAATTAGAACTGCCATCAGGGCCTGCCGATATTTCTGGTCGTCCGGCTTCCCCTTTAATTCCCGCGGCCATTATAACCTTAGTCTCTTCAACCTTTCGATCGCGCCCCACAACACAACAAGCACACCCACGACGACACATAGAGAGGGGATGTCCGGCGGCGCTCCAATGGAGTTCGGCGAGCGTAGAGTGGAGACCCACGCGAGGGAGACGGATCTCTCGGTGGTGTACACCATCGACTCGGCCGTGGTGTATGACTACATCAACAGCATTGAGCAGTTGCTTGCTGGAGACAAGTACAAGGTGGCCGACATCGACCTCCAGTACACCGCCAGTCGTCCCGTCATAGATCAGAAGGTTGTCGTTGCCTAGTTGTGCGTGCGCCATCATGTCCTCATCTACCACTACTGCATGGCCACAGGGCCTTGCGACCGTTTCAACAGGTTTGTCAACAGCACCGACTACAAGTTCACCACGGTGGATACCAAAGACAATGTAAAAGCACTCAGTGTTACGGGCTTGGCCTGCAAGAACCTTGTCGAAATCCATGACCACTACAGGGTCTGGGGTAGCATGAAGCAGGACTCCCTGGTCGAACTCGCCTCGGCCATCATCGACCCCTACTACGAAAAGATGAAGCAGGATGCCCAGAGAACAAGTCTCGTATCCTGCCACAAGGCCTGGATGCGACAACTGGATGAACCTCACCTCAGGTTCATGGCCAAGAGCGTGTACACACGATATGAGATGCACAGGCGGATCGTTGACATGAGGAAGTGCCTCGTTACCCAAATCGACGAGCCCGGATCGAGCCACAAGAAGAGCAAGCATCACAAGAAGTAGATGATGATCAGATGATCATTTATGCTAATTAATCATGCATGTAATATATAGTTTACTTTATTGGTGTGTGTGTAAATGGCATGTGTGTAGTAGCCACCTATGTAATTATGCATGTAACAGTTTACTTTGGTGTGTGCAAATGCCATGGCTGTAGTAGCCACCTATGTAAGTGGATGTTTAATTTGGTTATGCAAGCATGTCCTTATAAGTGTGTGTGTATATATGTTGTTGTTCTATATGCAATCCCATCGCACAACACACACGTCTTATTAGCAGCAACCATTTGTGTTCTTATCGGTCTTCAGACTTATTATTTTTTACGGGCGGCTCAGCGGTGAAATAACCTGCGTCAGATGGAAATGACAAATGTGAACAAAACCTCGGTAGAGCTAACCCACTACAACAATAGCTGTTGAACCAAGCAAAAAAATGACTCACCTTTCAAATACAATGACCCTTGTAAACATAGAACAAAGGCCGCACCCACAGGCGGAGCACCGGTTGGTGAACGAGGTGGCTACGGATGCACCCACCGATCATGCTTCATCAGCCCCGTGGCGGTAGGCATGGTGACGAATGTCTGAGACCAACCAAATGGTGGTGACACGTCCAACAACCACCGATGGGTGGCACTTGGAAACCGAATGGCCCACGAGGCACTCACTCACGAGGATCCTCGGTTAGGAAGAAGCAATATCTGCAGGTAGCTCCATGCTACCAAGGCTAGCAAAGGCCCCTGTCAGATTCGGGGCTTCGCAGACCCTTGAGAGGTTCGAACACTGTGGTGCATATGAAGGACTCTCTCTTCCCTGCCGGCCCAATGATTCCACAGCCTAGCTCGACAAACCTGAGGAACAAGGGACACATCAGTTTATCCTGGTTCGGGGCACCTTGCAGTGTAATACCCTACTCCAGCTTTGAGGTGGATTGCCTCGAGGGGCTGAGGATGAACTAGTACAATGGATGAACAACCTCAAGAGGTGGGGTGTTCTTGAGCTCGATGAGCTAGTGGGTGTGAGGATGGTCTGAATGATCCATCCTTGTCTATGGTGGTGGCTAGGTCCTATTTATAGTGGCCTTGGTCCTCTTCCCAAATGTAGGCGGGAAGGGATCCCACAACGGCCAAATTCAAAGGGAGACAACTAGTACAAGTTATCTTGACAAAAGTAGTCTTCGCCTGCAAAGGCTCTGGTGGTGACACTGCAGTGGGCTCCGCGATGACCTCTGTCCTCTCCTCCTGGCGGTCCTGGTCTTGTTACACCAATATGGAAACCTTTGCTTGATTCCTTGGGACTCCGCGCCTGCATTTGCCTCCTTGCACCAAAGGGAAAAACTGGTACACTGCGCCTGTTGGTGCCCGCCTAGCCTTGGTCATCATGGCTCACATCATGTGAACCTCATGAGGTGCACCTTGCATTGATATCTCCGCTCCTCGGGAGCTGGCCTAGTGAGGCCACCCCCCAGGGAGGTCTTGGTGTCGTCCGCCTCGCGAGGGTCTTGGGTCATTGTTGCTGAAATTGGGTCGTACCGGGCCGTCGATGGAGCCACGCCGTGGGCCGCAGGCAGGCAGGTCTGGGTACCCCTGTTCCTAGGACGCCGATAGTAGCCCCCGGGCCCAAGGCGCGCTCGAACTTGGCTTCGAGGCGAAGCCAAAGGGCAAGTGCGGAGCGACACGGGCCCCAACCGCCTGTGGCCTCGGTCGACGCGTGGCGATTGATGGGACGTGGGCGCCTCCGCTTCCCCATGCTGCCTTGGCAACCGTTTGATTTGATGAGACTCTGCTGCATGCAAAGGAAAACCATCATTACGTGCAATCATGGAGGCCGGCGGTTCGCCTCCTCCTGGCTATAAATGAGGGGAGGGGCAGAGCCCCCTTGCTCATCTCTGTCTTCTCACAGTCCGCTTCACATTCTTCTTTCTCACCTTTCCATCTTGCTGCAGCTCCCATGGCGCCGACGAGGAAGTTCTCTGCTGCCGAGAAGGGGAAGGCCCCCAAGGAGGGACCTAACTCGCCACCTCCCAAGAGAAGGCGAGGCCGCCCGCGCAAGCATGCCGCGACCCCTGCGGTGGCTCCTCGAGGGCGCGGGCGCGCCTTGGCCGGCCGTGGCGGCGCTTCTTCTCGTGGCAGGTGCCGCCGGGGGCGAGGCAGCCCTTGCAAGGAGGGGAGAAATGCCATGGTCGTGCGTCCTCCCAGGCCGCACTTCCACTCGGCCGGCGTGCTCCCTGAGTTTGGCGTGTGGTCGGAGAAGCCGGCCGGCACCTGGCTCCAGCTTTCACGCTCCTTTGCCGGTGATCTACCGGCCATGGGTCTCGATGGCCTCTGGCTACTGCAGGCCTCTGGCCTCATGGGTTATGGTCGAGGTCTCCGCCATGGGCAGCGTGGCCCTGACCCGCGGCTGGCAGACGTTCGCCAGGACACGCAGCCCGAGTAGGAGGTGCACCCTCCACTTCAAGTATGACGGCGCCGTGACCCTCTTCGTGAGGGTGTTTGGGGAAGACGGTCGCCGCGCAGGGTGCTGCCCCGAAGACAGTAGCAGCGACGATGAACTCGGCCTTGACAACGGTCGTGACGATGCGAAGGGCGAGCTCGCCCTTGGTGACGGCCGCGGTTCGTCCAGCGAGGGCGGCTTCTTCTCCAACGAGAGAACCAGCAGCGGTGGCTATGACCAGCCTCCACGCCACCGGGCTCGCTTCGAGGACTTGTGGCGGGTCATCTCGTCGCCATGCTTTGGTGAAGCATGAGGAAGGCTCAGACTGAGCTGAGTCCGGGAGGCCCTTGGAATCAGGCCTCGTGAGCTGCTATGGTCGCTCGAGCCGCTTTTGTTTAATCTTTCCTTTCTTCCTATATTTGAAAAAGAAAGCAGATGGCCCTGGAGGGGCATGTCATGAACCATGGCATTTATGTTGCTATGCTATGTTTATTGTTTCGATGTTATGTTGTGGTGTTCATGCTTCAAATGGGTAGGGTAGGATAACCTTAGCTTGATATACTCGTGGTATTCTTATGTCTTGCGATGGCACGTCCTCCATCATCTCATGAGGTCCCCTTACCATTGACTTAGGGGTTGCTGGCCTCGGGAGGCATCGTGAAGCTGCAGAATTGTTAGAAAATTTTGTCGGGTGTCATGTTCTCCCTTGTGTGAGTCCTCAGGCGTGAGCTAGTCGAGGCTTGGTGCATCGCGTCGCGGTGCCCGGGGGGCACGGACTTGAGGAGATGCGCCAACCACAGGCTAGGTCGAGACCGTATCGCGAGGATAGAAAAAGCCAAGGCCCTGGGGGACAGGGCTGTGGCGAAGTATGCTTGTGGTGCGGGGCGGGCCTGATGCGCACGCACATACCTGCCCAGCCCTCGCGCGCGAGATGCACGAGGAAAGGTGGCGGGCAACTGTTGCCCCTCCTGGGCCGAGACCGACGGTCAAGAGAAAAGACAAGAGAGAAACCAACTTGGCCATCCAAAATGCAAGAACTCCAAATTCCATTAAGAAGGATTACAAACCAACTATAGAAAGCAAGCAAATGAACAGCCGCGTCCGGCACCTAGTCTAGTCTTCTCACCAGCGCGGAGCTAAGTGCTGCCACTAGGACGTGGGAGGGAGCCCCCGAGGCCCGAGGGCGGCTCTCCGGAGACTCCGGGGTGTGTACAGCCCCACTCATTATTACGTGAGAGTGTCACGAGCGGAGACCTTCACAGGCACTGGGCCTTTCTTCATGGGTAGAACTTCCGGAGGTACTGGATGTTCCAAGCGTTCTGCGTCTCCAGGCGCACGATGCTAGGCCTGGAGACGCGGGCGACCCTAAACGGGCCCTCCCACATGGGTGAAATCTTATGCAGTCCTTCCCTAGAGAGCACCCGTCGTAGGACGAGATCACACACCTCGAGCGTCATGGAGCGGACGCTGTGGCAGTGATACCACCGCAGCGCCTGCTGGTACCTTGCCGCTCGGAGCGAGGCTTGATGGCGGCATTCCTCCCCTAGCACAAGGTACATCCCCCGCGTGGCGTCCTGGCGTGCCTCGTGAAACGCCAAGACCCGCGGAGCGATGCCTGAACTCATGTGAGAGAACCGCTTCAGCTCCATAGACAAGGAAGAATGGAGTTTCGCCGGTCGGCTTGGTCGCGGTGGTGCGGACGCACCACAGCACGGACTGGAGCTCATCGAGCCAGCCCCTGCCGTAGGCCTCGAGCTTCTTCTTGAAGGTTCTTGTCTTGAGGCCTCTCAGGACCTTCGTGTTGGCGCGCTCAGCTTGGCCATTGCTCCTCGGGTGTGCCACTGAGGCATAGCATATCTGTGTTCCAAGGTTAGCACAATATGGTTTGAAGAGATTGCTAGTGAACTGCAAGCCATTGTCAGTGATGATGTGATTAGGGACTCCGAACCGGCTCACGAGGCCCTTGATGAACTTGACCATCGAGCTGGCCGGATGGTGCGGACTGCTTCCACCTCCGCGCATTTGATAAACTTGTCGATAGCGATGTAGAGGTAGCGGTAGCCCCTGAGCACTCGAGGGAACGGACCCAAGATGTCCAGCCCCCAGACCGCAAACGGCCACGAGAGCGGGATGGTCTAGAGGCCCTGGGCAGGCTGGTGGATTTGCTTGGCATGGAACTAGCAGGCTTCACAGGATCTCACCAGCTCGGTCGCATTGCTGAGCGCCATGGGCCAGTAGAACCCGTTGCGGAACGCCTTGCCCATGAGGGTGCGCGGTGATTGCTCGTCCTCGAGTAGGTAAATGATAAAAAAGATAATTTTTGATGTGGAATGCTACCTAGCATAATCTTGATCATATGTATAATCATGGCATGAATATTAAGACACGAGTGATTCAAAGCGATAATCTATCTTTTGACATAAAAACAATAATACTTCAAGCCTACTAATAAAGCAATCATGTCTTTTCAAAATAACATGGCCAAAGAAAGTTATCCCTACAAAATCATATAGTCTGGCTATGCTCCATCTTCACCACACAAAATATTGACATCATGCACAACCCTGATGACAAGCCAAGCAATTGTTTCATACTTTTGACGTTCTCAAACCTTTTCAACTTTCACGCAATACATGAGCGTGAGCCATGGACATAGCACTATAGGTGGAATAGAATATGATGGTGGAGAAGACAAAAAGGAGAAGATAGTCTCACATCAACTAGGCGTATCAACGGGCTATGGAGATGCCCATCAATAGATCTCAATGTGAGTGAGTAGGGATTGCCATGCAACGGATGCACTAGAGCTATAAATGTATGAAAGCTCAACAAAAGAAACTAAGTGGGTGTGCATCCAACTTGCTTGCTCACGAAGACCTAGGGCACTTGAGGAGGCCCATTGTTGGAATATACAAGCCAAGTTCTATAATGAAAATTCCCACTAGTATATGAAAGTGATAACTCAAGAGACTCTCTATATGAAGAACATGGTGCTATTTTGAAGCACAAGTGTGGAAAAAAGGAATAGTAGCATTGCCCCCTTTTATTTATTTTCTGTTTTTTTTATTTGGCCTTTCTCTTTTTTGGCCTTTTTTTTATTATACTAGCATGACTCTAATATCACCATCTTTATATCCCAAAACTATTGCAAGGAATCAACATATCATATTCAGTGATCTACAAGTTTATGTAGGATTTTATAACTAACCATGTGAATGACCAGTTCCTGTCATCTCTCTAAATAGATATAGGTGAAGCAAGAGAGTTTAATTCTTTCTACAAAAGATATGCCCACGCTCTAACAAATATAAGTGAAGCAAAAGAGCATTCTACAAATGGCGGTTGTCTAAGTGAAGAGAAACAGACAATCCAAACTTCAAATGATATAAGTGAAGCACATGAAGCATTCTATAAAGCCATACTCAAAGAATATAAGTGAAGTGCAAAGAGCATTCTATAAATCAACCAAGGACGATCTCATACCAGCATGGTGCAAAAAAGAAACATGAAAACTAAAGCAAAGACGCTCCAAGATTGCACATATCGCATGAACGAAACGAATCCGAAAACATACTGATACTTGTTGAAGAAAGAGGGGATGCCTTCCCAGCATCCCCAAGCTTAGATGCTTGAGTCTCCTTGAATATTTACTTGGGGTGCCTCGGGAATCCCCAAGCTTGAGCTCTTTCCTCTCTTCCTTCTTCTCACATCGAAACCTTCTCCATCATCGAACACTTCATCCACACAAAACTTCAACAGAAAACTCGGTAAGATCCGTTAGTATAATAAAGCAAATCACTACTCTAAGTACTGTTGCAAACCAATTCATATTTTGTTTTTGCATTGTGTCCACTGTAGTATAACTTTTCCATGGCTTAATCCACTGATATAAGTTGATAGTTTCATCAAAACAAGCAAACTATGCATCAAAAACAGAATCTGTCTAAAACAGAACAGTCTGTAGCAATCTGAACATTCACCATACTTCTGATACTTGAAAAATTCTTCTAAAATTAGGAAAAATAAAAAATTTGTATAGGAATACAGTGCGAAAAGAATCAGAACCATTTGACGTTCCAGCTAAAAATGTAAAATCGCACACTACAGCCAAAGTTTCTGTCCTGCACCGTACAAACCATCAAGCAAATGTAAACATCCTAAAGGCAAATCTTGGCACATTATTTTTATTATACAAAGGAATTGTACAAGGGGATAATTATTTTTACTGAAAAGTTTCTGTAATCAAGATTCACAAAGTTTCCGTGAGCATGAACAAAGTTCAAGGCTAGCTCCGACTTCAACAATGCTTGTCTCTATCACTTTCGCTTTCCTTTTTGAAAAAGTTTTGGGTTCCCCTCTTTATTTTTGTTGTTTTAAAACTATATAAAAGCACTCAAAAGAAATAAATGACTCTCTAAAACTTCCAGATTGTCTCCCTGGCAGCGCTTTCTTTAAAGCCATTAAGCTAGGCATGTAGTGCTCAAGTAGCGAATCCACCCGGATCCCAAGGTATATCAAAGCCAATTTTAATTAACAATGATTTGGCATTTAGTAGTGAGCACAAAGTAACATGTATCATGCTACAACGAAGTCTAACTCTCTTCCTATGCATCGGCATGTCATAAAAGAACAATTCATGCACACATAGTAAAGGCCAATGCATAGTATAAACAGTTTCTTGCAATTTTATCATATTGGAAACATAGAGAGGTGGAGATATAGTTCCTCTCTCATAATAATTGCAAGTAGGAGCAGCAAGCACATGCATATTATATTCATCAAAATCATCATGTGCAACGGTAAAAGGCAACCCATCAATATAATCCTTAATAAAAGCAAACTTCTCCGATATAGTGTAATTGGGAGAATTCAAAAAGATAATAGGACTATCATGCGTGGGTGCAATAGAAACAATTTCATGTTTAACATAAGGAACTATAGCAAGTTCATCTCCATAAGCATAATTCATATTGGCATCTTGGCCACAAGCATAGCAAGCATCATCAAAAAGGGATATTTCAAGATAATCAACGGGGTCATAACAGTCATCATAGCAATCATCCTTCGGTGAGTGCGAAGGGAAATTAAACAATGTATGAGTTGGAGGGTTACTCTCATTAGAAGGTGGGCACGGGTAGCTAATCCGCTCTTCCTCCTTTTGTTCTTCGCTCTCCTCATCATCTTTTTCATCCAATGAGCTCACAGTTTCATCAATTTCTTCTTTCATAGACTCCTGCAAAATATTAGTCTCTTCTTGGACAGCGGAGTAGTACTCAATATATGGTTCAACATAGGCATTAGAAGCATAATTATCATAGCAATATTTAAATATGGAAAAAAATTCAGATTTCTAAAGAGTAGCATCATACTTTTCAATCAAAGAAGCAATTTCGTAAGCACCCTTAAAAGCAACAAATTCTTCAATTTCTTGAACATCATAGTAACTATAAACACCCTTAGCATAAGAGGATATGATTCCATTATCACTAAACAAACATTGGTAGGGAAGGTGTTTCTTAGGGTCTTCAGAACAACAAGTATAATCATATATTTCACATAAATTCCCAGCATGGCATTGCAAACGATGAATTTGATCCAGTAAAGTTTTCCCTTTTTCAGATATTCGGTGTCGCACATAACAAGCATGCTCATCTAAAGATTTGCCCTCAACTAAGCTAGTTGGGGTTTCAGCACGAGCACATAGGGATCGAAGATGATCCAAGTAATAAGCTTCAGCAGTGTGATAGATTTTGAGTGGTTCTTCAACCATTGGTTTAGTAGGTACAACTAATTTTTTTGGTATTTTGCGTTTCCTACCCATAACTAAAGATAGAAAACAACTAAGAACAGCAAATAAAAATTACTTAGTGATAAAGCAAACAAGCACACACGAGAATATTCACCCCACGCTATTGCTCCCCGGCAACGGCGCCAGAAAAAGGTCTTGATAACCCACAAGTATAGGGGATCGCAACAGTTTTCGATAAGTAAGAGTGTCGAACCCAACGAGGAGCTGAAGGTAGAACAAATATTCCCTCAAGTTCTATCGACCACCGATACAACTCTACGCACGCTTGACGTTCGCTTTACCTAGAACAAGTATGAAACTAGAAGTACTTTGTAGGTGTTGTTGGATAGGTTTGCAAGATAATAAAGATTACGTAAATGAAAAGTAGGGGCTGTTTAGATAAAAGAAACAATAAAGTAAATATAGCGAGTGTGGAAAAGTGGTGGTAGGAGTTGTGAAATTGCCCCTTAAGCAATTGACTACTTTACTAGACCGATAGCAAGTATTATGTGGGAGAGGCCACTGCTAGCATGTCATCCCTGACTTGGAATTCTATGCACTTATGATTGGAACTATTAGCAAGCATCTGCAACTACTAATGTTCATTAAGGTAAAACCCAACCATAGCATTAAGATATATTGGTACCCCTTCAATCCCGTATGCATCAATTTCTATGCTAGGTTGAAGCTTCTGTCACTCTTGCCCTCCAATACATAGTCCTATCAACATACAAACTAACCCTATGGTGTGATCCACACGAGCAATCATATGATGGGCACCAAAGGACAGCAACATAACCACAAGCAAATTAAATCAATCATAGCAATTCATCAACCACCGATAGGACAACAAAAATCTACTCAGACATCATAGGATGGCAACACATCATTGGATAATAATATGAAGCATAAAGCACCATGTTCAAGTAGAGGGTATAGCGGGTTGCGGGAGAGTGGACCACTGTAGATAGAGGGGGGGAGGTGATGGAGATGTTGGTGAAGATGGCGGAGGTGTTGGTGTAGATCGCGGTGATGATGATGGCCCCCGGTGGCACCGGAGTGCCACCGGAAGCGAGGGGGAGAGAGCCCCCCTCCTTCTTCTTCTTCCTTAACCTCCTCCCTAGATGGGAGAAGGGTTTCCCCTCTGGTCCATGGCCTCCATGGCATGGGAGGGGCGAGAGCCCCTCCGAGATTGGATCTGTCTCTCTGTCTCTCTCTGTTTCTGCGTTCTATTCTAGCTCCGTTTCACCGTTTCGTATATATATGGAGGTCCGTAACTCCGATTGGCCTAAAACCTTCGCCATGATTTTTTTCCGAATATTAGCTTTCTTGCGGCAAAATAAGAGCGTCAACCGCCTTATGGTGGGCTCACGAGGGTAGGGGGCGCGCCCTAGGGGGGCGCCCCCCTGCCTCGTGACCACCTCGGGCACTGGTTCGCGTTGATTTTCCTTCCGAGTTTTCCATATTTTCCAAAAATAAGCTCTGTCCGTTTTTATCCCGTTTGGACTCTGTTTGATATGGATATTCTGCGAAACCAAAAAAATGCAACAGACAGGAACTGGCACTGGGCACTGGATCAATATGTTAGTCCCAAAAATAGTATAAAAAGTTACCAAAAAGTATATGAAAGTTGAATAATATTGGCATGGAACAATCAAAAATTATAGATACGACGGAGACGTATCAGCGATGAGTGATGCCCGCAGTCTCCGCCATGTATGTCGGCTAACAGCTCGCACCCCTGTTCCTTGGAGATGCATCGCAAGGAAACATCGTTTGGTCGTTTTCGGTAAAGCTCACCATCCTAAATGCAGTTGACTATGGCCTGCTGAGCCACGTGCTCAGTGTCTTGTTCCTTCTGTGGCAGGGTCCCCTGAAGTAGGTACGCCTTGAATTCTTCGGTCCAGCACCCCTCCTGAGGCTCGAGCGCTAGGAGCAAGCGTCCTCCTGAGGTCGGGCCGCAGGCGGGGGCTCCAGAGGTTGGTGCTGGCGGGAGCTCCTCCTAAGGCAGTGTTGGATCCACAACCAGAGGGGCTGCTGAAGGCTTGAAGAGCTGCTCCTCGAAGACACCAAGCTCCTAAGGCTGGCGCTTGGATGCTCTCTTGGCGATGTCGTGGGCTTCCTTGTTCGTGTCATGGGGCACGTGCTGCAACTCTAGGCCCAAGAATTGTTTCTTCATCTTGCGTACCTCCGCCAGGTATGCCTCCATGTGTTCATCCTTCGGCTCGTACACTTTGTTGGAGAAGTTGATGAGGAGCCGGGAGTCGCCCTTGATGGTGAGGCGCTTTACGCCCAAAGCGGCTGCAGCCTTGAGGCCGGCGATCAAGCCTTCGTACTCTGTGATGTTGTTGGAGACCTTTTCACCGTGTTGGAAGCAGAGCTGCACGACGTAGTAGAGCTTGTCCTGAGTAGGCGAAACGAGCACAGCTCCAGCCCCTGCACCCTGTCATGCGAAGGCGCCATTGAAGTACATGACCCAGCCGTCTGGTGCTTCGCTCCCTAGCGAGAGTGGTCGGTCCTCGCCTGCCCCTGACCCGGGGGCATCAGTCCATTCTGCCATGAAGTCGGCGAGCGCAGCTCCCTTGATGACCCCGGTGGTGCTGAACTCCAGCTGAATTTCCTGCAGTTCGATGTTCCATTCGGTGACCCTACCTGCAGCATTGGGTCTCTAGAGCACCCTCTCTAGTGGGTAAGTCGAAATAACCTTGATGGGGTGGCCCTGGAACTAGTGACGCATCTGGCGCAAGGCAATGAGAAGTGCAAGCAAGAGCTTCTGCGACATGGGGTAGTGTGCTCGCGTGTCTCGCAGTACCGTGCTGACGAAGGGGCTGGGGATGAACTAGTACAGTGGATGAACAGCCTCAGGAGGTGAGGTGTTCTTGAGCTCGATGAGCTAGTGGATGTTAGGATGGTCTGAATGACCCGTCTGTTGGAAATATGCCCTAGAGGCAATAATAAATTAGTTATTATTATATTTCATTGTTCATGATAATCGTTTATTATCCATTCTAGAATTGTATTGATAGGAAACTCAGATACATGTGTGGATACATAGACAACACCATGTCCCTAGTAAGCCTCTAGTTGACTAGCTCGTTGATCAATAGATGGTTTCGCTTTCCTGACCATGGACATTGGATGTCGTTGATGACGGGATCACATCATTAGGAGAATGATGTGATGGACAAGACCCAATCCTAAGCCTAGCACAAGATCGTGTAGTTCGTATGCTAAAGCTTTTCTAATGTCAAGTATCATTTCCTTAGACCATGAGATTGTGCAACTCCCGGATGCCATAGGAATGCTTTGGGTGTACCAAACGTCACAACATAACTGGGTGGCTATAAAGGTGCACTGCGGGTATCTCCGAAAGTGTCTGTTGGGTTGGCACGAATCGAGACTGGGATTTGTCACTCCGTGTAACGGAGAGGTATCTCTGGGCCCACTCGGTAGGACATCATCATAATATGCGCAATGTGACCAAGGAGTTGATCACGGGATGATGTGTTACGGAACGAGTAAAGAGACTTGCCGGTAACGAGATTGAACGAGGTATCGGGATACCGACGATCGAATCTCGGGCAAGTATAGTACCGATAGACAAAGGGAATTGAATACGGGATTGATTGAATCCTCGACATCGTGGTTCATCCGATGAGATCATCGTGGAACATGTGGGAGCCAACATGGGTATCTAGGTCCCGCTGTTGGTTATTGACCGGAGAGTCGTCTCTGTCATGTCTGCGTGTCTCCCGAACCCGTAGGGTCTACACACTTAAGGTTCGGTGACGCTAGGGTTGTAGAGATATTAGTATGCGGTAACCCGAAAGTTGTTCGGAGTCCCGGATGAGATCCCGGATGTCACGAGGAGTTCCGGAATGGTCCGGAGGTGAAGATTTATATATAGGAAGTCCAATTTTGGCCATCGGGAAAGTTTCGGGGGTAATCGATATTGTACCGGGACCACCGGAAGGGTCCCGGGGGTCCACCGGGTGGGGCCACCTATCCCGGAGGGCCCCATGGGCTGAAGTGGGAGGGGAACCAGCCCTTGATGGGCTGGTGCCCCCCCCCATGGGCCTCCCCCTGCGCCTAGGGTTGGAAACCCTAGGGGTGGGGGCGCCCCACCTGACTTGGGGGGCAAGTCCCCCCTTGGCCGCCGCCCCCCTTGGAGATGGGATCTCCTAGGGCCGGCGCACCCCTAGGGGCCCTATACATAGTAGGGGGGAGGGAGGGCAGCCATACCCAAGACCCTGGCGCCTCCCTCTCCCCCGTGACACCTCTCCCTCTCGTTGGTGCTTGGCGAAGCCCTGTCGAGATCCCGCTGCTTCCACCACCACGCCGTCATGCTGCTGGATCTCCATCAACCTCTCCTCTCCCCTTGCTGGATCAAGAAGGAGGAGACGTCTTCCCAACCATACGTGTGTTGAACGCGGAGGTGCCGTCCGTTCGGCGCTGGTTCATCGGTGATTTGGATCACGACGAGTACGACTCCATCAACCCCGTTCACTTGAACGCTTCCGCTAGCGATCTTCAAGGGTATGAAGATGCACTCCCTCTCCCTCGTTGCCAGTATCTCCTAGATTGATCTTGGTGACACGTAGGAAAATTTTGAATTATTGCTACGATCCCCAACACCGTCCCCATCTATGGTGGTGGCTAGGTCCTATTTATAGTGGCCTTGGTCCTCTTCCCAAATGTAGGCGGGAAGGGATCCCACAACGGCCAAATTCAAAGGGAGACAACTAGTACAAGTTATCCTGACAAAAGTAGTCTTCGCCTGCAGAGGCTCTGGTGGTGACGCTGCAGTGGGCTCCATGATGACCTCCGTCCTGTCATCCTCGCGGTCTTGGTCTCGTTGCATCAATATGGAAACCTTTGCTTGATTCCTCGGGACTCCGCGCCTGCACTTGCCTCCTTGGCATAAAAGGGGAAACTGGTACACTGCGCCTGCTGGTGCCCGCCTGGCCTTGGTCGTCATGGCTCACGTCATGTGAACCTCATGAGGTGCACCTTGCATTGATATCTCTGCTCCTTGGGAGCCAGCCTAGTGAGGCCGCCCCCCAGGGAGGTCTTGGTGTCATCTGCCTCGCAAGGCTTGGCCCCTCGCGAGGGGCTTGGGTCGTTGTTGCTGAAACTGGGCCGTACCGGGCCGTCGATGGAGCCACGTCGTGGGCCACAGGTAGGTAGGTCTGGGTACCCCCGTTCCCAAAACACCGACAGCCCCCCTTCGGCAGTCTCTCCAAAACACGGATTGCAAAGGCGACAACAGAACGCATTCTACACGTTGCAACAAGGAACTACAACCAAAAACCACAAAGAATGATAATCAAGAACGTGACAAGCACAAACAAACTTATGAGACAACCCACGTCCAACAACAAAAAGTCCAAGAACAATTGCATCATAGCAACGACAAGAAGATGGCAGCACCTGCAAAGGTGAGGGAAAAGAAAACAGACAGTAAGCATGTAAAAAATATCGCGCACAAGAAAGAAAATAAAGGGCATATGAACCTATTGGGGAACGCAGTATTTCAAAAATTTCCTATGATCATGCAAGATCTATCTAGGAGATGCATAGCAATGAGAGGGGAGA
Source organism: Triticum dicoccoides (assembly GCF_002162155.2). Lineage (NCBI taxonomy): Eukaryota > Viridiplantae > Streptophyta > Magnoliopsida > Poales > Poaceae > Triticum > Triticum dicoccoides. Next base: position 337,679,481 of record NC_041380.1, on the reverse strand, counting down.
GTGTGCCCACGTACCCTCGTAGATCAAAAGCGGGAGTGTTTAGTAACGCGGTTGATGTAGTCGAACATCTTCGCGATCCAACCGATCCAAGCACCGAACGTACGACACCTCCGCGTTAAGCACACGTTCAGCTCGATGACATCCCTCGATCTCTTGATCCAGTTGAGGACAAGGGAGAGTTCCGTCAGCACGACGGCGTGATGACGGTGATGATGAAGTTACCGGCGCAGGGCTTCGCCTAAGCACTATGACGATATGACTGAGGTGTGTAACTGTGGGGGGGCACCGCACACGGATAAGAGAAGACTTGGTGTGCCTTTGGGGTGCCCCCTCCCACGTATATATAGGGGGAGGAGAGGTGGCCAGACCTAGGGGGCGCGCCATGGGGGGAGTCCTACTTGGACTCCCGGTCAAAGTAGGATTCGCCCCCCCCCCCTTTCCTATTCCAAGTAGGAGAAGAAGGGAAGGAGGAATATGAGAGAACGAAGGAGGGGGGCGCCACCCCCTCCCCTTGTCCAATTCGGACTGGGCAAGGGGGGCGCCACCTCTGGTCATCCCTCTCTCTTCTCCGCTAAGGCCCATGGTGGCCCATTAACCTCCGGGGGGGTCCGGTAACCCCTGGTACTCCGAAACTTATCTGAAATGACCCGCACCATTATGGTGTCCCAATGTAGACTTACAATATATGAATCTTTATGTCTCGACCATTTCGAGACTCCTCGTCATGTCCGTTATCTCATCTCGGACTCCGAACAAACTTCGGTTCATCAAAACACGAAACTCATAATACAAATCGTCATCGAACGTTAAGCGTGTGGACCCTACGGGTTCGAGAACTATGTAGACATGACCGAGACATATCTCTTGTCAATAACCAATGGCGGAACCTGGATGCTCATATTGGCTCCTACCTATTCTACGAAGATCTTTATCGGTCAAACCGCATAACAACATACGTTGTTCCCTTTGTCATCGGTATGTTACTTGCCCGAGATTCGATTGTCGGTATCATCATACCTAGTTCATTCTCGTCACCGGCAAGTCTCTTTACTCATTCCATAATGCATCATCCCATGACTAACTCATTAGTCACATTGCTTGCAAGGCTCATAGTGATGTGCATTACCGAGAGGGCCTAGAGATACCTCTCCCATACACGGAGTGACAAATCCTAATCTCGATCTATGCCAACTCAACAAACACCATCGGAGACACCTATAGAGCATCTTTATAATCACCCAGTTACGTTGTGACGTTTGATAGCACACAAGGTGTTCATCCGGTATTTGGGAGTTGCATAATCTCATAGTCTGAGGAACATGTATAAGTCATGAAGAAAGCAATAGCAGAAAAACTAAATGATCATTATGCTAAGCTAACGGATGGGTCTTGTCCATCACATCATTCTCTAATGATGTGATCCCGTTCATCAAATGACAACACATGTCTATGGTCAGGAAACATAACCATCTTTGATTAACGAGCTAGTCAAGTAGAGGCATAGGGACACTCTGTTTGTCTATGTATCCACACATGTACTAAGTTTCCGGTTAATACAATTCTAGCATGAATAATAAACATTTATCATGATATAAGGAAATATAAATAACAACTTTATTATTGCCTCTAGGCCATATTTCCTTCAGTCTCCCACTTGCACTAGAGTCGATAATCTAGATTACATAGTAATGATTCTAACACCCATGGAGTCTTGGTGCTGATCATGTTTTGCTCGTGAGAGAGGCTTAGTCAACGGGTCTGCAACATTCAGATCCGTATGTATCTTGCAAATCTCTATGTCTCCCTCCTTGACTTGACCGCGGATGGAATTGAAGCATCTCTTGATGTGCTTGGTTCTCTTGTGAAATCTGGATTCCTTTGCCAAGGCAATTGCACCAGTATTGTCACAAAAGATTTTTATTGGACCCGATGCACCAGGTATTACACCTAGATCGGATATGAACTCCTTCATCCAGACTCCTTCATTTGCTGCTTCCGAAGCAGCTATGTACTCCGCTTGACACGTAGATCCCACCACGACGCTATGCTTGGAACTGCACCAACAGACAGCTCCACCATTCAATATAAATACGTATCCGGTTTGCGACTTAGAATCGTCTGGATCAGTGTCAAAGCTTGCATCGACGTAACCGTTTACGACGAGCTCTTTGTTACCTCCATAAATGAGAAACATATCCTTAGTCCTTTTCAGGTATTTCAGAATGTTCTTGGCCGTTGTCCAGTGATCCACTCCTGGATTACTTTGGTACATCCCTGCTAAACTAATAGCAAGGCACACGTCAAGTCTGGTACACAACATTGCATACATGATAGAACCTATGGCTGAGGCATAGGGAATGGCTTTCATTTTCTCTCTATCTTCTGTAGTGGTCGGGCATTGAGTCTAACTCAACTTCACACCTTGTAACACAGGCAAGAACCCTTTCTTTGACTGATCCATTTTGAACTTCTTCAAAACTTTATCAAGGTATGTGCTTTGTGAAAGTCCAATTAAGCATCTTGATCTATCTCTATAGATCTTGATGCCCAATATATAAGCAGCTTCACCGAGGTCTTTCATTAAAAAATTCTTATTCAAGTATCCTTTTATGCCATTCAAAAAATTAGTATCATTTCTGATCAACAATATGTCATCCACATATGATATCAGAAATGCTACGGAGCTCCCACTCACTTTCTTGTAAATACATGCTTCTCCAAAAGTCTGTATAAAACCATATGCTTTGATCACACTATCAAAGCGTATATTCCAACTCTGAGAGGCTTGCACCAGTCCATAAATGGATCGCTGGAGCTTGCACACTTTGTTAGCACCTTTTGGATCGACAAAACCTTTTGGTTGCATCATATACAACTCTTCTTTAAGATATCCATTAATGAATGCATTTTTGACATCCATTTGCCAGATTTCATAATCATAAAATGCGGCAATTGCTAACATGATTCGGACAGACTTAAGCATCGCTACGGGTGAGAAGGTTTCATCGTAGTCAACTCCTTGAACTTGTTGAAAACCTTTCACAACAAGTCGAGCTTTGTAGACAGTAACATTACCGTCAGCATCAGTCTTCTTCTTGAAGATTCATTTATTCTCTATTTCTTGCCGATCATCGGGCAAGTCAGCCAAAGTCCATACTTTGTTCTCATACATGGATCCCATCTCAGATTTCATGGCCTCAAGCCATTTTGCGGAATCTGGGCTCATCATTGCTTCCTCATAGTTCGTAGGTTTGTCATGGTCAAGAAACATGACCTCCAGAATAGGATTACCGTACCACTCTAGTGCGAATCTTACTCTGGTTGACCTACGAGGTTCGGTAGTAACTTGATCAGAAGTTTCATGATCATCATCATTAGCTTCCTCACTAATTGGTGTAGGAATCACTGGAACTGATTTCCGTGATGAACTACTTTCCAATAAGGGAGAAGGTACAATTACCTCATCAAGTTCTACTTTCCTCCAATTCACTTCTTTCGAGAGAAACTCCTTCTCTAGAAAGGATCCATTCTTAGAAATGAATATCTCGCCTTCGGATATGTGATAGAAGGTGTACCCGATAGTCTCCTTTGGGTATCCTATGAAGACACATTTCTCCGATTTGGGTTTGAGCTTATCAGGTTGAAGCTTTTTCACATAAGCATCGCAGCCCCAAACTTTAAGAAACAACAACTTGGGTTTCTTGCCAAACAACACTTCATATAGTGTTGTCTCAATGGATTTCGATGGTGCCCTATTTAACATGAATGCAACCATCTCTAAAGAATAACCCCAAAACGATAGTGGTAAATCAGTAAGAGACATCATAGATCACACCATATCCAATAAGGTGCGGTTACGACGTTCGGACACACCATTACGTTGTGGTATTCTGGGAGGCGTGAGTTGCGAAACTATTCCACATTGTTTCAAATGAAGACCAAACTCATAACTCAAATATTCACCTCCATGATCAGATCGTAGAAACTTTATTTTCTTGTAACGATGATTTCCACTTCACTCTGAAATTCTTTGAACTTTTCAAATATTTCAGACGTATGTTTCATTAAGTAGATATGCCCATATCTACTCAAATCATCTGTGAAGGTCGGAAAATAACGATACCCGCCACGAGCATCAACACTCATCGGACCGCATACATCAGTATGTATTATTTCCAATAAGTCTATTGCTCGCTCCATTGTTCCGGAGAACGGAGTCTTAGTCATCTTGCCCATGAGGCATGGTTCGCAAGCATCAAGTGATTCATAATGAAGTGATTCCAAAAGCCCATCAGCATGGAGTTTCTTCATGTGCTTTACACCAATATGACCTAAGCGGTAGTGCCATAAATAAGTTGCACTATCACTATTAAACTTGTACCTTTTGGCTTCAATACTATGAATATGTGTATCACTACTATCGAGATTCAATAAAAATAGACCACTCATCAAGGGTGCATGACTATAAAAGATATTACTCATGTAAATAGAACAACCATGATTCTTTGATTTAAATGAATAACCGTCTCGCATCAAACAAGATCCAGATATAATGTTCATGCTTAACGCTGGCACCAAATAACAATTATTCAGGTCTAAAACTAATCCCGAAGGTAGATGTAGAGGTAGCGTGCCGACTGCGATCACATCGACTTTGGAACCATTTCCCACGCGCATTGTCACCTCGTCCTTAGCCAATCCTCGTTTAATCCATAGCCCCTATTTCGAGTTGCAAATATGAGCAACACAACCAGTGTCAAATACCCAGGCGCTACTACGAGCATTAGTAAGGTACACATCAATAACATGTATATCAAATATACCTTTCACTTTGCCATCCTTCTTATCCGCCAAATACTTGGGGCAGTTTCGCTTCCAGTGACCAGTCCCTTTGCAGTAGAAGCACTCAGTCTCAGACTTAGGTCCAGACTTGGGCTTCTTCACTTGAGCGGCAACTTCCTTGTCGTTCTTCTTGAAGTTCCCCATCTTCCCTTTGCCCTTCTTCTTGAAACTAGTGGTCTTGTTGACCATCAACACTTGATGCTCCTTCTTGATTTCTACCTCCGCAGCCTTTAGCATTGCGAAGAGCTCGGGAATTGTCTCATCCATCCCTTGCATATTATAGTTCATCACGGAGCTTTTGTAGCTTGGTGGAAGTGATTGAAGAACTCTGTCAATGACACTATCATCAGGAAGATTAACTCCCAGTTGAGTCAAGTGGTTGTGGTAGCCAGACATTCTAAGTATATGTTCACTGATAGAACTATTCTCCTCCATTTTGCAGCTGTAGAACTTATTGGAGACTTCATATCTCTCAATACGGGCATTTGATTGAAATATTAACTTCAACTCCAGGAACATCTCATATGCTCCATGACGTTCAAAACGTCATTGAAGTCTCGATTCTAAGCCGTAAAGCATGGCACACTAAACTATCGAGTAGTCACCAGCTTTGCTCTGCCAGACATTCATAACATCTGGAGTTGCTCCTGCAGCGGGCTTTGCACCTAGCGGTGCTTCCAGAACGTAATTCTTGTGTGTAGCAATGAGGATAATCCTCAAGTTACGGACCCAGTCCATGTAGTTGCTACCATCATATTTCAACCTAGCTTTCTCTAGGAACGCATTAAAATTCAAAGGAACAGTAGCACGGGCCATTTATCTACAACAACATAGACATGCAAAATACTATCAGGTACTAAGTTCAAGATAAATTAAAGTTCAATTAATCATATTACTTAAGAACTCCCACTTAGATAGACATCCCTCTAGTCATCTAAATGATCACGTGATCCATATAAACTAAACCATGTCCGATCATCACGTGAGATAAAGAAGTTTTCAATGGTGAACATCACTATGTTGATCATATCTACTATATGATTCACGCTCGACCTTTCGGTCTCAGTGTTCTGAGGCCATATCTGCATATGCTAGCCTCGTCAAGTTTAACCTGAGTATTCTGCTTGTGCAAAACTGGCTTGCACCTGTTGTATGTGAACGTAGAGCTTATCACACCCGATCATCACGTGGTGTCTCGACACGACGAAGTATAGCAACGGTGCATACTCAGGGAGAACACTTGTACCTTGAAATTTAGTGAGAGATCATCTTATAATGCTACTGCCGTACTAAGCAAAATAAGATGCATAAAAGTTAAACATCACATGCAATCAAAATAAGTGATATGATATGGCCACCATCATCTTGTGCCTTTGATCTCCATCTTTAAAGCACTGACATGATCACCATCGTCACCGGCTTGACACCTTGATCTCCATTGTAGCATCGTTGTCGTCTCGCAAACTATTGCTTCTATGACTATCGCTACCGCTTAGTGATAAAGTAAAGCAATTACATGGCGATTGCATTTCATACAATAAAGCGACAACCATATTGCTCCTGCCAGTTGCCGACAACTGTTACAAAACATGGTCATCTCATACAACAATTTATATCATCACGTCTTGACCATATCACATCACAACATGCCCTGCAAAAACAAGTTAGACGTCCTCTACTTTGTTGTTGCAAGTTTTACGTGGCTGCTACGGGCTTTTAGCAAGAATCGTTCTTACCTATGCATCAAAACCATAACATTTTTTCGTAAAGTGTGTTGTTTTAACCTTCAACAAGGACCGTGCGTAGTCAAACTCGATTCAACTAAAGCTGGAGAAACAGGCACCCGCTAGCCACCTGTGTGCGAAGCACGCCGGTAGAACCAGTCTCATGATTGCGGTCATGTAATGTCGGTCCGGGCTACTTCATCCAACAATACCGCCGAATCAAAGTAAGACGTTGCTGGTAAGCAGTATGACTATTATCACCCACAACTCATTATGTTCTACTCGTGCATATAACATCTACGCATAAACCTGGCTCGGATGCCATTGTTGGGGAACGCATTATTTCAAAAATTTCCTACGATCACGCAAGATCTATCTAGGAGATGCATAGCAACGAGAGGGGAGAGTGTGTCCACGTACCCTCGTAGACCGAAAGCAGAAGCGTTTAGTAACGCGGTTGATATAGTCGAACGTCTTCGCGATCCAACCGATCCAAGCACCGAACGTACGACACCTTCGTGTTCAGCACACGTTCAGCTTGATGACGTCCCTCGATCTCTTGATCCAGTTGAGGACGAGGGAGAGTTTCGTCAGCACGACGGCGTGATGACGGTGATGATGAAGTTACCGGCGCAGGGCTTCGCCTAAGCACTACGACAAATATGTTCGAGGTGTGTAACTGTGGGGGGCACCGCACACGGCTAAGAGAAGACTTGTTGTGCCTTTGGGGTGCCCCCTCCCACGTATATAAAGGGGGGAGGAAAGGTGGGCGGCCCTAGGGGGCGCGCCATGGGGGGAGTCCTACTTGGACTCCCGGTCCAAGTAGGATTCAGTCCCCACCTTTCCTATTCCAAGTAGGAGAAGAATGGAAGGAGGAAGAGGAGAAAAGGAAGGAGGGGGGCGCCGCCCCCTCCCCTTGTCCAATTCGGACTGGGCAAGGGGGGCACCACCTATGACCGGCCCCTCTCTCTTCTCCACTAAGGCCCATGGTGGCCCATTAACCTCCCGGGGGGGGGGGGTCCGGTAACCCCCGGTACTCCGAAATTTATTCGAAACGACCCGAACCTTTTCGGTGTCCGAATGTAGCCTTCCAATATATGAATCTTTATGTCTCGACCATTTCGAGACTCCTTGTCGTGTCCGTGATCTCATTCGGGACTCCATACAAACTTCGGTTCATCAAAACACAAAACACATAACACAAATCGTCATCGAACGTTAAGCGTGTAGACCCTACGGGTTCGAGAACTATGTAGACATGATCGAGACATATCTCCGGTCAATAACCAATAGTGGAACCTGGATGCTCATATTGTATCCTACATATTCTACGAAGATCTTTATCGGTCAAACCACATAACAACGTACGTTGTTCCCTTTGTCATCGGTATGTTACTTGCTCGAGATTCGATCGTTGGTATCATCATACCTAGTTCAATTTCGTCACCGGCAAGTCTCTTTACTCGTTTTATAATGCATCATCCTGTGACTAAATCATTAGTCACATTGCTTGCAAGGCTCATAGTGATGTGCACTACCGAGAGGGCCTAGAGATACCTCTCCGATACACGGACTGATAGATCCTAATCTTGATCTATGCCAACTCAACAAACACCTTTAGAGACACCTGTAGAGCATCTTTATAATCACCCAGTTACGTTGTGACGTTTGATAGCACACAAGGTGTTCCTCCGGTACTCGGGAGTTGCATAATCTCATAGTCTGAGGAACATGTATAAGTCATGAAGAAAGCAATAGCAGAAAAACTAAACGATCATTATGCTAAGCTAACGGATGGGTCTTGTCCATCACATCATTCTCTAATGATGTGATCCCATTCATCAAATGACAACACATGTCTATGGTCAGGAAACTTAACCATCTTTGATTAACGAGCTAGTCAAGTAGAGGCATACTAGGGACACTCTGTTTGTCTATGTATCCACACATGTACTAAGTTTTTGGTTAGTACAATTCTAGCATGAATAATAAACATTTATCATGATATAAGGAAATATAAATAACAACTTTATTATTTCCTTTAGGGCATATTCCCTTCAGAACCTCGACTTAGCTAGCCAATAGGAGGACCGATGGAAATGCTCAACGAACCCCTTCCATTCCAGGGGAGCGAAGCTGGAGGAACCTACATTCAAGGGGAACGCTGTCATGATGATGATGAAGAAGGTTACATGACCCCTCCATTCAAGGGGAGCGAAAAAGGAAGAGGTGACAAGCTTTGTTAGACGCGACATGGTGAACGTGAACGAGGTGCCGCGACGGGGAGAAAAGAAAATCTAGAATCAAGAAGATGTGACCATGGAGAAAGGCAGTGCTGAAGGACGCACTTTAACCCGATGTGCCAAATGGCAACACCCCGGCCAATGGCCTCACTTAAGCGAGCCGTCGACCCAACACATTGACACATGGACCCACGTGTTGGGCCAATGCCAACAAACATATGTCGAGTGATGGATCTTTTACGCAAGCCACCGGATCCAACATGAGATGGCCTTCAGGTTCGTCTGCCAGTTTTGCAACAAGGATGATGTTACGCTCGGACATTTGCAACCGAGTTCATGTTCTATAACTTTTGCAATGGAGGTATTGTTGTCAGCGAGGTTGCAGCCGGGGTCACGCGCGGTGGCTGCCGTTGCCTCGCCTCCACCACGAGCGTCGACCGCGCGTGGTGCGCACCCCTCTCCGGAGAGGATGATGGCAGGACGGGCAGCACTGCTCCTCCATCACCACCATTCAATGGGAGTTCACTCCTACCTCTGCTGCAAAAGTTCTACGACATGAATTCAGTTGCAAACATCCGAGCGCAACATCATCCCTATTGCAAAAGCTGACAGCTAGATTTGACGGTCATCTCGCATTGAATCAATAGCTCGCAAAGCGGTGACAGCCGGCGCGTATTGCCCATAGAAATTCTTAGGATTTTTTTAGGATTTATTTGTACTCTATTTTACAGGAACATTTCATCCACTCAGGCCTTTTTGTGTATTCCACTCTTTTTAATGTTATAATGTGCTATATCAAACTTCTTTACTTATAGTTTTCAAATATTTCACGTCAATAAAGTCCATCCTTTATTGGAAAAAAATATAATTCAAGAGTTTAGTTCTACTTTCTTTTTACTTCTCCATTTCTTAAGAATCATGGGAATAAAAAAAGTAATTCCTAAATATAAGCCCTATTAGAGTTTCCAATATGGACTACATACCAAGTAAAATGAGTGAATCCGTACTCTAAAATTTATATACTCCCTCCGTTTTTAAATATACATTTTTCTAGAGATTCCAGTAGGGACTACATACAACGCAAAATGAGTGAATCTACACTCTAAAATATGTCTATGTACATCTGTATATAGTTCATATTGGAATTTTTAAGAAGACTTATATTTAAGAACAGAGGGAATACATCAGTATGTAGTCCTAGTGAAATCTCAAAAAAAATTATATTTAGAAGAGGTAATAAAAGTTAAAGTTTAAGATAGACTTTTCTTAGAGCATTACTAGTAGAACCCTTAAACCCTCAAACCCTCACTAGCGTTTTAAGGGTCCAAAAATGATCTTTTTATGCATTTTTACGGGTTGAAAAACAGGGGCAAAGATTAGAGCCCTCAAACCCAACCCTTATAACGGAATATTCCCCATGAACGACGTTGTCGTTGCGCGCGGGAGGTCGACGGGGCGGCCGCCGGCGACGGGGGGCGACTAGCAGCGGCGGTCGCGGGCGTTGACGCGGGAGTTGGGAGGATTTTTCCCTCTCGCGCGAGTATAACCGCTAAATAAGGATTGAGGTAGGTTTTGCTCCCCAACCCTTACTTTTAAGGATTGGGAGAGGGTTTGAGGGTTGGACTTTTACAAAAATTTGAGGATTTAAAAGTTAAAGGTTCTAATTTACGGTTTTTTTCCGACGAAAACTATAAAAAATCAGTTATTTTTAGAAATTTAAGGATTTAAGGCCTCTACTAGTAATTACCCGACGCCGCCCCGGCCCGGCTCAAGTTCACCTCACTTGTCTGTCCGCAATAAAACCCTCCTCCCCTCTGCTCCATCCTCTGACTCTCCTTCCCGTCAACAGCCGGCGCCGCCTGAACCCTAGCCCCGCCGCGCCGCACCCCGCCCCGCTGCAGGTGAGTTGATCTTTTCGCGCCCTTCGCTTTCATTTCACCCCTCTTATTGGCCATCTTACCACCCGTGCGGCGCAGGCAGCTGAGAGATGGAGAAGGGGGCGTCGGAGTCGTCGCCGCTCGACTGCGCTCGCTGCGGCAAGCCCGCGTCTCTCCAGTACGTTTTTTTGCCCATCTTCCTCCCGCCGCCACCAGTTAGTCGCAAAATAGCTGAAAGACGGCGCCGTCTCGGTTCCGGCTGCTACCAATTATACGAGTTCTCAGCACCCGACAGATTAAATGCTCTAGGATCCTCAATCTAGCGCAAGTAGTCATTGTCCTGGGCAACTTTGCAGGGCGCTATAAATAGGGAAGCTATGTCGTTGGATCTTTAGTTGTGGGATCCTTGCTTTAGTTTGTTATGAGGGGCATTTATTCCATCCCCTGCCCATTTGATTCATGGTGTGGAGTGCGCACGAAGGAACCTGACGAGCTATTATGTTCAAGTTTTTGCTAACAGTTTGATATTTTCAGATGCCCCAAGTGCGCTCAACTGAAGCTCCCCCGTGAAGCTGCTGCTTTCTGGTGAGTTGCAACCTCCTATTTCTTCCCACAGTTTTGTACTGCGATAGCGGCGGTGAAGATTTTCAGCTGTTCTATAGGTGCTGCTCATTTCACAGCTAGATTGTCCTTGATAGTCAGCTGATATGAATTATAGTTTGTCCTGTAGCCCTTGATACCGATACTTCTAAGTAGAGTTCTGAATGGACTTGTAAGAATTGCTCCTGTTAGATTGCCAGTTAATCTTAGTAAAGCCTTCTAGATGTTTATTCTATGCTGTATTACCAATTTCATCACCAATAAGTATGGCCTTGGTCCAGTCTACCATTCTGTCCAATACGTCTTTCGATGACCTTCAGTAGTGAGGACAATCGAGTTACCTGCTGAAGAAAATGGATCCTTTGATATTTAAGCATCTCTTGAAGGCGTTAGCATACATACCAGTACAGGGTAGAATTCTGCCTCTGAGTGGAAACATTTTATGCTAATGCGCAAACCATCCACAGTTCGCAGGATTGTTTCAAGGCAGCATGGGCCTCTCACAAGTCTGTTCACACAAAGGTAGATGCACTGACATCCCAGCTGTCTCAAGAAGGCTGGAAATATTGTTTGAAAAAAGGGCGGACCCGGACACTGGAGCTTCCTCGTTTTGATTGGACAGGGTATTTTTTTTACCACATATTTATATCTACGTTGTTGTGTTTATGCCGATGCTTCTGTTTCTTATAACCAACAAGATAAAGTATCTTGCTAGTGCATTTTGGTTTTGTATTGTACCTCTAGGGCAAACTACTTAAAAATGCATTTCTTACTTTATAGTTTATATTAACTGATCATGTATTACAGTTTATTGAGATCATGCCTGGCATATGGGTACTTTATTTTTAGTTTCTGTTATGTCTATATATTAGCAACTCCCTTGACAATATTAGTCTGGGTAAACCAAAAGAAGCAGTTCTCTCATATAATTGGATTTTATTGTATTTGGAGCTAATTCTCTAGCATAGCACTATTTTTTTACTTTGTATTTATTGTGGTTTTAGTCCATTGAGACCATTTCCTATATCAAAGATGCGTTTGGTGCCAGACGGAATCGAGAAACCTGATTGGGCGCTTGATGTAAGTATCAACAGTCCCTAAGTTTATTTCATTTCATCCTCTGTGTGTCTTTTTAGCATTACCATTTGGACTGATATAGATCTCTGTACCAAAAGAGAGGATCATTAAGTTGGCAGTATTTTGTTATCATGTAATCTGCTCTAGTACATATCCCCTGACGTTTGATAAACTTTTTTAGGGAATCCCCAAGATCGAGCCGGACAGTGATTTGCAGAAAAGAGTAGAGGTAGAGCTTTCCACTGATACGCAAGTATCATATATGTTCCAAAAATAGATATCTGATGTTATTTTGCTGGATCTGTTTCTGCTATTTCTGTAGATCAAGACCCCTGAGCAAATTGAAAGGATGAGGGAAACATGCCGAGTAAGTTCCCAGCACATCCAGTTTTGTACTTAAATAATGAAATGTTATGGTGGCATTGTACTGACTATTCCACTTTGTTCCCAACTGTTACTGTTAGATTGCAAGAGAAGTTTTAGATGCAGGCGCTCGTATAATCAAGCCAGGAATTACAACAGATGAAATTGATAGAGTGATTCATGAGGAGACAATTGCCAGAGGTCTGATTAACCTTCTTGAAAATTTTGAAATGCAGCAAATTGATCACCAGCTGAATACCTTTTAAATCACTATCATGTCTCATGAAATGTTTCAGAGAATCTTGTACTTGTTTTCTATGTCTAACATTTGTTGTACATCAGAGAATTAAATGTATTCCCAAGATATTTATTATGCATCTCGATCTGTTTCGTAATTTCCATTCTTGATCTACAGGTGGATACCCGTCCCCGTTGAATTACCATTTCTTCCCGAAGTCATGCTGCACGTAGGTTATTGTATTATTTGTTGCTTATTACTCCCTCCGTTCCTAAATATAAGTCTTTTTAAAGATTCCACTATGGACTACATACGGATGTATATAGACATATTTTAGAGTATAGATTCACTCATTTTGTTCCGTATGTAGTCACTTATTGAAATCTCTAAAAAGACTTGCATTTAGGAACGGAGGGAGTATTTAGCATCAAGTGATGTTTCTCATTGTTGTCATTTGTATTCAGGTCAGTTAATGAAGTCATTTGCCATGGAATTCCAGATGCCAGGTCCCTTGATATTTACACATAGAGCTAATCATTCGTCTCATTCTTGCTTGAACCTGATGTTGCTTTGTCTAATTTTGATTTACATCTGTAAGGTTAACCATTGGTTTCTATCTAAATGTTTCTAACAGAAAACTTGAAGATGGTGACATTGTAAACATTGACGTTACTGTATACTATAAAGGTGTTCATGGTAAAGTCTCAGGCGCCTGATGCTGTATTTAACCACTTAAAATTGTTATTTGGTGTTCGACTGGACATATAACCTGTAAGATGCAACTATTAACTGCAGGTGATTTGAATGATACATATTTTGTTGGAAATGTTGATGAAGCTTCGAAACAGCTTGTCCGTTGTACCTATGAGTGCTTGGAGAAAGCTATCACAATAGGTGATGCTTCGGTTTAATTCTTGTAATTTAGTAAATTCACCTTTCTTTGTTTCTTGTCATTTTCTCTTCCGGTTATTATATCTTACCGGAAGATATGTAATTTTCTTCTGTTTGAAACTCCTGCAAGATTTTGGAAAACAGCATCTCTGCAAACGAGACATGCCATTTAAATTTACCATTTTGATGCACAGTTAAACCTGGAGTTAGGTTTCGGGAAGTTGGAGAAGTCATAAGTAGACATGCATCGATGTCAGGTTTATCTGTGGTCAGTATTGCATTGGCACCGACTTGATCCTGAAATAGCTTAGCTCTTTTGTTATCTTTGCGTTATATAATTGCACCTTTACTCCCGTATCTTGTTATTCCAGGTGAAATCTTATTGTGGTCATGGCATAGGAGAATTGTTCCACTGTGCCCCGAACATCCCTCATTATTCAAGTATGGTTCTTGCAGCTTGTATTTCTTATTTGCATTCCTTCTATTAAAGATGTATAAGCTTTACCTTAGTATATTTATATCCAAATGCTACAAAATACCATTGAATATGAGATATGGTTGCTTCATAATGTAGGAAACAAGGCTGTTGGTATCATGAAAGCTGGTCAGACATTTACAATTGAGCCAATGATTAACACAGGCAAGTTGTGACAGTGGCAAAAACAATGTGCAGTTGAACGTCTCGATGCTACTTTTGCCTAGGTCTGCTGCATTGTTTTATAATGAAAGCTTTCATATTTTGCAGGACTTTGGCGTGACCGTCTATGGCCTGACGAGTGGACTGCAGTGACTGCAGATGGTAAACGGAGTGCTCAATTTGAGCACACCCTTTTGGTGAGTATGTTGTTTTGTTTAGATGAATTGATCCAATTTGCTCATGTAGTGTGTGGATGTGGCATTGTGGCCACGTGGGTATCCTTTCCAAAGTTTTTGCCGCCTCAAAATATGCGCCGTAGGTTAATCTTGTCAAAATTGGACATTTAGACCAAACAGGGTTTTCACTTTTTCGGCCTGCCTCCAGTTTCTCTAAGAAGAAAACTCTATTCTCACTGCTGTTTGATGGTATACACAAACTCATTCTCTCTGTTCTCCTATGCCCTTAGGTGACGGAAACCGGAGTTGAAGTTTTGACAGCAAGGCTGCCCTCATCACCGGACGTCTACCCATGGTTGAAGCCGGCGTCAGCAAATAGCAAGTGATACGAGCACATCTTTTTGATCAACTTGCCATTGAGACGGTGTGGACTCTCCAGAGTCCAAACCATGTGGATTTTCCTCGGGTCACAACTTGCTGTAACCATTGTTCTTTTTACCGAATGTCGATCATTTGTGCCTATTTGAACTGATTTATATAGTTGAATGTGGTGTTGGGCACATGAGGTGTCCTCCCATTATGCTATGTCGTGAGAGTCAACATATGATGATTCATACAATTTTGAGCAGATTCATGCCGAGTTATATTGTTACATGAGGTCCTCCCATTATGCTATGTCATGTCATGAGAGTCAACGGACGAGTGGTGATAATAAGATTAAAAATACGAGTGCAGTGAAAACTCTGTCCGTTCTGAGAACAGAATGGAAACGAAGCGCAAAAATGGGAATCCACAAAATGGAAGTGGCAACTTGAGCTTCTGGTGGGAAACAGAACAGTGTTTTCAGCAGATTTTTTGTGCAAACAGAATTTCTGTATTGCATTCTTGTTGTGTAACTAAACAATTTTGTTGGTTTTGTCTATGTCCCAAAGGAGATTTTTAGCTCTGGTAAAAACACGCTTTTCACACCAGTTTCTGCACTAGAACTTCTCTTTCCGTTTCCCCTAAAAGATACCGCCCACTTCGCTCTGTTTTCATTTTTCATCTCTAATTGGTATGACTGTTGGTTCATATTGAGTGGAACGCAAGCCTCAGGTGCAACTTGTGACATTTTACACCCCAGGTTACACCATTTTAAGGCACATAGCAGAAAAGCTTCTTGCAAACCTTGTTGATCATGAACCAAGCTGCTGCTGTTGCGTGTAATGTGTTTCTTCCAACAAAAAATGTCTCAAATGCCTAATATACAAAATTGAGATAACACTGAAACGAACTATTGTACAAGTGTAGTGCACAACGGTGTACATTATAGAAGGGGAGAACGACGGCCCCCTGCTTCCTAGTACCCACTGAATTCAACCAGTGAGGAATACGACGTGTTCTCATCAGTTGAAGCAGCATTTCGAACATCGGGAGCTCTTGCTCCCTGTCTATTCTCGGACTTCTGCGAAGTGGCGACGCCAAAACCAGCCATCGCATTCAATTCAGACCTCTTGTGCCTCGCTTCCTCGACGTCTCCTTCCCAGCATGTCTCCGCGAGCACTTCCTGGGCTTTATACATATCTTCCGCCGAGATCAGACTGTCATTTTGCAGCAGCACAAGGTACACCTGATCAGCCGCAGCCTTCCGGATCTGCAAGTTGGCAGAGAGTATCTGAGTTCGGTCCACCACTGGCGTTCTGCACTTCAGGCAAGAAATATATCAAATGTTACCTTGGGGTATCTATGGCCTAGGAACACTAGAAGTTGAGAGAATGCCCTGGTGCCAGTTCCGTCCAATTGTGAAGAAATATATCCCAGGATTGAGAGGCCTGCACATAACTTCGTGAAGTCCTTTGATCCCTTCAGTTCAGGGCCTAGCAAATTTACCAATTCACTGTAGAAGTCGCCATGCCCCTGTTGGACGTTACAAGGCCAGAAGATATACAGCTTTGTAAACATAGCTAAGATGTGAAAACAACGTAATCAACATCAGATAACCAAGTATCATGCATCGTATTGCCCTTATACTATGAAGTGTGGACTTTGTAAGTTATATCCTATTTTATGAGTTTTTACGTTGTCAACTAATAAAAAATGTGCAGTATAATAGTAATAGTTTTGGTTTCTCTGATCATCAAGTTCAACTTCTTTGCCTGACAGTATTAATGCTTAACAAAATGAGCTTTGTTCATCTGCCACTACAAATGAAGGTCAAAAGAATGGAATTTAGCATTCCAGATCAGCCTCGCAATGCTAAGCACACAAGTGTCTTACTAAAAATCCTTCTTACATAGCTAAAATTAACTCACCTCCATGTTCAAGAAAACCTGTTTACTGAGCAGAGTCTCGATGGTCTGCAATACAGGGACCTCGTTAGATTTACCAAAAAGAGTAAAGAAAAATGCATGGCACAAATGTCAGAACAATAATGTAGAAACATGTGAATTTTCAGACTAAACTAGTCAAATTGAAACTAAATTACTAGAACTGGTGTTAATCACATCAGTCTAAACATGAACAGGCATGAGTTTAAATATACGACATATCTTAGAAACAAAAAATATGCATCCAGCTTCAGATATATGTATACACTATTTTACCTTCAATGTGGGTGTAATTACACGGTCACACTTCTGGTAACGCTGGAGAACCCACAAAATGTCATGACTCAATAGATACTCTCTACTTTTCCCTTCATCATCTATATTAATACTTGAATCTTGCAAGTATCCTACTAAAGCTGATGTTGAAGCTTTCCTCAAAGACTCCTGCAACCCACCGGTAGAAATCACAAGCCCTGAAAGCACAGGCTTGCTGTAACAGCCAGCCTGAAGAATCTTCACCAATCGTGGATATGATACTGTAGGAACCTAATCAAGGCAAAGGGCTATCAGTTGAATCTTGAGTGATAGTACGACCATACTTAATATAATGCACATAATGGTGCAAAATGAATCAGCGTGCAATTTATTATTGAGGCAATATTGTCAACATCAACAAAATGGCAATATATGTGTTCTATTAATTATTCACAAAACAGATGTACTTATGGGCCAGTCACTACAAAACTAAACACATACGAACTTATTTCCGAGATGACTACAATTTCGGAATAAAGAAAGTAAGTTGGTGAGCAACTGAGCATTAAAAAGATAAGAGCTGAGGGCAGCACAGCTAGTTGTACAACATACCACAATACAAGTATTAGATATGATAGATCCTAGTGAGTTTGACAATAATTAGAAGTGAAATTGGTGAAAAATTACTTACTGCCCACTCCAAATCAGAATTGTTAGGAATAATTTCTTCCAACAGCTTCCTGTAAGGTATAGACGGGACAAACTGTTCTTGGTTGTACAGAATCCTGTGCAGAGTCCTGACTGCTATTTCTCTTATCTTATCTATTTTCTCAACTGCCTGCTTTGCAATGCCAGCGACCAGACCCTGTGCAATAGAAGAATCAAATAGTTGGCATGTGGTACTAATTGCATTTGCATCCATGTCGCTTGGCTCAGACTTATCCTCAGCAGCTGGCGCTGTTCTCACTGCAACAGCATCTCTCTTGCAGAGGATGAACGTGCATCTTTCTAGCGCATCCATTGCTGCTTCACGTACCCAAGAACCCACATCTCCTCTGTTATCTACAGCATAATCATCAAGTGCTCTGAATAAAGCTGGCATGACCTCAACTTTTATGTATGCATATACAGATTCTCCAATATCTGAGCTCTGATCAACATTAGATGTTAATGTTTCGCAAACCAGAATTAGCCCCCTAACAGAATTCACACGTGCTTCAGCGTCAGGATCATCAGCCTTATCCTGCATATTATACGAAATAAGAGTTTCAGTTAGAGATTTCAAGAAATACATCAACATCACGAGTTATTGTTCCGTATATATGTTTTGCTGTGAAATGTCAATAGGAAATTTCACTACCTCTATTGTGCATGAGCTACAGAGCTTACTCATGACAGGCATCCATTTTAGTAACAAGAACTCGTACGGTAATATTCCAAGGGCCAGCGCCCCGCCTCGTCTTGCAGCTACATTCGGGTCATCTAGAAGCGTCACATACTTCGAAATGACATCATTAGCAATCTTTTCACCAGCAGAAACCAGATATGTTGGAATAAAATGCTTCAAAGCGTCAACAGCGGCACACTGGAAAAGATTGTGAATAGCACCCAGTCAAACAATGCGGGACAACAGTGTCATGCTTGTACAGTATTATCTCCGCCCCAAATTACTTGTCTTAGATTTGTCTAGATACGGACGTATCTAACACTGAAGCATGTCTAGATACGTCCATATCTTAAGACAAATCTAAGACAAGTAATTCAGGACGGAGGGAGTATGAAACAACAGCAGCAACAACAAATGACACTAAATGGACATCAACAAGCCTTTACTGCTATCTTAACTATTGCATTGCTAGTACAAGAGAAAGGAATGCTCGCCTGTATTTGAGAATTGGGATGCTTCAAATTCTCGTTAAGGGTTTCAACTAAACTTCTCTTCGTCTTCTCATTCAAGGATATTGCAGCCATGGAAATACATGCAATGAATCGAGAAACAGCAGAGCGCAAAATCTCTCCTCCTTTACCTCGATAAAGGCGTGCCTTTTCAATTGCAGGGACAATGCCTGACAAACCTCTCTGCATGTCTACAGATATAGACAGATGCAAGGCCCCCTTTAGGGTAAGAAATTCACTGAAGAGTACTGCATAGATAATCCAGATATGGACATTTACCTGTGGAAAAAATGAAACCAAGCTGATGCAACTTCAAAGCAATTTCGCCAGCAGCTAAAGTGGCCCCATGTCGAGTGCACAGATCTGATGATAGAGTGCAGGGAATTAACTTTTTAAGGGCATGCCCAGAGAAGTAATCCATATCATATTGCACAAGCAAAGCAAGGGCCTGCGCCGTCAACTCTCTCAAGCTTTTCTCCTAGGAAGAAAGAAAGTTCAGCCAAATCATGTGGTCTATGGATAGACAAAACAAGAGAAAAAAATGGCAATAAAAGGATATAAAAGTGACTGATGAAAAGCCATGGATGCTTAACAGGGATCATAATCAAACTAACATTATGTTAAACAATGGGTGTTGCTGTTACAATAATTTCAGAAGCAAATAACAAATCTGTATTTACTATGTAAATAATTCAAGCAGAAGTTGACAGGATTGAAGCACAGGAAATAAGCAAATAAGCAAATGTTGCCGGAGTAGGGAACAGTTAAATAGCAATTTCACCCAAACTAAAAAAAGAGTTGCGCAGTAGTACAGTACCCAGTGAGTTATTTTATTGCACAGCAGCTCTTCTGCAAAGGGATAAACATACTCCTTATACTGAGCAACAGAAACAGCGACACTCAGATAAGAGTTTGATCGTGAAGCTAGTGCAAAGTAGTCTGTTGTATTCACAATATCAATGCCATGCGGATAAGTTCCCTGTCTTCCAACATTCTCTTGAAAGGCAGCAGAAGCAGCTCTTCTACAATTAACCTGAAATCAGATACGGCAAAAGATACATTAGAAACAGTTATCAAAATATCATTCCACCAATGAAAGCAGCACAAAATGAACCTTGCCTCTCGATCATAACAAGCAACCGTTAGAAGGTCGGGAGCAAGTTGTTCCAAGACCGCCTTCATATCTAAGTTAGTATAGGCACGACCAAACGCCCAACAAACGTATGCTGCGGCATCTCTTACGTGTGAACCAATGCTATGTGGACCTCTACGCACATCATAGTGTAAAGCCTGCAAAGAAAAATATGCCATTTAGTCAATTGGGACAGTAGGCTGCTGTGTTATAAGTTATAACTATACAAGGGTGCCGACACTTAAGTATCTTAAATATTTTATCAGAATATAGGTAAGACCATGTGGGGCATGCAACAGCACACCCACATTGCAATTGATGCAGAAAAATGAAGCATGCACAAATAATTCAGAAAAGTTCTCGTTATCAGATAGAGATACGTAAGTATCTTGCAGAAAAGAGAGTTAAAAAAATAATAAGCATCTTTGCTGCCAGCAGTCAAGAGATAACTTCATTGGTACATAGAGGTGGTATCCCGTATTATTCTATTACGTACCTTCGTTATAACGGGAATAACATCAGGAAAGCTAGAAGGCAGCAACAGCCCCCTCCGAGCAAGTTCAGCCAAAGCCAAGCAGCCTCCATGCCAGGAACCATCACCCTTCAGTATTCAAAATGCATGAGTTATCTACTAAAGTAATTCACTAAATAAGAAAAAATGCAATTTTGAAAGCTGGAAGATGAATCTGAGAATATCTTCAAACGAACAAAGGATACTATAAAGTTCGTATGTCATAAACGGACCTCACCAGGAGAAAAAAGCTGCAAGATTGATGATAGAACTTCTTCAGACAGTGCAGGTGTTAAACGTGCAGTTATTCTACCGACACCTTTGGCAGCAGACCATCTCACAATAGTATCCTGGACAGAGAAGAATAAAAGCTTTTAAGATGAATAGTTCACAAAGTATCCTTCAGTATAGAAATTTCATCAGAGGCTACAGTGCTCATTGCAACACCTATCCGAACGAAACATCAATATTTTGTATGAAAACATTTACTTTTTGCATGTAGAGAAGCATAGTGGCAAGAAGGAGACATTATAACAATCGCTGCTGCAGAGAATTATGTGGCAGGAAGGCAAATTGACTGTTTGAAGCATGTTCACACTCCATATGATAATGAAACTTTAATGTACATTAATGCCCACGAAACGGTTTCATCACCTCTATTCTAGCCCATCCAAACAAGCTGCACTGAATCAAATTATATTTCACTTATATGTAAATGATTAAAAAGATCAGCAAGATTGGGTAGCATTGATGGTCAGTCTCTCCAAAATACTAAATAATCTGGAGTACAGTTGCATATTCAGTGGCAGCAGATTTACAGCAAAGATACTGGCGTAATAATGATATTAATCAGCATGCATGCACGTGGGAAGAAAGAAACACAGTAGAGATGATGGACCTACCTAAAGCAAAGAAGACAGTATTCGTAAATTTATTAAACATGACACAGAGAGCAAACTAAATGTTTTACAGTATAATATTAGATGAGAACATACCGAATCCCTCAAGCCAGTCAATAGTAAGTCGATTATCTCTTCCACAATTTCTGGAACATCCATATCTTCTTCCAACCCACATGTGTCTGTTTGATCAATGTTCACTTGTCGGGTTGATCCACTTGAAGACGCAGCAGTAGAACTTAAAAGGTTTGCACCCAGTGAACTACTTATTGACTGCATAACAGAAAACCAGTAAGCACTATGGTAGAACAATGAAGAACAAACTGATGAACAGATACAAAATAATAGCAAACATTTCTCACAGAATGCATCCGATAAAAGATAGATGTAAAGCATGATATCAATTATTAAATGATTCTTCTGCATTAGCCATCTCAGAAACTAAAAGCTAAATCACTGCCAGCACTCAGCAATTTTGAAAAGAAGGGATGTGGTGTAGTTTGGTACATGTTGCAGCTAACTAGCTTATATGTCCTTAGTTAATCCCCACATTAGTTTTGACAGGCTTTGTCCCAGAAAGAACTTCCAGTAACCCCAAGAAATATACAGTATTTTGAATAAAAAATGTTAAATCAACACACCTTCCTGTAAACTGTTTACTACCCAGAGTTAGCAGAACCCCACAAAAGTTGGATGCTAAGTTAGTAGCAAGCTATGTCTTAACTGAGCAGATGTTGGATCTCCAGTATGTTAGACAAGCTCTTACCCAACTGCTACCATATGGACGCTTCACACATCCAGAATTCCAGATTTAACAAACGAATTCCATGAGTAGGATGCGATCACTGCAAAGATGTTAGGTACATCATGTAGGATGTAGGTTGATAGTTTTTGGCCCTTCATGCAATTTTTGTATCATGTACATCTTGTGGAATACCGATTCCTTTTTTTGAAATATATTTTCAGTAGCTCTGCACCCTACTGCTCTAAAAAAATGTGATTTGGAGTTCTGGATTGTGCATATAGTTTATGAGCTTGCACACCCATATCGGACACATGTTTTGTTTAAACCAGGTAATGAAGATTGAACGTAAGAATACCAGGTACACCAGCAGTAAACAATTTTTACAGTGTGCCTAGAACTTTACTCAAGAAAGAACCTGCACACACACAAAACAATCTATATATTCTAAATGTACTCCACCCGTTTCTTCTGATTCCGCATATAATTTTCTTTTGAAGTCAAACTATGCAAAGTTTGATCAAATTTATATTCAAAAATATCAATATCTACAATACTTAAGTTATATATTATGAAAATTATTTTCATGATGCATCTAATAATATTGATTTCGTATTGTGAATGTTGATATTTTTCCCTATAAAGTTGGTCAAACTTTACAAAGTTTGACTTCAGACTAACTTTATATGCAAACTAAAAAGAAAAGGAGGGAATATCTAAGCAAGTAAGCATTAATAAAACCTGTACAATATTGATTAAGCAAAGGTTAACAATTAAAGATTTCAAACCTGATAGCGCCATGATGGCGTACGGGGAGCCAAGCTAATGAGAGCAACTCGCTGTGCCAGTTTGACCAGAAATTTCCTAAGGAGGGGACTTCTGATGGCAATATTAGTCTTCATCACAAATGAACAGTCGTTCCAAATACCAGAATTGGCATCATGTAGCACTCTCCTGTTACCAATCTGCAACAGGAGGAACCAAAAGAAACATATGGTGTTTATAGAATTGTTAAGTTGGGAACAGATATCTCTACAACATATGCAGTATGATGTTAGAAAGAAACAAAAAACGGCAACATCAAACCTTAAATATTGATGCTAAAGCTTCCACTATGCCAATGGACCTAAATTGATCCACAAAGTCATCTGTGACAGACAACAAGATTTTGTGTGCCCATTCCATAAAACTGAAGACAAAATAGAGGCAATCCATTACATTTTCCTCTACTATATATGTCATAAGTTACAAAGACATGGTTAGGTAAATATATTAACATTTTTGCATTCAATTCAGACAATAAAAAGTTCCTAGTAGTGACAGAAACTTGACAGTACTCCGGTGACAGGACACTTTTGAAGGTAATTTAGCAATTTGAAATGTCTATGCATGATGGCTATAAGCTGTAAAGGATAACCTGCTGAAAGCCTTCAGCATGTCTGGGCGAGTCAACAGCCTTGCAAGCAGCAACCCAGACATCCTTCTCATTGGACCAGAGTTGGAGAGATAATCCTTACAGATGTCCAATATCCTTGTCACAAGCGGAACAACCTCGGACCCGGACACGTGATCAGTGGCAGCAATGCTCGTGTCAACGGAGGAGATATCAAATGGAATTAAGATCAGTATATAAAGCCACAACAGAACGACACACTTGGTCTCCATTTCTCCTGTGCTCTCTTGCCTAAGAGCCGTCGCTGAGCTCATTGTATGGCACTTCTCAAGGAGAGCAACCGCAAGCTCTAGATCTGAAACCTGATGAGGGAAGAACTTGATGACGCTCTTATACCCACAGACTGTAACCAGGGTGTAGATGATAATACACAGAGGCTTGATGATTTCAAGGAGCTCATCTGTGGCAGCACCAAGTTCCATTATCTTTGATCGAACCAACGACATAAGTGGTGAGATGATGTCTTCTAGGTATGGCTCGAGAAGTTGACCTTCTTCTTGATATTTGTCCATCTATTTCCCAACAAAGACCATGTCATTAATTTGTATCAAGCTTTTAAATATGAAGGTTCCCAACAAAAACCATGGCATTAATTTGTATCAAGCTTTTAAACATAAAGGTTCCCAACAAAAACCATGGCATTAATTTGTAACAAGCTTTTAAACATGAAGGGTTTGGCATAAATTGTAGTTAACAGATTGACAAACCCAACCAATTTCCAGTGCAAATTCGCTAGCTAGTCCACTAAACAGCTTAAACTGCATCCTATACTATCCAGCACTCATCGAGTGTTCATTGAAACAAAGGCATCCAAACGAGGGTTTGCCATTTCACCAAGACCACGAGGCTTGAAAATTTACATAATCTCTTCGGATTTTGTGTATGCAATTAATAATCAACGTTGAAACAGATTAAGCTCTTCCGTGACCCGTATCAGACAAGCAGAATCTAGCATTGCTTACAGGGCTAGACATTATTCTCGTTGGGATCTGTGGTTCAGCGACAGGCAACATCCGGAGAAGGGGTGGGGGAGAGAGCTTACGATGGAGCGGATCCTGTGGACGTCGGCGGGCTCCGCGACGCCGCCAGCGGCGACGATGCGGCGGAGGATGGCGGAGACCAGCTCCCATTCCTGGAGGAAGTACCGCCGCAGGACGACCTCCTTGGAGTCGTGCACGTCGTCGCAAACAGCGGCGGCAGTAGGATCAGTCGAGGCATCCCCAGCGCTAGTGGCTGCGGGCTGGTCGGGCGGGGCAGGCATGGAGACAGTCTCTGTGGGAATGGCGGCGGCTTCCTCCGTCGCCGGAGCTCAGGCGGCGGCGGAGTGGACAGGTGGTTGCGACTTGCGAGTGTGGCGGAGACTGCGCCGTCGTGTTTTGTGCGCGTCTCTGATCGTGTGACGCTTAATAGCACTGCAGGCGCATTCCCCTTTTTTACGAGTCTGTTGGTAGGAGGCGTATTTTCCGTCTACAAGACTCGCAGGCAAGGAGGCGCCTCCTGCCTGGACAGCCCTCTCCTTCCCCGCGAGCACCGCCGTCGCCGTCGTCGTCGTCCATCCCGATGCAGCAGCGGCGCGGCCGGCCGTCCGGCACGGATGGCTCCGACTTCTCCTACCGCATGGTCGTCGACTCCCGTAAGCGTCCAGCGCCCCAAAACCCCAAACCCGCACTATATTTCTTGTTCTTGTCCGCTTCGGGAGGCCTAATCCAGCCCAAAAACATCCGCGATCCTCGCGCGCCATTGCAGGGTACCAGAGGGTCGCCGACGGCAGATCCCGCCTCGCCCGGCTCATGCTCGTGCAGGTACGGACCGGCGCGCTGGCTCATAATCCTTGTCATCGTTGCGGTTCTTGATCTGACAAGTGCTCGTCGTGGCTTGCTTTCTGTAGACACTGCACCAGGTCGCTGGGGGCGCGTTGCTGTTGCTGTCGCTGTCGAAGGGGACGGAGATAAACAAGTTCGCCGTGCTGTCCTTGGCCGCCGGGCTGCTGGCCATTCTGCTGGGGGAATTTGGTGATGAGTCAATTATAACTGTTTTCAGCTTGTGTTTGCAGATTTCCTTGTCTTTTGCCCAAAACATTAGATCTGAATCTGGTTTTAGTGACAAAATTGCCATGAGATCCTACAAAGCCTTTACTAGTTTCAGTTAAAGAAAGGACTTCATAGTTCAGTGGAAGTCTAAAAAATTGTGTAATTGGTATCACTGAGCTAAAAAGGGGAGCTTAAAACTATGAGTTAAAATTATATAATTGGTGTCACTGTACTAAAAAGTCTATAGACAATCCAGAGAAAGCATTGCCAAGTCGCCGACGATGGTCACAGGTCACTCCTTGTGTAGGACTAGGGAAACTAGGAGACTTCAGTACTTCGATTGTTCTCGTGGTTGTTTTAACTCATGAGCTTCGTTTAGAGCCTTCAAGTTGTATATTGATTGGCATCCATCGCATGAAACCCTTCCTAGTAATTTTTTAGATAGTACTATCCCCACAGTTCCACTTGAACGCTTCAAAGACAATCATGTTAGGCTAAACAAGTATGACTGTATACAGCACACGTTATTATAGGCCTTCCATACCGACAAGCAAATTGCAGCACTGTATGAGCTTCTGATCCTTTTTCTTGACCAGCCCCTACCGTCTCTCGACATATATTGAATAAATGATTAAGGGGTTGTAGGTATCCTAAGTTTACTCCCGCCAAATTGCAAATGTACTTTGTCAGTGGACATCTGAAGAAATAATCTTCAATACTCCATTCGGTTCTCCGCAGTGGGGCATCCTTTTATGCCATTGTTTGATCCAACTACCCTTGTCAGATTGTTGATTGCATTCTAGCTGATCTTGTTGATGATGGTGTTTGAGCTGATCATGTTGTTTGGTGTGTCACAGGGCGGAGGCGGACTGTGGCAGTGTTTCTTCGGTTGTACACAAGCTTGTCATCGATTGCTATTGCATTCTCTGTGACGTGCATTATTCGTTCAGACTTGTTCGTGAAGGTTTGAACTTTGGACTATGTAATTTAGTACCTAAATATTTTTGCAAGTAATATGTGTGAAGTTGTTTCATGTAAGGTTCTGCTTTTTTGCATACTTGAGTACCTCTAAACCCATGAATTCAATCTTCTTCAGCTTCATTGAGATAGGAACCTGCTTTGTCTAGACTGTTACTCGTAGTTTGTAGGCCCTGCATATGCTGTCTAGTCCCACATAATTGACAATTTATGCGCTAGACTTGAATCCAATATATGTGGCAGAAACGTCAATCACCTGCTAGAAGCTGAACAGTTGAGGGGAATTTAAGTCTTTTGTGATGATTCAGCTACAAAGATGTACTATCCTCAATATGGAATGAGAATGACTATATAAAGCATATAAATAACATCAGCAGATTTGAGAAGTTTGATAATCAGGTGAGGAGATAATTAAGCTTATCTGGCAGAAGAAAAAATACATTTAAGTAGTTCCCTTTTCTGTTGAAAAAAGATGTTATGTAGGATTGCCCATTTGCCCTCATCCCATGTGAAAGGTGACTGCCACTATCCACATGGCTGAGCTAGCTTAAAGGGATATCATTTTACATATATAGCTTAATCCTTATAAGTCCAATCAACAATAACACTCGGGTTCACGTATATCCATTTGGCATTTCCTTTCTTTTTCATCCGTTAACTGGCTTTTCTTGTGAGCTAAATCTGAGTTTGCATTGGAATTTGAATTTTTGTAAAATTTTGGATGGCAATTTAAGACATTCATTTGCTAACTCCAAATCATCAAGGCCAGTATTATGCTTTCACTTCACTTCTTTGCAGCAATACAGCCAATGCATTCTCTGTGCACTTTGCAGTTCCATGTTGGCAATTTGCTGCATGTGTTTGTCTTTGTTTAGCAAGTTAGTCAAATTCTTCCTCCAGAATATGAATACATTCATTAACTAGCATCCGGTTCTTTCTAGATCACGAAGCAAAACACAGCAGCCATTACAAGCTATGAGATGTTCGATGTGGTCCGTGTTGCACTTGGTAAGTTATAGATTGCTCCTTTCATCTGTTGACGACAATATATGTGATGCTAACTTCAGGTTTCCATCACCCTTCATTGCTTTGGTTAGGTGTCCTGCTCCAATTGGTGGTCATCGCGACAACCACCAGACTCCTGCAAAACATGTCTCCTCCCAAGAGAACTTCATGAAGGCCATGACATCGTAGCTGTGCCCTATCAGTACAAAGGAATACCGACCGAGTTTTCATACCCGTGGGATGGAATGCTGTAGACCTCTAAAGAAACGGCAATTGGCGCAAAATCTCCATGACGATCATGTGTTTACTTGTTTTTAGCCCCTCTTCTGTTCTCTGACTTGTCAGGAATTTTTTGTGGTGGCTGAAAGGCTAATTGAAGAACTTTTATGTCTCGTTTTCTGTGTGCTGTGTGTTTCTATAAATGTTTGTGATGCCGATGGTTGCCACTGCTCTCTCGGATGCTGACGGCAATAGCAACTGAAGGCGCAAGTTAACCGTTGTGTGGATGATTCTGAATGCGACATGGAACTAACTTGCCCATTCATTGCGTTGCGTTTTCATGCCCTGTGGATTAGAAGTTGACTGGAAAGTGGAATTATTGTTTGGAGGAAATGCGCAGAGGAGCACTTGCTTGCACGGAAGCAAGTTCTTTCTTTCGGCAGCTAGCCCTCGTATTCGTCGTAAAACGGCAAGAGAGGCACTGCAACTGAAGTGGACGAGGTGAGTTTCGTCAGTCATATCACAGGCTCACATGCTGCATGAGGAATCTGCGAGAGGCAAGAGGAGCACTTGTTTGCCGAAGAAGAATCACGGATCAACGTCTGGCGTGTAGGTTCTCTTCCCTCTTTGTATGCCGATAGGGCATGCTTTGGTTGGTTACCAAAAATTGGACAAAGTAAGTTGGCAGCCAACCAAATTTTTGGCTTGCCTGTATATTGGCAAGCCAATGTTTGGTACCAAACCAAGTAGCCACATACTCCCTCCGTTCCATAATGTAGCGCATATAGATTTTCTACAAAGTCAAACTTTATAAACTTTGACCAAGTTTATAGACAAAATTATTTATATCTACAATACCAAATGTATATAATACGAAAGTATGTCTTGTGATGTATCTAAGTACATGTATTTGGTATTCTAGATGTATGTGATTTTCTCTACAAACTTGGTCAAAGTTTATAAAGTTTGACTTTTAGAAAAATCTATATGCGCTACATTGTGGAACGGAGGGAGTAGTATTTATTGCACGGACGTGCCTTTGGTGTTGTCGTCGCAATCTACTATGGTTCTCATGGTTTGTACTTTTGAGTTTTTGACCATCGGTTATCGACCTGCCTTGTAAGGGATGTCACAAGGCGTTTTCACCTTTTCCGGGTGAGTGAATCATGGGCCTCTTCAAAAACTATGAGATTGACCCATCTTATTTAGGTTGGTCTTCTGCAGTTTTATCATAAGAGATATCAAGATACGAAAAATGAAGCTTAGAGATGTTGGCTTTGATTTATTTTTTTACATGTAATGCCAAGTTTATTGTAGATCTTTGTTGTCGGTATTATCATTCGACGTACTCATTTTCCAAAACTTGGCAAAAGACATACTCCCCCTTTAGGAAATAACTTTTGAACTAAAATCACGCCAATTATTTCTTAACCGATGCAATATATTTTAGTATTATTAATTCTTGTTGAAAAGAATAATGCACATCAGTATTGAGTCAAAACTTACACATGTAAATTTTCACAAAATGATATGATGATTGCGAGCTGTATGAATTTACTTCTTTTAATGCAAAATGATATCATTCTCTACCTCGTTTAAATTTTTATAGCAAAAACAATGTTTTTTAAGTCTTCACTTAAAACTATCCCATGTAAGTTTTCACAAAATAGTATGTATGATCATTTGCAACATGTATGAAAATGACTTGACCCATATCATTCTCTTTTTTACCTAGGTCGCAAGCAGTCATATTATCTTACGAAAGCTTACACGGGCACGTTTCAAACCAATACATATGTACTCCCTCCGTTTCTTTTTACTCCGCAAATAAGATTTGGTCAAAGTCAAACTGCACAAAGTTTGACCAAATTTATATAAAAAATATGAACATCTACAATACTAAAACTATATAGAATGAACATATGTTTCATGGTGCATCTGATAATATTGATTTTATATTATGAATGTTTATATTTTTTAATATAAAGTTAGTCAAACTCTACAAAGCTTGACTTTGACCAAACCTTATTTGCGGACTAAAAAAACGAAGGGAGTACATGATCTTTTCGAAAATGTTCAATACATAGAACATGTTTTCAGTTTTATCTATATACCAATATAAAAAGACCCAAAAGGACAGATCCAATTAATCTCGGCCATCAAATCATGTCAATCCGACGACATAGACTGTTTCAATGTCGAGCACTCAACACGTTTAGCGTGCAGTTAATTTCATGCAAAAAATAATACTAATCACATAATAACACGCGAATAATATCATACTTAATATCCGCATGCACTTAATATACTCCCTCCGTCAGGGTTTAGAAGGCACAGTTAAATTTGCGTGCGTTTCCACAATAGACAAGGTTTAGGGCGCATTGCATTTATTTCTAGTAGCTAATTAGTACTCCGTATACTATTTCTATATGCATGCGTAGTGTGAATGCTATTTTTTAGCCCATCTCACAACCAATAGATAACCACCTAGGTCCTAGAAAATTTTCAAGCGTGTTTTCTAAACCGTGACGGAGGAAGTACTTCTAAATTAATGTGCATTGCACGTACACATTGACTAATATGAAGTAAGTTCCAGTGTACCCTGATTCCAAGAATCATCCCCCATGTTTTCTACATTCCTTATTATAATCTCTATACTTTCTTTGCTGGACCAACAAAGCTAGATCTTTCATTTTTGTTCAAGTAAAACGCAGGACGAGCACGCAGATGATGTCGGAGGCCTTGTGTGCCGTGGCCGTGGCCGTACGATCATACCATGAGTCCATGACGACAGGTCACACGTACACGAGATATTTGCACGTACTGTGTACAAGGGAAAACATGTCACACTTCGAGCTTCTAACACGTGGCAATGGCAAAAAAAAAAAGGAGATGAAGCACACACAAGGCATGTATATTTCCCGGCGGCTATGGCGGCGCCGTTTGGTTGGCCATGGCGCCGACGATGCAAAGCGCGTTGGCCGTGAGGTGCAGGAGGCCCGCGACGTGGCCGCGCACGGCCTCCCTGACGCCGCCGCCGCCGGCGGCCTCTCCCCGGAACCCTTCCATGCACATGTCGCCGTCGGTGAGGGCCGCGCTGGCCCACGTCCGCACGCTGTCCACCTGGAACCTCACCGTCCTCTCCTGCGGGTGGCCCTGCTCCGCCTCCGCCCCGACCTGCGCCATGGCCTCCACCGACTGCCTCAGCATGCCGACGGCGTCCCCGAGCATGCTCACGCAGTCCCCCGCCGCCTCCGCCGCCACGGTCGGCAGGCGCCCGGCCGCCGCCATGCCCCTCATGGCCGCCGTCGCGTTCCTCGCGCCGGCGAGCGTCACGTTCAGCGCGGCGCACGCCAGCCGCGCCGGGCTGTCCCCCACCGCGGCCGCGTACGGCGAGAGCGTCGCGTCGCACAGCGCCGGGTACTCCGTCCCCGCGCACCACGCCTTGACGAAGCTCGCGTTGTTGCCGCCGCCCACGCCCGCGGCGGCCGACGGCGCCGCCGGCCGCGCCGCGGCGGCGAGGCCGCACCAGCACGAGAGGAGCAGCCACAGGCAGCCAACGGTGCGCGCCATGGCTCCGGAACGAGCGCACGTACGTGGCTAAATGTGGCAACGTGTCGAACTGTGTGGCGCGGTGTGTACGAGTTTTTTCGTGGAGCGCGCGGGGTTGTGGGGTTATATAGTGCGGGCGCGCGGCCGAGGGGATAAGGGCACGGCTGGCACGTATGGGCGCGCGCTAGCTGAAAAGATCGCCGGTTCGAGCTCGCGGTTCACATGAGTGGCATCCCGTGAGCCAGAGCTTGGTTGGGACGACGTGGCTCATGGTCGGCATGCACGTAACCCAAGCTCGACGTCGCGATCCAAATGGTTACACAAATTTATACGATCTCTCTTTCTCTGCAACTTGCACTGTCGTTGGATGTGCGTGCATACGCGCGTCTCTTCAGGCGCAGACCGCCGCGGGGGACAGGGCTCGCTGTTGCCGGGGCCAGGCAGATCGACCGGTGTATCGGTACCGGATCTGTTTACGTCGATGCCGCCTCGTGTCGGGTTCGACGGGAACGAAATGTCTTTGGCGGCTTGCCTCCTACTACATGATGGCTTAGCTGCATGTGCCTGTCTAGCGAGTCCGGACACTTCTTGCGCCGGTGACCGTGAGCAGCGACCTGGTTGACGACAGCTTCGTCCTTTCCACTGTTGCCACGGTGGCGCGGCCACGGCCCGGGGAGAACCGTGGTTAGAGCATCTCCAACAGCCGCGCAACGCGCCGCGCGCTAAAAGTCGCGATACAGCACCGGGTTAGCCAGCTTTTGCGCGCAGCGGTGCGCTGGCTCCAGTGGCCGCTGCAAATTAAGCGCGCCCACGCCGTTACAGCGGGCGCGCTATATTTCAGTTTTTTCTATTACATATTTGATTTTCTAGATAGTTCTCCTACTACATATTTGGTTTCGTAGATAGTTCTCCTACTACTACTCGTCCGACTCGGACTCTGTCTCAGTGATGTTCTTCTCCGACGTCGGAGCGTAGGCGTCAAGGAACCGCTCGTCGCCGGAGTTCCAGGAGGATGCATCTCCTAGCGCTTGGTTGTATTTAGCGACCGCCTTCCATGTTCGCTTGTCCTCGCGATAGTCGGCTCGCTCCTCTCTCTTCTTCGCCCTCCTCGCCCTCCTCTGGGCGAAGAACTGTTCCTAGTTGGTGTCTTCCGGGAAGCGATGACTCCACAGCGCCATGGCTTGCTCATCCATCTCGGCCAGCCTGAGACGATGCTCCCGCCTCCGATGCTTGCGATGATCCTCGTCAGTGAGAAGCCGCGGGAAAGGCGCCAACTCCTGTGCGCGCTCCCGCGTCGCCACGTCGGCGAAGTTCATGTCCTGACGGGACCGCAGGAGGCGCCACACCGCAGCGTTGTACACGCGGGCGCCCTCCTGGGCGGTGTCGAAAGTTCCGAGACGGAGCCGCATGCCGCCGCCCGACCGAATCTCGGCGGAGTAGGTGCCGGACGGATGCACGCGGACGCTGCGGTAGCCCGTACCTCCCCGGCGCCGAGGCGGCATCGTGGCGCGGTGGTGGCGTGTCGGCGGGAGAGCGCGGCAGGGGGCGATGGAGAGACGGAGAGAGCAGCAAAGGGCGATGGAGAGAGTGGCGGAGGCGCTGCAATTTATAGGCGCGTCGGACGCGGCGCGCCAAATGTAGCGCGCGAGCGGCCGCCTTTCCCCCGCGCGCACAATCGTTTCCCGCGCGCGCTAGTTTCGCGCCATCGCTGGAGCGCGCGAAAACGTCCCGCGCGCGCTATAAAGCCAATTTACCACGCGCACGCGTCTTTTGGCGCGGCTGTTGAAGATGCTCTTAGGCAGATAATAGTGGGAAGTAATTTAAACTAGTGTCATGCATATGACACTTGTATAAGTTATAACCTTCATAGTGCAAAGTAATATAGAAGTAGTGTTATACTATATGGCTTCATTTAATAGTTTGTAGACTCACCTGGTCTAGGAAAGCGCTATGTTACAGTAACATATTATGTTACTACTTCTCATTAACTACGTGTTACATAAGCGAAAATTTCTCGAAGTTCTTAGACTATATATATATGTAGACTCTTGTATACGTCTGTAATTGTGTTGTACCCTTTGATACCCCTATATAATTAGATAGCTTAACTTCGGGATGCTTTATAATATAAAGCGAGGGAAACCCTTTTTTGGTATAATGAGATAGTCACACCCTGTCTAGGGTGTTGAGTAGTTTCCCAAACTTTATGTTTTATATGGTATCAGATTAGGGTTTCGATGTCTTTCGCTGCCCTTGCCGCCGCCTCGGCCTCTTCCAACGTTGCCGCCGCGTCGGCCCAAACGCCAGCCTCCGCCGTCGCCCCTTCGTCGCCCTTCATCGCGTCCCGCCTGCTAGCTACGGCCTGGCGGCAGCCGCCCGCAAGCTCCCCGATTGGATCGCATCTGGCGGGCCTTCCTTGACCATCGCTTCTGGGCCGCCGGAGTTTCGTGGTCCTGCACCCACGCGTGGTGCGCCTCCCCCGTCGCTCTACGGCGCTCCCTAGTACGGTGCCCCTGCTCCAACCTTTGTTGCCCCGCCGCCGTCTTCGTCTGCCTGGCCGGCCTACGCCGGGCCGTCGCACCCTCAGCCTTATGGGGTGCCGCCATCCTCGCTGGTCTACGGGGTTGCACCATCTGTGCCCCTCGGAGCCCCGGCTGGCTTGGGCATCGGCTTCGCTGCTGCGGGTGCCTACCCCTCGTCGCCGTATGCTGGTGCACCCCTGGCGCTCGCCACCAGCCCGGAGACGGATCCTGTGATGGGCTGCTATGCGCCACCGGCACAGCCTCATGCGGATCATATGGCTGCGCCGTCGTCGTTCTACTTCTCGCACCTCCTTCCGGTGAAGCTTACGCCGGATAATTACTTGTCATGGCGGGCTCAGGTGCTACCTCTCTTCCGAAGCCGTTACCTGGAGGGGTACGTTGATGGCTCCATCCCGTGTCCACCGTCGTATCATCCGGCGTACCACGTGTGGGTGGCTCAGGATCAGGCGATTCTCTCCGCTATCCAGTCATCGCTCACTTCGAGCGTGTCGTCGTTGGTCATCTTCGCCGCGACATCTCGGGATGCTTGGTCGGCACTTCACAGCAGCTTCGCCTCCCAGTCTACGGCGCGTGCTCATGCTATACGCACCGAGTTGGGGGAGACTAAACTTGGCGGTCTCTCCATCATTGAGTACTTCACCAAGATGTCTAGTCTCGCCGACACCTTGGCCTCGATTGGTCAGCCGCTTGGAGATAAGGAATTCAGCACCCACGTGCTCAATGGTCTTGATGATGATTATGACAATCTCATCGAGAATATTTATGGTCGTGAGGCGCCACTTCCGCCACGAGAGCTATATGCGCGTCTTCTTGGTCGTGAACAGCGCATCAAAGCGCGTCGTGCTTCTCCGAGCTTCATCTCTGCCAACGCCGCGACCCGCGGCAAGCCACAGAAGCCGCCGCCGCCTGGTGGGAAGCCGCCCGCCTCATCCTCGCAGGCCCGCGCCGCCCCGCTGTCCATCACTGGCGGTTCCAGGCCAATGGCTTGTTGTCCCTGCTGCGGTGCTCAGCAGGCCTGTCAGTTGTGTGGCATTGAGCGCCACATCGCCTCCCGGTGTCATCGATGCTACAAGCAAGATTTCCTCGGCCTGGGCAATAATGGGCGCACTCCTTCCTACTCCATTGATCCTACATGGTATATAGACACGGGAGCCACGAACCACCTCACCAACGAGATGGCCAAGCTTTCCACTCAGGAACCATATCCCGGTCATGATCAGGTGCACACAACCAATGGAGAAGGTATACACATCTCCCATGTTGGTCAGGCCTCACTTCTTGCACACAACTTTCGCAAACTGCATCTTTCTAATGTTCTTCGAGTTCCCACTGCTACACGTAGTTTGTTATCTGTTCCTCAACTTACTCATGATAATAATGTCCTTGCTGAGTTTCACCCTTTTCGTTTCTTTATCAAGGATCGGGACAAGAGGGCCGTTCTGCTTAGTGGCCGTCTTCGCCATGGTTTATATGCACTTGGCGCACCGACCACACCTCCTCTACAGTCTTCTCCTCAGGCGTTCAGCGGTGTTCGTGTGTCACCTACACATTTGGCATGCCCGCCTTGGTCACCCTGCTATTCCTATAGTTCGTCATGTGCTACATCGTCATGAACTACCAGTTGTGTCCAATAAAACTGCCGAAACAATTTGTGATGCCTGTGAGCAGGGCAAGAGTCACCAACTTCCGTTTTCAGAGTCTAGTCATGTTGTGAAACATCCTCTTGAGCTTGTGTTTTCTGATGTATGGGGTCATGCCCAAACGTCTGTTAGTGGCCATAATTATTATGTCAGTTTCATTGATGCTTACAGCTGGTTTACTTGGCTTTATCTTATTAAGCGAAAATCTGATGTGTTTGATGTTTTTATTCAGTTTCAAGCACAGGTTGAGCATCTCCTTAAGCAGAAAATTATTCATGTTCAATCCAACTGGGGGGGGGGTGAGTATCACAACCTCAACATGTTTTTCAACAAGCTTGGGATTTCGCACCATGTGTCTTGTCCTCATACACATCAGCAGAATGGAACCACTGAACGTAAGCATTGTCATCTTGTAGAAAATGTCCTTACTTTGCTAGCTCATGCCTCCGTTCCGTTTCGGTTTTGGAGTGATGCTTTCTCCACCGCCTGTTTCTTGATAAACAGGCTACCCTCACGACTTCTAAACATGAAAACTCCTCTTGAAATCTTGCTCAATGAAATCCCAAATTACACTTTTCTCAAAGTATTTGGGTGTGCATGTTGGCCCCATTTGCGTCCATACAACAAACATAAATTAGAGTTTCGGTCTAAAAAGTGTGTTTTTCTTGGGTATAGTTCCCTTCACAAAGGGTACAAATGCCTGCACGTTCCCACCAATCAAGTCTACATCTCTCATGATGTTGTTTTTGATGAGAATGTGTTCCCTTTCCATGCACTTCCGAACAACTCTGAAACTTCTATGCCACCTGTCCACTCCACCATATCTTCGCCTGATCAATTTGTGGATGTTGCAAATGCTCCTGTGTTGCTTCCTAATCATACTGCAGGTATTGGACGTGGTGCTCATCTTGAACTACTTGATGAATAGGTGCCAGATGATGCTCCGGAGCGGGACGTGGATCTTTTGCATGGGGCATGCAAAATGGGTGCATCCGCCCCGCGTGCGCCGCCCTCACCCCGCTCAGCGGTAGCCGCCCCGCGGGCGTCGCCCTCGCCCGACTCGGTGGACACCGCCCCGCGGGCATCGCTCTTGCCTGACCTGGTGGCTGGGCCGTCTGCCACCTCGTCCGGCCCAGTAGCTGGCTCACCTGCGCCAGATGGGCTGGCCTCGCAGGGCCTGACGCCTCCCGGTTTGCTGGCTCTGGATGGGCCGGCCACACCTGGCCCGACGCCGCGTGTCTCCCCGGTGCCAGGAGGCTCTGGCGCTGGCTCGCAGGCCCCTTCGGCCTCGCCTCTGATCCCGTCGCCTGTGCCGAGCCCGGCCTCGCCAGCACAGTCGGCTGCTGCTGTTCTTCATCCTCGCACACGCAACCACAAAGGTGTTTTTCAGCCAAAGAAACACACTCACGGGACTATCGCGTGGCTCACGGCTTGCATGGCTCATATTGCGGCGGATCTCACGGCTGAGCCTCACCATTTTCCGGCTGCACTGGGTATTCCTCATTGGCGTGCCGCAATGGAACAGGAGTTTCAGGCTCTACTTCAGAATGACACTTGACACCTTGTTCTGAAGGAAATATGCCCTAGAGGCAATAATAAAGTTATTATTTATTTCCTTATATCATGATAAATGTTTATTATTCATGCTAGAATTGTATTAATCGGAAACATAATACATGTGTGAATACATAGACAAACAGAGTGTCACTAGTATGCCTCTACTTGACTAGCTCATTGGTCAAAGATGGTTATGTTTCCTAACCATAGACATGAGTTGTCATTTAATAAACGAGATCACATCATTAGGAGAATGATGTGATTGACTTGACCTATTCCATTAGCTTAGCACTTGATCGTTTTAGTTTACTGCTATTGCTTTCTTCATGACTTATACATGTTCCTATGACTATGAGATTATGCAACTCCCGATTACCGGAGGAACACTTTGTGTGCTACCAAACGTCACAACGTAACTGGGTGATTATAAAGGTGCTCTATAGGTGTCTCCGATGGTACTTGTTGAGTTGGCATAGATCGAGATTAGGATTTGTCACTCCGATTGTCGGACAGGTATCTCTGGGCCCTCTCGGTAATGCACATCACTATAAGCCTTGCAAGCAATGTAACTAATGCGTTAGTTGCGGGATGATGCATTACAGATCGAGTAAAGAGACTTGCCGGTAACGATATTGAACTAGGTATTGAGATACCGACGATTGAATCTTGGGCAAGTAACATACCGATGACAAAGGGAACAACATATGTTGTTATGCGGTTTGACCGATAAAGATCTTCGTAGAATATGTAGGAACCAATATGAGCATCCAGGTTCCGCTATTGGTTATTGACCGGAGATGAGTCTCGGTCATGTCTACATAGTTCTCGAACCCGTAGGGTCCGCACGCTTAACGTTTGGTGATGATCGATATTATGAGTTTATGTGTTTTGATGTACCGAAGGTAGTTCGGAGTCCCGGATGAGATCAGGGACATGACGAGGAGTCTCGAAATGGTTGAGACGTAAAGATCGATATATTGGACGACTATATTCGGACATCGAAAAGGTTCCGAGTGATTCGGGTATTTTTCGGAGTACCGGAAAGTTACGGGAATTCGCCGGGGAGGCTGCCCCCCAAGGCCTAGTCCGAATTTGACTAGGGGGAAATAGAGAGAAGGCTAGGATGCCACTATTGGGCTTTAGGGGAAAGAGAGAGAGGAGGCTGCCCCCCAAGGCCTAGTCCGAATTTGACTAGGGGGAGAGGCGGCGCCCCTCCTTCCTTCTCTTCTCTTTTCCCTTTCCTTCTCTCCTACTCCTACTACATGGAAGGGGGGAATCCTACTCCTGGTGGGAGTAGGACTCCCCAGGGCGCGCCGTAGGAGGGCCGGCCCTTCCCCCTCCTCCACTCCTTTATATATGTGGCCAGGGGGCACCCCATAGACACACAAGTTGATCATTGACCCCTTAGCCGTGTGCGGTGCCCCCTCCACCATAATCCACCTCGATCATATCGTAGCGGTGCTTAGGCGAAGCCCTGCGTCGGTAGCAACGTCATCACCGTCATCACGTCGTCGTGCTGACGGAACTCTCCCATGAAGCTCTGCTGGATCAGAGTTCATGGGACATCATCAAGCTGAACGTGTGCTGAACTCAGAGGTGCCGTACATTCGGTACTTGGATCGGTCGGATCGTGAAGACGTACGACTACATCAACCGCGTTCGCTTACAGTCTACGAGGGTACGTGGATGATACTCTCCTCTCTCGTTGCTATGCATCACCATGATCTTGTGTGTGCGTAGGAAAATTTTGAAATTAATACGTTCACCAACAATGGCATCCTAGCCAGGTTTATGCGTAGATGTTATATGCTCGAGTAGAACACAAGTGAGTTGTGGGCGATACAAGTCATACTGCTTACCAGCATGTCATAATTTGGTTCAGCGGTATTGTTGGATGAAGCGGCCCGGACCGACATTATGCGTATGCTTACGCGGGACTGGTTCTACCGACGTGCTTTGCACACAGATGGCTGGCGGGTGTCAGGTTCTCCAACTTTAGTTGAACTGAGTGTGACTACGCCCGGTCCTTGTTGAAGGTTAAAACAAAACTAACTTGACGAAATATCGTTGTGGTTTTGATGCGTAGGTAAGAAGGGTTCTTGCTCAGCCCGTAGCAGCCACGTAAAACTTGCAACAACAAAGTAGAGGACGTCTAACTTGTTTTTGCCGGGCATGTTGTGATGTGAGATGGTCAAGACGTGATGAGATATAAATTGTTGTATGAGATGATCATGTTTTTGTTAAAGTTATCGGCAACTGGCAGGAGCCTTATGGTTGTCTCTTTATTGAATAAGATGCAAGTGCCATGTAATTGCTTTATTTTATCGCTATGCGATAGCAATTGTTTCAAAAGCAATAGGTGGTGAGACGACCGTGTGACGACACGTTGATAAAAGATCAAGATGATGGAGATCATGGTGTCAAGCCAGTAACAATGGAGATCATGACAGTACTTTGGAGAGATCAAAGGCACAAGATGATGATGGCCATATCATGTCACATATTTTTGATTGCATGTGATGTTTATCTTTTATACATCTTATTTTACTTAGTTCGGCGGTAGCTTTATAAGATGATCCCTTACTATAAATTTCAAGGTACAAGTGTTCTCCCTGAGTATGCACCGTTGCCAAAGTTCGTCGTGTCGAGACACCACATGATGATCGGGTGTGATAAGCTCTACGTTCACATATAATGGGTGTCGGTGTCAAAAATGGCGGATCTCGGGTAGGGGGTCCCGAACCGTGCGTCTAAGGTTGATGGTAACAGGAGACAGGGGACACGAAGTTTTACCTAGGTTCGGGCCCTCTTGATGGAGGTAATACCCTACGTCATGCTTGATTGATATTGATGAATACGAGTATTACAAGAGTTGATCTACCACGAGATCGTAATGGCTAAACCCTAAAAGTCTAGCCTGTATGACTAAGGTATTGAGTATATCCTTTCCGGACTACACCCTCCGGTTTATATAGACACCGGGGGGATCTAGGGTTACATAGAGTCGGTTACATAAGAGGGAATCTTCATAGTTGTTCGCCAAGCTTGCCTTCCACGCCACGAAGAGTCTCATCCGGATACGGGTACAATCTTCAGTCTTTCATATCTTCACAGCCCATCAGTCTGGCCCATAGATAACAGGCCGGACGCCCGAGGACCCCTTAGTTCAGGACTCCCTCAGTAGCCCCTGAACCTGGCTTCAATGACAAGGTATCCGACGTGTAGTGTTGTCTTCGACATTGCAAAGGCGGGTTCCTCCTTCCGAACTCCCGAATAGTCTCCAGATGAATTGATCGTGTCCAGACCTGTAACACACATCACACACAACCACAGAGAGAATATAATAACACATAAGTCCAATCTGCTGACAACTTTAGTAATGCAGCATCAAGCCTGTCCGGTCATAATTTCGAACCGTTTTTCGTCCCACATTTCGAGATGTGGTTGTCATTGGCACATCTTGTCAAAGCAGAGATCGTGTCCCCTTATTACGGGATTCTCATCAATACGGGCGTGGGTAACCCAACCGCGCCATTTACATAGCCCTTGGGAGCAGGCGAATTTTAAGGCGAATGGGGGGGGGGCGTTCGATATTCACCGCCCTTATAAGGAGATAAGATTCCCCTTTCTTCTCCCACGCTCTCTTCCTGCCTCTCCATTCTTGAGCTCCAACGCCCAAGCTCTCATTTCCCTATCTCGAGAAAGCACTCAACCATGTCCGGATCCGGAGGTCAAGGCAAATGGATGGCCTCCTCAGTTAAGGAGGAGGAAATCGCCGAGCTTCGGATGGCAGGGTACCTGGCGAAGGAAATCGCCCACCGTCTTCCAGCCCCGGGACAAATCATCCCCACACCAAAGCCCAATGAGAGGGTAGTGTTCATCCCTCATTTCCTCCGCGGGCTAGGGTTTCCACTCCACCCCTTCGTCCACGGGATAATGTTCTACTACGGGATATACTTCCATGATCTATCCCCGAACTCCTTCCTCAATATCTCGTCGTTCATCGTCGTGTGCGAGGCCTTCCTCCGCATCCACCCCCACTTCGGACTGTGGCTCAAAACCTTCAACGTGAAGCCTAAGGTGGTGGACGGACAACACGCAGAGTGCGGGGGCGCCATCGTGAGCAAACTCACCAATGTCTCCTGGCCAAAAGGCACATTCGTGGAATCTGTCAAGGAATGGCAGAAGTGATGGTTCTACATCACCGAACCCCGCGATGCCACCTGGGCCGCGGCTGCCGAATTCAATTCCGGCGCCCTCATGCGACTCACCTCCTGGGTCGAGAAGAGCCCAAACTGGTGTTCGTCGTACGAGTTGATTGCCTACAAACGCGTATCCAAAGTATGATCGATAAGGACATCAAGCTTGTCGACATAATCCAAGTGATGTTGGTGCGTCAAATCCTTCCCTGCCAGAGCCGAAGCCGCCCTCTATGGGATTTCAACCCTAAGAAACACCATACCCTAGTGAGGCTTTTCGAAATGACTCACGAAGATGCCTGGAAGTTGCTTTTCAAGGGCAACGAGATACCGTCGGCCACTGGCTCGGACCGAGGTCACGACATAAATCACCCTCCCAATGAGGTATGTTGACTTCAACACATCCCTTACTTGCTTGTTTCAACGATGATATCTAAGCTTCCATTACTATTGCTTTTTCAGTACTGGTTGAAGAAGGTGAAGTAGATCTGGTGTCCGGCTCCCTTGCCCGAGGAGCCAGTCATCCCACGCTTAGCAAAGATGCTGGAGCTGGCACCTTATAAGGCACCAGAGAATAAGGCCACAGGGAAGGCCAAGGGGGCCCGAAGCGGCCTCCGCCGCAAGGGTACCTCGGACGCGACGTCCGAAGACAAGGCCCATTCCCCTGCTGGTGAAGACAACACGGAGGAGGAGGAGGAGAGCGACTCTCCCCCTGATAGGGGGAGGAAGAAGAGGGCAGCCTCCGCAACTCTGGAGGCGGAGGCGCCCAAAAGGGGGAAGGGCTCCCTCACGGATAACTCCGCATGGGACGTCGAGGACAGTCTGGAGAGACGCCCCCGCGCTAAGTCTCGGGCCGCATCATAAGTACTAACACCTTATCTGCCCATGAATTTCCCCTCTTTATTGTGCTGAGACGATTGATTGTGTTATTGTAGTCCGGCCCACAACAGCCCTCCGCGATCCTCGTCAGGAGGCTCGCTGGATTCCAAGGCGATGGCCAG
This sequence comes from Triticum dicoccoides, assembly GCF_002162155.2. Classification (NCBI taxonomy): domain Eukaryota; kingdom Viridiplantae; phylum Streptophyta; class Magnoliopsida; order Poales; family Poaceae; genus Triticum; species Triticum dicoccoides. Next base: position 337,636,895 of record NC_041380.1, on the reverse strand, counting down.
CGACTCCCCTCCAGCCGCACACTCCCCCAAGAACAGGGATGATGCGGAGGTGTTGTCCCGAAGGACTGTTCCCGGCGGGGGAGAGGCTCAGGAGGCGCCCGAAGGCGTAACCCCCGCCGCCGGACACCCAGGGGAACCAATCCCCCGGAGACTGGCGGGGAGGGCGGTATACAATTCGGACCTCAACCGGACTCAATTCCGGAGACCGAGGCGGCTCTGGAATCCAGCACGCACCCTCCTTCGAAAGAAGGGGGATGCCTGTTCCGCCGGTGGCCCCTGTCCAACCAGGGGCATCGGACAATCTGCCGGGAGTGCTACGAGGCGCTTCCATTATGGATGAGCACCCTGTCCTTATGGGCACGGTGATTGAAAATTTCAGTCCACCAAGAGCGGACTAACCGAGGCCTGCGGCAACCTGCTGACAGGTTTTGAGGTAAGTGATGCCAACAGGAGACAATCCCAATGTAGACAGTAGCCCCTGAGACACTGTCCGGTGTTCGGAAAGAAAAAACCAGACAGAGGATCAATCTCCGACGTCAGGGAACTAACTAAAATTTTCTTAACTATAGGCGTCATTGCTGGCCGCGACCTCACATACTGCCGAAGTCTCTGGACTGAAGCAGAAACCGGCGGAGGCCGAGGGAGAGCTGAGCCAAGTGAAGTGGCAGCTCGAGAAGAAGCAAGGTAAGCAATAATCTGTTATATATTCGAAAAGAAGAAAATGATATGCGATGACCAAAATGCCATGATTTGTATAGAAGCGACGACCGAGGTCGAGGCCCTGAGAAAGGCCCTGGACGAAGCTGAGGGGAAGGCTGTCCAACAGCAAGCCGCCCGTAAAAAGCTCAAGGACTGGGTCGGCGAGGTCCAGCAGGAGCTCCAGGACATGGTGAAGAAGTGTGAGGCCTTGGAGCGCGAGGCGTCGGCTCGAGAGGCAGAACTTACCAAAGCTCGTCAGAGCATGGAGGCCGCACGGAATGAGGCCTGATACGCTCTCCAGGAGATCTAGGAGGCGAAGAAGATCGCAGCGGGTAAGGCGTTTAACATGCAAAACAAGTATGCGGAGAGGAAGTACCTTTTACTAACCCGGATTCGGAGTAGCCCAGGGGCTTTTGTGGATCTGTCGCACAGTGTATCCGATGCTGCGGAGTTCTTCCAGGCCAGGGAAGGGGATTCTCCGGAGAAGTTGTTCTGGTTGCAGTATGCTCTGCCAGAACATCCGGTGGCCTTTGCCGATCAACTGAAACAGTTGGTCGAGCTGCATAGGATGGCCGAACTGGCCATGAAGGATTTAATAATCCGACTATGGCCAGCCGAAGCTATACCTAGCAGTTATTTTGGCCTCGTGAAGCGGGTGGTGGAGGCTTGTCCGCGGCTAGACATCGTCAAGCGATCAGTCTGCATCGAGGGTGCCCGCATGGCCTTCGCTCGTTGCAAGATGTGGTGGGCGAAGATGGATGCCGTCGAGGTGGCCCGGGGGCCGCCGGAGGGCAAGGAGCACACCGCACACCCGAGCGTGCGGATGTCCTGGAGGGATCTTGACTTGTAGCAACACAGTGCGAGAAGGATGTTATTCTCGAATAAATACATTCATATTTTGCCTTGTATGATGAAAACAAATCCGCTTTGTAATATAATTTTTTATTATGTTTTAATTGTATCCTCCTGTGCGGCCGTGTTGTATGAAATATGAGGGTTGGCCAGTCGTCGGCTTCTGCCCTCACGTAGGTAGTACGGAGGTGTTCGGGATGGTATCTAAACAATCTTGATCCAATTATATGGTCCTTGAAGGAGTTGTTTAGTGCAACGAACCAAGCAACTAGACTATACAGCTTGAACACCCTCACTTAGCCATAGGAGTTCTATAATAAAACATAGGCGCAGCCCCTGGTATACGAACCAGGGTGCTGTCAGCGTGTGATTGGGAAGTACCGATCCTTCGTGAAATGCGGAAAAACCTCCAACAATTTGAGACCTCCAAACAGCTGACCGGCTTTCACCGCATCATGACAGTCAGTTTTTGGCTTTCTCTACTGAGGTGCTCATCCGGTTTAGACCAGGGCACAATCGCAGTAGTTCTCCCTTTTACTACCCTAGCTGATGTCGTGGAACGTAGGATAGCAAGCTCAGGAGCCGGGCAACCCAAGTATTGACCAAAGACATGATTCGGAGCCAATGCATATAATGCTAAATTCGGGGTGCCGAACTATACTTACAAGAAGTGTTCGTACTTTTGTTGCCGTAATATGGGGTTGCTATAAAGCCCCTGGCAAACATCAAAACGTACCCAAGTGTACGGGTGCTACCTGATGGGGTTATCCACAGGGAAACTGAAAAAATAAAGAAAAGAGAGAAAGAAAACAGAAAAGATGTAAAGGTAAAAAGCTGGGGTCCTACAACTCCAGCTACAAACTATTTTCATTGTAATGTAATTAGTACGTTAAGGCGCATTGATACAAGTAGTGCAATAAGCAACAGGCTATTTAACATGCCGAAACCAGGGAAGAGCTGCATGTGGGTCCTGGAAGACAGGTAGAGTTATCGTTAATGGAATCACCTAAAAAGTCCCTTTATATTTGTGCTCCTCGCCATCTTGGTGTGTTTATCCTTCAAGAGGACCGATAACCAGACCACCCGATGGGGTATGTGGGATTAAAACCTGAAATAAAACAAGCAAAAGTGAAAGTATGTTTGTATCTGATGTCGGTTGAGCCGTGCCGTGGATCACAAGCTAGCTATGCCTCCGTCGATGCCCATGGAATTTTGAGTGCGTGGTTATGTATGCGCAGCACGCAGGCCACCGCTTGATAGGGACTGAGACGGAGGCCGGATTTCTAGTTGAGCTCCTGACGAGCTGAGATCTCCTGCTGGAGAGTAGTCCAGACCCTCTTAAGGGTGTCCGAGGGCTCGGTAGCCGAATGAAGGTTCTGCTTGAGAAGGCCGCTTTGTACTTCTGCTGCTAGGGCAGCTGTGTGCTCTTCTGTATGGAGAGAGCGTTCCATATTGCCATTGACTGTTATGACGCCGCGTGGGCCGGGCATCTTGAGCTTGAGATAAGCATATTGTGGCACTGCGTTGAATCGAGCAAACACAATTAGTCCGAGCAGTGCATGATAGCCGCTACGGAATGGGACGATATCGAAGACTAACTCCTCGCTTTTGAAGTTGTCCAGAGATCCGAAGACAACCTCTAATGTGATTGAGCCCGTACAACGGGCCTCTACGCCTGGAATGACTCCTTTAAAGGTAGTCTTTGTAGGCTTGATCCTTGATGGGTTAATGCCCATTTTTTGCACTGTATCCTGATAAAGAAGATTGAGGCTGCTACCGCCGTCCATAAGGACACGAGTCAGGTGGAACCCATCAATTATCGGGTCTAAGACCAGTGCTGCTGAGCCTCCGTGACGGATACTGGTCGGGTGATCTCGGCGATCAAAAGTGATCGGGCATGATGACCATGGATTGAATTTTGGGGCCACTGGATCTATCGCGTAGACGTCCCTGAGCACACGCTTGCGCTCCCTCTTGGGGATGTGGGTAGCATATATCATGTTCACCATTTTGACCTGAGGGGGAAACTTCTTCTGTCCCCCTGTGTTCAGTTGTCGTGGCTCTTCGTCATCGTCCTTGCTTTGCGATCCCTTTTCCTTTTTCTCAGCGTTTAATTTGCCAGCCTGTTTGAAAACCCAGCACTCTCTATTTTTATGATTAGGAGGCTTGTCGGGGGTGCCGTGAATCTGGCACAGACGATCAAGTATGCAGTCTAAGCTAGATGGGCCCGAATTGTTCTTTTGGAACGGCTTCTTCCACTGACCGGACTTAGAGCCACTGAATCCGGCGTTGACCGTCGTATCCTCGGTGTTGTCACTGTTGTTTCGGCGCTTGTATCTATTGCGTCGAGACTTGTCTTTGTTTCTTTTAACTTCAGGGGTGCCGGCGTCGCTTGCATTGTTTTTGCTATGGGCCAACCAACTGTCCTCGCCCGCACAAAAGCGGGTCATGAGTGTCATGAGGGCTGCCATGGATTTTGGCTTTTCTTGGCCGAGGTGGTGAGCGAGCCATTCGTCGCGGATGCTATGCTTGAAAGCTGCTAGAGCTTCGGCGTCCGGACAGTCGACAATTTGGTTCTTTTTGGTTAAGAACCTTGTCCAGAATTTCTTGGCGGACTCTCCGGGCTGTTGAACTATATGGCTTAAGTCATTAGCGTCCGGAGGTCGAACATATGTACCTTGGAAGTTATCGAGGAAAACCTCTTCCAAGTCTTCCCAGCTGCCAACGGAATTTTTAGGCAGACTGTTTAGCCAAGCTAGGCTGACCCTTTGAGCTTTAGAGAGGGAGGTATTTTATGGCGTGGAGGTCATCTCCGCGGGCCATATGGATATGGAGAATGAAGTCCTCGATCCATACCGCGGGGTCCGTGGTTCCATCATATGATTCTATGTTCATGGGCTTGAATCCTTTTGGGAATTCGTGATCCAGGACCTCATCAGTAAAGCAATGAGGATGTGTAGGGCCTCTGTATCGGGCTGTATCGTGGCGCGACTCTGATAGAGTCCGTCTGTGGTGTTCAGCCCGCCCATGACTGGGTTTGTCATGTCTGGATAGGTGGCCGTTGTCGCATGTCGAGGCGCATCCTCGCGATCCGTAGATTGATCTGGTGTGTCTTGCTTTGTTGTTCAGTGTCTGCCGGAGGTCATATGTATGGCTGTGGGCTGATTTACCTCTACCTGAGTGATGAGGCGGGGCGGGATGGTGTCCGGCATGAGTTACCGTTTTGTCCCGACCACATGGTGGTCGATCGGTCGTATTGTGCGATGGTGGTATGTACTCCAACGCTTCCTCGTCGAACTGAGGTAGCAATTTGCATTTTGGGTAGCTTTTGGTTGGGCGCTTGAGGCCGTACTCTTCGGCTACTAGGGCATCAGTGCATTTATCATTGAGCAGATCTTGGTTAGCTTGAAGCTGCTGTTGCTTCTTTTTCAGGCTCCTTGCCGTGGCTATTAGCTGGCGCTTGAAGTGCTCCTGCTCAAGAGGTTCCTCGGGCATGATGAAATCTTCGGTGCCGAGGCTCACCTCATCTTCGGAGAGCGGGAGGTAATTATCGTCCTCTGAATCTTTGTGTGTGGCCTGTTTAACAGGGCTAACCTGCTCATCTTCCCATTCATCTTGTTCGTTTGCTTTATCGACGGGGTCTTCGTTGTCTTCGGCACCTTCCGGAGCGTCATCTTCTCCTGTGCCGGTGTTGCTATCTTTACTGTGGCGTGATTAAGAGCGGCGCCGCTGATGCCGACGCTTGGACTGTATTTCGGAAGGTTTATCCTCAACTGGGTCTTCCTTATCGTCGTCGCTGTTCTCCTTTGGTGCATCCACCATGTATACGTCATACGAGGAAGTGGCCGTCCAGCATCCGGTGAACGACGAGTTCTGGGCCTCTTCTCCCGCATCGTCGTCCATACCGTCGATGTCCTCGGAGTCGTAATCAAGTTCGTCGGTCAAATCGTCGATCGTGGCTACAAAGTGGGTGGCGTGTGGGAAGTAAAATTCTCCATCGCAGCCCCTAGTTCGAGCCGGATATAGTTCGGCTGAGAGTCCTCCGCCAAGGACAGGTTTTTTTAATGAGTTTAGCACATCGCCCAAAGGCGAGTGCTGGAAGATGTCTGCGATGCTGAATTTGAAGATCGATAAACAATCAAGATCGGCGTCCATGGGCTCACTCGGTTCAGAACCTATGGCCGGAGACGAGTCCGGCGTTCCGGTGGCATAGGCATCGTGTGAGACCAGGTCCATGTGCGGCTCCAACACCGTGGAGTCTGCGGCCTCCGAGGTGGGGTTAATCCTCCCGCCTTTGGATGGCGCGACCTGCTCCGGTTCTAGGGCCAGAGCGGTTACAGGAGCGATCTCCTGGATGCAGCCCGATGACAGATCTAGGTCAGGATCATCGGGGTGACCGGGAGCGGCCACCGCGGTATCGAATCCGGCGAAGATCAAGTCTCCACGGATGTCCACGATGTAGTTCAAGCTCCCGAATCTGACCTGATGGCTAGGGGCATAGCTTTCGATCTGCTCCAGATGGCCAAACGAGTTGGCCCGCAGTGTGAAGCCGCCGAACACGAAGATCTACCCGGGGAGGAAAGTTTCTCCGCAGACAGCGTCATTATTGACGATTGAAGGGGCCATCAAACCTTTCAGCGACAGCACAAATGAACTCTCAATGAAAGCACCAATGTCGGTGTCAAAACCGGCGGATCTCGGGTAGGGGGTCCCGAACTGTGCGTCTAAGGTTGACGGTAACAGGAGACAGGGGACATGAAGTTTTATCCAGGTTCGGGCCCTCTTGATGGAGGTAATACCCTACGTCCTGCTTGATTGATATTGATGAATACGAGTATTACAAGAGTTGATCTACCACGAGATCGTAATGGCTAATCCCTAGAAGTCTAGCCCGTATGACTAAGGTATTGAGTATATCCTTTCCGGCCTACACCCTCCGGTTTATATAGACACGGGGGGGGGGGATCTAGGGTTACATAGAGTCGGTTACATAAGAGGGAATCTTCATAGTTGTTCACCAAGCCTGCCTTCCATGCCACGGAGAGTCTCATCCGGACACGGGTATAGTCTTTGGTCTTTCATATCTTCACAACCCATCAGTCCGGCCCATAGATAACAGGCCGGACACCTGAGGACCCCTTAGTCCAGGACTCCCTCAATGGGTGCAAGCCAATTTTGCACACGCATAAATACTTGGGTTAAACTTGACGAGCGTAGCATATGCAGATATGGCCTCGGAACACTAGAGACCGAAAGGTCGAGCGTGAATCATATAGTAGATATGATCAACATAATGATATTCACCATTGAAAACCACTCCATCTCACGTGATGATCAGACATGGTTTAGTTGATTTGGATCATGTGATCATTTAGATGACTAGAGGGATGTCTATATAAGTGGGAGTTCTTAAGTAATATGATTAATTGAACTTAAATTTATCATGAACTTAGTCCTGATAGTATTTGCATATCTATGTTGTAGATCAATAGCTCACACATAGCTTCCCCGTTTATTTTTTGATATGTTCCTAGAGAAAAATAAATTGAAAGATGTTAGTAGCAATGATGCGGATTGGATCCGTGATCTGAGGATTATCCTCATTGCTGCACAGAAGAATTATGTCCTTGATGCACCGCTAGGTGGCGGACCTATTGCAGGAGCATATGCAGACGTTATGAACGTTTGGCAAAGCTCGGTATGATGACTACTCGATAGTTTAGTGCACCATGCTTTATGGCTTCGAACCAGGACTTCAAAAATGTTTTGAACACCACGGAGCATATAAGATGTTCCAAGAGTTGAAATTAGTATTTCAGACTCATGCCCATGTCGAAAGGTATGAGACCTTTGACAAGTACTTTGCCTATAAAATGGTGGAGAATAGCTCAGCTAGTGAGCATGTGCTCAGAATGTCTGAGTGCTACAATCACTTGAATCAAGTGGGAGTTAATCTTCCAGATAAGATAGTGATTGACAGAATTCTCTAGTCACTATCACCAAGTTACTAGAACTTTGTGATGAACTATAATATGCAAGGGATAACGGAAACGATTCCCAAGGTCTCCATGATATGGAAATCGACGAAGGTAGAAATCAAGAAAAGCATCAAATGTTGTTGGATTTCGGGTTCCGGCAGACCCTTGAGGTTCGAACACTGGGGTGCGCGCAGAGATTTCGCCTCCTACCTACCTGCACCCCTCCGCCACGCAAAGATCTAAGCTATGGAAAGAACAACACGAGAGACACACGGTTTATACTGGTTCGGGCCACCGTTGTGGTGTAATACCCTACTCCAGTGTGTGGTGTGGTGGATTGCCTCTTGGGCTGATGATGATGAGCAATACAAGGAAGAACAGCCTCGCGAGGGTCTGTTCTTGGCTGGGGGGATGAACTGCTGGGAGGAGTTCAGTCACCCAGCTATCCTGACAAAAGTAGTCTTCGCCTGCACAAAGCTCTGGTGGTGACGCCGTCTTGGGCTCCACAATGACCTCCGTCTTGCAGTCCTCCCGGTCTTGCTCTTGTTGCACCAAAATGACAACCTTTACCTGATGCCTCGGTACTCCACGGCTGCGCTTGCCCCCTTTGCACCAAAGGGGAAAGGAGGACACTGCGCGGGCTGGCGCCCGCCTGGCGCCCTTGGTCGTCATGGCTTGCGTCACGGGCACCTCGTGAGGTACCCCGCCTTGATCTCTCCGCCTCCTCGCGAGCCAGCCTGATGAGGCCGTGCTTGAGGAAGCTCCGCGTCGTCCGCCCCACAAGGCTTGGCCTCTCGCGAGGGTCTTGAGTCTGTGTTGGTGAAGATGGGCCGTGCTGGGCCCCCCTTTGAGCCACGCCGCAGGCCGCAGGCAGGCAAGTCTGGGGACCCCCGTTCTCAGAACGCCGACAGTATCCCCCGGGCCCAAGGCGCGCCCGGACTTGGCCGTGCAGGGAGGCGGAAGGGCAAGAGCGAAGCGCCGCGGGCCCTAACAGCCTGCGGCCTCGGGCGCCGCGTGGCGGTTGATTGGACGTGGGAGCCTTAGCAACCGCGTGAGTTGATAAAGGAGTGGCATCCGCCTAGGCTTTGCTTCTTGCTTTCCCCGGTTGCTGCTCAGATCCCCTTTCTTGCGCCTCTCCTTCCTTCCTCCAAAATTTCCAGATCTACTCCGACCGTGTGACCTAGGAAGCCATGGCGCCTCGTCAGCCCCCGGCCGTAGCTTGGTACTCGTCTGCCCCGGACTCGCCAAACGTGTCGGAGGCGAGCCTTGCCCGGTTGCGCCGGATGGCGACGACGTGGGGCATCAACGGGGCGAAGGTGTTAAAGGCCGGCTCCGCCACCCCTGAGGGTCAAGGGAGCACCTTCTATCCGTTCTTCGTAAGTGCCACTGCTGCTGGCCTGGTGCCTCCCTTCTCCGAGTTCTTCTTCTCTGTCCTCCTCCATTATAAGCTACAGGCTCTGCATCTCCACCCCAACTCCGTCCTTCTCCTGGCAATCTTCGCCTTTACTGCGAGGCTCACGTAGGGGTGCAGCCCTCAGTGGCCTTGCTGCGCCACTACTTCTACCTCCGGACCTCTCGCGGTCCTGCTTCCGCATGCGCGAGCTTCATCACGTATCGTGGCGCCATTGCCATTTCGAACCCCGGGAAAAGGATTGAGGGCTTCAGGAGCAAGTGGGTCTTGGTGGATGCTGGGCGCATCCACCCTCGGCTGATCTTGCCCATGGAGCAGCCCACGAGCTCCAGCGATTGGGGTCGAGCGGAGCTCGCGGACCCCCGCGCGAAGCTGGTGTTGGAGAAGATGGACGCGGATCTGAGGCCGGCCAACATGGCGGCGGCGAAGCTGACCGGCATGTCGCTGCTGAGGGAATTCCTGGAGCACCAGCTGGCTCCGCTTTGGCAGTACTCACTTCCGATGTGGAGGCCCCGTCCAAGCCCCGTGGCCTTGGCCGACAAAGATCTGGCTGCGGTCGTCCAATCTCTGGTCGGGGGCGATGTGGCGAGGTTGGTGGGCGCTCCTATGCCCTTGTTCCTCCGTGACGACTGGGAGCAGGTAGTGGAGTCCATGCCCGTCTTCAATGGGGATGGGCCCGTGCCCATGGAAACTCCCGAGGAACCGGTGGACGTGCCCTCCGACGACTCCAGTGAAGAGGTGGAAGGAGGGGAGCGGGAAAAAGGGCCTGGCTCCGAGGTGACTGACGGAGAGTCGAGGGCTCCTCTCCCCCGGTGCAGGTCCCGCGTTCTCCGCCTCTCTCCGAGCGATGGCGACGAGGATGACGACGAGGATGATGATGAGCAGGACGGCGGGAGCTTTCCCCCGATCCCGAAGAAGGACAGGACCGGGCTGATCTCCAGCGGGTCTGCCCCGGCCTCGAGGCGGACCGCAGACGCAACTTCCACTTCCAAGCTTCCCGAGGTTAACCCTTCCAGCCGGCTTTCAGGCTTCAAATTTGGCCGGAGGCCGCTTGAGCTCACTGGCGACGACCCGTAAGCATTTGATTCTTGTCTTTATTTCTTGCTCTGCTTCTGAGGCTTGACGTCCGCATCTCTTGGATAGGCAGGCGCCCGCAGCAAAGAAGTCGAAGGGAGCTCCTGAGGTTCCATCCGTGGCAGCGCCTCTGCCCGCGAAGGAGGGTGACTGCGACGCACAGGCTTCTCCTGCCCGGTCGTCCTCGCGAGGCCTGGCTGAGCCGACTGGGGCGAGCTCAGCCCCCACGGCCCAAGTGACTCCCGAGGTGTCCTTGCCTGCCACCGCCACTACAGCCGTTGGGGCGCGGCAGACTCCGCCTCAGGATGCTGTGGCCGCGCTGTCGCCTTCTCCTCCTACTCCACCGGCTGCTATGTCTCCGACTCCTTCTGCCGTTCTGGATCATGCTGTTGCTGAGCTGGACCGACTGCGGTAGGATCTTCTTGGCGTTGAGCCTCGCTTGGTGGCTGGGCGCTTGGAGCTGGCTTCAGGATGGGTTCGCTCCGACGCTTCGATTCGGGCGGCGCTGGTCCAGGCCTCGACGACTTGCGACGAGGAGAAGCAGGCCGTCCTTGAGGCGAAGGCTGCTCGTGACGCAGCCCTGGGGGAGGTGGTCAACGTCCATGGTCGTTGCAAGGCGCTGGAGGACGAGCTGCAAGGCCTGCGGGACCAGCTCGCGAAAGAGGTCCGCCTTTGCCAAGAGCAGGAAGAAGGCGTGAAGGCTCGCGAGGCGGCCGTCAAGGAGAGGGAGGTCAAGCTCAGGAAACGCCGCGACCGCCTAGGCGCGCTGGAGCAGGAGTTGGGGGCGAGGAAGGCCGAGCTGGACGACAAGGCCCTGGTTCTTGCCGAGGACCGCGTGGCCTTCACGGAGATGGAGGAGAAGGCTCGCTCCTCGCTGAGGACGCTTTACGACAGCGGCCTGGAGAGCCCGCTGGCTGGCACCGAGGACGGCCCCGCCAAGCTGCTTCCTTTCCTGGTTCGCGCTCTTGAAGATGTCGCCTTGGCCTTGGCCCCACGGCTGAGGCCGAGGCGCGTGTCATGTCTTCTGCAGCACTGACGCGGGTCCTCACCCACATCTACCTTCGCGATCCCGGCGTCGACCTCGACAGCCTATTGGAGCCAGTAAGCGGCGAGCGTGCCGCTGCCGCTACCGAGGCTGTGAAGGGTCACGCGGAGGCTCTGCTGGGGAAGTTCCGGGCCTTCAGCACCAAGCCGAGGCAAGGCGCTGCCGACCCCACTGCTCCATGAGGCGAACCCACTCCGCGCTGCTCCACCGCCGACAAGTGACTCCGTTGTGGCTCCTGTCCTACCTTTAATTCCTGCACATGTATCATGCCTCAGGGAGGCGTTTAAACTTGCGTTTGGCATTGAGATAACAGTGTGGACTGTAATATTTGCTTTTGAATTCCTTGAAATTGGCGCTTTTCCTTCCTACTTGCTTATGTTCTACGTCGGCAGAGCCCGGCCCTGCGCATGCCTCACCCAGCGTTGGTCCCGATCGGAAACCAGGATGGGGCCAAGGAGTGAGGGGCTACATGACAAGTTAGGCTCCTGAGTCGCGATGCTCAGGAGTCCCCCTTGGCGCACGAACAGCAAGTAGGGAGGTGTGATGTGGGTGGATCTACTGTTCTACGTCTGTAGAGCCCGGCAGCGTGCATACCTCAACCGCCGTTAGCCTTTCGGAACTAAGGAGTGAGGGGCTACGTGACCAGTTAGGCTCCTGAGTCACGATGCTCAGGAGTCCCCCTTGATGCTCAAACGGCCTTCGTACCTTGGCTCCGCTCAGGGAGAGATGCGCGACAAACCAGGCCCAGGGGGGGCCTGGCTGGGCGGCGTGCATCTGGGCGTGACCCAGGCACAACCCCCGTGCCCAGCCCCCTCGCGCGGCACTCCCGAGGGGAGGCATTACGATGAGACTAGACACTGAGCTCTGGGCTCCCTGAGGTTGATGCGGCCCGGGGGCCACCCTCAGTTGTTTATCACCAGCGCGAAGCATAGCGCTTCCATATGTGTATGGGCATAGCCGCTCCTCGGCAGTGTCGTCAGCCAGCGCGAAGCATAGTGCTTCCACTGGTACGTGGGAGGGGGCCCCCTCCGGGAGGAGCCCCTGGGGCGTGTACAGCCCCGCCCTGACACATGGCTGGCACGGTAGGGCCTGGCGAGGTGTATCTGGGCACCCGTGGGCCAGCGCGGGACTCACGGGGCCCTACCTCTAGGCGGGTTGCACCTGGCACTGGGCCTTATCTTGTGATGTGTCCCTGCAAATTTGTTTAGATGCCGGCTCTCTACGTCCTCGGGTCCTGGCCCTCGAGCTAGTCTCAGCCGTCGCTGGTATGCCAGGTCGCGATGCCGTGGACAAGGCCAGAGGGTGAGGGCTGGAGAGCCAGTAAGAGCCCTGAGTCGCGATGTTCAGGTACCCCCCCTTTAACGTGCAAGTGGTTGGCATGGAGAAGAAGAGGTGCCGTGGACCGGCATCAAATAATCAAGCATGGTGGGTATAACGCATAACCGGAAATAAATGCAAATGGGATACATGCCGCTGGGTCTGGCCCGAGCGACTTGGGGATGATGTAGCCCGAGGGGCGCCCCCAACAAGGTAAGCTAACAACATGAAATAAAAGGGGTACATGCCGCAGGGACGGACCCACGCGGCCTGGGAATAATGCAGCCCTGGGGGGCGCTCCCAGCTGGAAGTGAAACTTGAAAGATGTCACCTGATGACGTTGAGGATGAAGGGGTGTTGGTGTAGCAGACTTGGTGGGCTGCGGAAGCCGATCCTCATGAGCCCCCAGGCCCAGGGGCCTCAGGAGGTTCCGGAGGCGCTGGCGGCTCCCCGCGGACCATCTCCATCTCCGCCAGGGCTGCGGAACGCCTGGCCTCTTGTGCCCCCATGATGCCCCTCATGAGGCGCTGGCATGTGGCAGCCGCGTACGGCAGGCCGTAAGGCATGCGAACGTAGCTGTGGGGTGGACCTCCGCAGCGCCCCACTCGCGAGGGCCAGAGGCGCTCCAGAGAGGCGACTCGGTTGAGCCCTGGTATGTCGATGAAGACGCGCAGCCCACCATCCTCGCCTGGATGGGGTGCCACTGCTGGTAGACGGCGGCCGCCTTTCATGACCCTTGACTCCTGTAGCTCCTAAATGGCCTTGCTGACGAACTCCTGAGGGTCTGGCTCTCCTTGCCTTACTCCTTCTTGAGGGAAACGTGCTTCAAAACACGCCTCCATGTGGTGCCCAAGCGCCTCCCTCGTGACCCTAGCCAGGTCGGCGGCCCTCCAGGGGAGAGCCCCCGAGCCCTGCCTGAGGAGGGCGCCGGGCGCGCTTTCCTATGCGATGGAAGGAGGTTCCCCCTGGGCAGGCACGGGCCCAGAGGGGCCTGCCTCCTGAGGGGCCAGGCTAGACAGTGTCTTCTTCTTCTTGGGGGCGGTCTCGGGAAGCCTCCTGCTTCCGCGATCCGGGTCTTCTAGTGACGCGGCCTGAAAGGCTCGTTCCAGGGAACACACCGCGGCCTTCTCTTCACAGGGCACCGTGATGACTCCGCCACTTCCTGGCATCTTGAGGACATTGTAGCCATGGTGAGTTATGACCATGAACTTGGCCAGCGCTGGGTACCCAAGGATGGCGTTGTACGGCAGGCGAATGTGAGCGACGTCTGAAAGTGCAACTATCCCTAGGTGGTTTTGGTAATTCATAACAACATATAGCTCATTGAGCTAATGCTATTCCAAGATGATTATTTCAGGAAAGCTCAATGATTGGCATGGCATGGATGTGAAAGTGGAACCCTCAAAATGCTAAGGACAAAGGATTGGCTCAAGCTCAAAAGCTCAAGACTCTTCATTTTATATTTTAGTGATCCAAGATCACATTGAGTCTTTAGGAAAAGCCAATACTATCAAGGAGGGATGAGGTGTTGCTTAATGAGCCTCTTGCTTCATGTGCTTAGTGATATGCTCCAAAATCCTCAACTACTTTCCCATATCCACACATGACCTAAACCCTAAGCCAAACTCGGTCCTACCGATTCTTCCTATCCGGCGTCACTGAGTTTCACTTGTCATAAGCCACTGCCAAACCCTAGCAATTTGGTTCTACCGATAGGGATCTCGGTCTCACCGAGATGGGATTGCAAACTCTTTGTTTCCCTTTCGTAACTTTTCGGTCTCACCGAAAGAGCGAATCGGTCCCACCGAGATTGCAATGTAAATTCAGTGTTTCCCCTTTGTAACTTTTTGGTCTCACCGAAAGAGCAAATCGGTCCCACCGAGTTTGCCCGACCAACTCTCTGGTTAGCTAATTACCAAATTCGGTCTCATCGAGTTTGTGTAATCGGTCTCACCGAGATTACGTTATGCCCAAACCCTAACCATGTCAGTCCTACCGAGTTGCATGTCAGTCCCACCGAAAATCTCTAACGGTCACTAGGTTTACATTTTCGGTCCGACCGAGTTTGTTGATTCGGTCCCACTGAGATTGGAAAACTGTGTGTAACGGTTGGATTTTGTGTGGAGGCTATATATACCCCTCCACCCCTCTTCATTCGAAGAGATAGCCATCAGAACACATACAGCATTCCAACTCATATGTTCTGAGAGAACCACCTACTCATGTGTTGAGACCAAGATATTCCATTCCTACCATATGAATCTTGATCTCTAGCCTCTCCAAGTTGCTTTCCACTCAAATCTTCTTTCCACAAAATCCAAATCCTATGAGAGAGAGTTGAGTGTTGGGGAGACTATCATTTGAAGCACAAGAGCAAGGAGTTCATTACCTACACACCATTTGTTACTTCTTGGAGAGTGGTGTCTCCTAGATTGGCTAGGTGTCACTTGGGAGCCTCCGACAAGATTGTGGAGTTGAACCAAGGAGTTTGTAAGGGCAAGGAGATCGCCTACTTCATGAAGATCTACCGCTAGTGAGGCAAGTCCTGTGTGGGCGATGGCCATGGTGGGATAGACAAGGTTGCTTCTTCGTGGACCCTTTGTGGGTGGTTGCTTCTTCGTGGACCCTTCGTGGGTGGAGCCCTGTGTGGACTCGCGCAACCGTTACCCTTTGTGGGTGGAGCCCTCCGTGGACTCTCGCAACCGTTACCCTTTGTGGGTTGAAGTCTCCATCAACGTGGATGTAGGATAGCACCACCTATCCGAACCACGGGAAAAACATCCGTGTCTACAATTGCGTTTGAATTCTCCAAACCCTTTCCTTTACATTCTTGCAAGTTGCATGCTTTACTTTCCGCTGCCAATATACTCTTTGCATGCTTGCTTGAATTGTGTGATGATTGCTTGACTTGTCCTAAAATAGCTAAAATCTGCCAAGAACTAAAATTGGGAAAAGGTTAAGTTTTTATTTGGTCAAGTAGTCTAATCACCCCCTCTAGACATACTTTCGATCCTACAAGTGGTATCAGAGCTTTGGTCTCCATTTGCTTTGATCTCCATAGCTTTTGGTGGTCATAGCCTTGGTTTCACAACCTAGGAGAGTATGGCGTCTAGCGAGGGAATTATCACCGTAGAGGTCCCTACTTTGATGGTACTAATTTTGCTAGTTGGAAGCATAAAATGAAAATGCATATTCTTGGACATGACCCCGCCGTTTGGGCTATTGTGTGTGTTGGTTTGCAAGGTGACTTCTTTGATGGGAGAGAACCAAACCGTGAAGCTACCGCGGATGAGTTGAAGATGTTGCAATACAATGCTCAAGCTTGTGATATTCTCTTCAA
This sequence comes from Triticum dicoccoides, assembly GCF_002162155.2. Lineage (NCBI taxonomy): Eukaryota > Viridiplantae > Streptophyta > Magnoliopsida > Poales > Poaceae > Triticum > Triticum dicoccoides. Next base: position 337,621,179 of record NC_041380.1, on the reverse strand, counting down.
CGGATTGTGCCCCGAAGAATTCAACAAAATCAGCCGTCTTGAGAATGTGAAGGAAATTTGGGACACTTTGATTGATATGCACGAAGGTACCGACTCCATCAAGGAATTCAAGTTGGATGTGCTTCAAAGTCAACTTGACAAGTTCAAGATGAAGGATGGTGAGGTGTCGCTGAAATGTACTCTAGGCTTGCTCTCATCACAAATGAGATTGCCGGCTTAGGAAGTGAAGAGATGACCGATAGATTCATCATCAAGAAGATTCTAAGAGCCTTGGATGGAAAATATGATACCGTGTGCACATTGATCCAAATGATGCCCAACTACAAAGATCTCAAGCCAACGGAGGTGATTTGAAGAATTGTTGCTCATGAGATGTCACTTCAGGATAAAGAGGAACTTCACAACAAATCAAGTGGTGCCTATAAAGCCTCATGTGAAGCCCCTACATCATCAAGTGAGAAACAAGACTTCAATGAAGAATTGAGCTTAATGGTGAAGAACTTCAACAAGTTCTACAAGAGTAGAAGCAAAGATAGAAGCTTCAGGTCAAGGTCCTACAATGACAAAAGATCTTCTAGTCGAGAGCGAAACTGCTACAGTTGTGGAATACCCGGACACCATTCCAATGAGTGTACGGCTCCATACAAGAGAAGAGAAGATTCTCCAAAAAGAAGAAGCAAAGAATCACCACCAAGAGAGAGAAGGAGTAGAGATGATCGTTATGAACGAAGATACTCACGGAGAAGCAAGGATTCGGAAAGGAAGGAAAAATCATCAAGGAGCTACACAAGACGAAGACATCAAGCTCATGTTGGTGAATGGGTATCCGGCTCCGACTCCGACAGCCACTCCGAGAGAAGTTATCACTCCGACTCCGAAGATACTCAAGATGAAGGTGTTGCCGGTCTAGCACTTGTGTCAACCAACTCCTACGACATATTTGACTCACCAAATGAAGGAATTGGAAGATGCTTCATGGCCAAAGGTCCTAAGGTAACACACCCCGAGTATGTTGATTTCAATAGTGATGAAGATGACTTGTTAGGTGATGATTTTCTTATTGACAACTCTAGTGATGAATACTATGATGAAATGTCAATTAATCATGCTAATCAAGATAAAACGAATGACAATGATAAGGAAAAGATTGAGGCTCTAACTAAAGAACTAAACACTCTTAAGTTAGCTCATGAAACTATCTTCAAAGATCATCGAGAACTTTTAAGAGCTCATGAGAAATTACGCTTTGAAAAGCTCAATCTTGAGCAAGAGCATGAGTTCTTAAAAGCAATCAATGATGATCTCCGCAAGAAAAGTTCTTCTTACATTGCCAAGCGTTTACTCTTATCCACTTACATGCCTCAAGTCAAGTCTAGTAACAAGAACAAGAAAGATTCTTCCTCTAGCAGTAACAATGATCATGCTAAATCCAATATTGTTGCTTCTTGTAGTTCTCTTGATTCCACTAATGACTCTCTTAGCCAAGTTACACTTGAGCAAGAAAATAGCTTATTGAAGGGAATTATAGAGAAAGGAGTGTACAAAAGCCTTGCCGGGAGCAAGCAATTCGAGGAAATTGTGCGCAAGCAAGGAATGCACCGGAAGAATCAAGGCGTTGGTTTTGAACGAAAGTTCAATGCCAATGGAGTTGAGTGGGAATAAGATCAATACCCCAAGACAAAGTTTGTTCCTCAACAAGAGAAGTATGATACTTCTTTCAAGGGGACACAAGCTCAAGATGATCTTCCACCACAAGACTACAAGCAAAAAGGCAAGGACAAGCTTCAAGAGGAAATTGACGCATTTGAAGAAGCTCCTAAGACCTTAGTCAAGTGGATTCCCAAGACTACTTCAAGTTCCACTTCATCAAGTACGACCACAACTCCAAGGATTCCCATCAAGATGATGTGGATCCAAAAGAAGAAGAACTAGAGAGTTCTTGAGGGTGACTTCGCCAACATACTTCACTCTTATCATTTTGGCAAGAACAAGTGCAATCAACTTCCACATCTTGCACTAGTTCAAGGAGTCACAAACCCTCTTGTTGGTAAGACAAGGGACAAGGTAACCTAAAAGTTTTCATGGACATCATCTTGTGTGTGCATCACTCTATGTCTATGGATATCCTTGTTTGTTCCTTGTGGGACTAACCCATGTAGGTATTGAAAGTGCAATTCACTCAAATGGATAGCTCCAAGTGATCTACATCAACATTGAGCATCCACATCTTCAACATCTACATGAAGTCATCATCGACGAAACCCAAGGTTAGTTCATCCCTCCAAGGGGGGATATCACATCTAGGGGGAGCTTTACTCTAAGACTTGAGCTAAAGCAACTCTAAAGATGTGAACACAACAATGCTTTATGTAAAAGTGGTAACCCCACTTGAGCTTAAACGATGAGTATGACCTATGATCAAGTGTTCTCACTTGACTCCTAAGTCAATATACTCATATATAGATGACCTTGTCATTGCAAATTGCTTGATAGATGCTAGAATTGGTTGTGCATGCCTTGCCACATATTTCATTTGCCATCTTATTATGTGAGCATGCTGGTTGCATATTTTACTCATTCGAGGACATCCACTTGTTGTTTTGATCGTTTGGGTTTATTTCCTTTGCCAAGTGGATGGACAAGAATGCCTAAGAACCTCCTCTATCTATCTATGCTTTTCTCGTCTCAAACTCTATTCATGCTGCATCAAAAAATTTGATCAAGTCAGATTCGAACCACTCTGTGTGAGGAGCGCTCGGAGTCCCCGATTCGTCATAGACTTAAACTTCCAAAACCTCTTTATGATTCTTGGTCTGACCGATACCCCACTTTCGGTCCTACCGAGATCATTAAGTTGATCTAGGTTTTCGATCTCGGTGCAACCGATTTGAACATTTCGGTCACACCGAGTTTCAGTAACTGCATGCAGTTTGAATCTCGGTGCCACCGAGTTGTTCCACTCGGTCACACCGACAGGGTCGGGCTATATATAGTCACGGGCAAAATTTGGAAATTTCTCCGAACCCCTTCGCCCGCGCGATAGCCTGCTCTGCCAACATGGTCTTCGGATCGTCTTCTCGCCGCCAGCCGCCTCCAGTCGCTGGTCTCCGTCGCCGTCAACCGGAATTCTACCCCGCCGTTGCCGCCATAGCGAGTCCCCGCCGAGCTAGGGTATGGACTCGATCTTTGTGCTATTCTCCAATCCAATTCTTAGCACATTGTGATCATCATGATTCTTGCCACGATTGAAACACTCCTATCCAGTCAATACGCCCGTAGATTAGCTTTGATTCGAAAATTTTAGGGTTAGGTTTCCTCCGAAACCATCTCGGACCCACCGAGTTGAAAAACTCGGTCCCACCGATTTGGCTTATGCCATTGCACAAGTGAGACTCGGTCTGACCGAGAATTACTTATCGGTGTGACCGATTTTGGAACTCTATGAAACCCTAGCAGTCTCGGTGCCACCGAACTGTGACTCGGTCCAACCGAGTTCACTAGTTTAGGTTCCAAAACTGCTTCGGTATCACCGAGTTTAAAAATTGGTAGATCCGAGATGATTTCAGTGGGAAACTAAAACTAAGTTTTTGGATCATTCTTTTGCAAAAATCTCTGCATTTTGTGATGCTCATCTATTCTACCTCATCTATAAACAATTCACAGGGTCAGCAGTCAGAACTTGCAGCATGTCTGATCAGAGTGACAGCCAGAATTTGTCAGAGCAGCAAGTGCAGATGAGTGAGGGCACTAGTCCCTCCAGCTCTTCAGATGATGGCAGCAGAAGTACCCCAAGCAATCTGCCAAAAGCTGCCACTAGACAAAGGAAGAAGAGAACTTCTGATTTTGAAGATGAAGATTATGTGGCAGAGGAAGAGGCCACATCAAAGAGAGTTGAGCCAGCTCAAGGCACAAAGCCAGGTCTAAAGATCAAAAGGCCAGCAGGCAGGTAGCCTATGTCAAGGGCTAGAGCCTCAACTGAGAAGCCCACTCCCAAAGAGCCAGTTGCTGCAGAAGGCAAGAAGAGGAAGGAAAGGGTCAAGAAGACCGTAGCCAGAGTGCTAGGAAAGGCTTCCATTATGGAAGAGGAAGAGGAAGAAGAGGTTGCTGCACCAGCACCTAAGGCACCCAAGCTGATGGGTGATGCCATAAGATCAGGGGCTACTACATCTAAGCCCAAAGCTGCCTCCAAGCCAAAACCAAAGAGGAATACAAGGAGCATTCCTGCAGCTGAGAAGAATAAGGCCCCAGTGCCTGAGACTGTTGCTGAAGAAGAGGATGAAGAGCAAGTTCTTAGAAAGCTCAAGCCCAAGATCCCAGACCACAACAATGCTCATCCTGTGGCTAAGGACATGAAGCTCAGGAGAGATTCAGGGCTGAGGAAGTGGAGAGAAGCAGACCCGTATGCTTCAAGGAGAAGGACTGCTGTGGATTACAGATTTCACACCAAGGAACAGCAGGACTTCTATGAGACAGTGCTGCTAGATAAGAAGCCCATTGTTTGTGACATGAGATGGTTCGACTGGACCTACATGAAGGAAAATGAGGACACTACCCTGGAGTGTATGACAGCTTTAGTGCGTGTGGAGTTGCAGACTTTGTTGGGCAGAAGCTCACAAAGTGGAATGAGGAGCTTATCATGCAATTTTACTCCACGGCACACTTTTATCCAGATGGGAGGATCACATGGATGTCTGAAGGTACGAGGTACCAATCTACTGTTGAGGAATGGGCAAAGTTGATCAATGCCCCAGAGGAGCAAGCAGATGACTTGGACATTTATGCCAAGAAAAAGATGGATCATAACTCAATGTCCAACATGTACAAGGAAATTCCAAATGAAGCTCTTGACACTTTCAAATTTGGCTCAGTGCATTATCTTCTGTCAGGGCTGCCAACAATCAATTGGATATTGAGGCACACTCTCTTGCCCAAGTCTAGAGATCACAAGATGATCAGAGGCCATGCAATCAACTTGCTTCGCGTATTTGATGTGCCACAGAAATTCAAGGTCATGAGCCTCATAGTAGAGACTATCAAGAGGACTGCAGCAGATCAGAAGAGGAGCTGTGGATATGCACCTCAAATTCAGGAGCTCATCAACTCTAAGATGGGCACGGGCATATATTTATTGGACAAGGAACACTTGTCCATCCGTCCAGATTTTGAGGACAATCAAGTTGTCATGACTGAGAATGAGCCATCGTCTGCCCAAGCACAAGCAAAGAAGGAGAAGGCAAGGAAGGAGAAAGCTGCCAAGATGCCAACCCAAGAGGAGGCATCTGAGTATTTCTTGAAAATTAAACAAGAGCAGCTTGGTTACCTGATTGCATCCACCCTGCGGATTGAGAAAGGACTAGCCACCCTAACTCAGAACCAGGCAAGCCTAGAGAGAATCATGGAACAAAAGTTCTATGCCTTGGATGTCAAGGTGACAGAGATTCAGACTGCAGTGGAGCAGCTCCAGGATGACATGCAGGAGAGGAGAGGCAGGACTACCACTCATGCCTTTGCCAGAGTGCCACGAGGTCCGAGGTCGTCTGCCGTGCCAGTTGCTGACACAAGAGCCACCACTTCTGCACCAGCTACAGCTTCAGTTCCACCAGCTCCAGCATCTACCTCAGCTCCAACTCTAGCGTCTACTTCAGCATCTACAGAAGCCTTCGTCCTTGGAGTGATCCGGACTCCACCACCACCTGAAGATCAAGCCTAAGCATCGATCTAGCACTATGCATTTTCTAGGAACTTTTTGGTAACTTGTTGCCAAAGGGGGAGAAAAATGTATAGATCATAGGCTTCGAGAGAGAGAGAGAGTGTTGCTTTTCTGTCTTGCTTTATTTGGTGGTTTTTCGAACTTGTTTGCTTTTGAGTCTTGTTTGCTTTTGAGTGCTTGAGATACTATGTCATTGCTTGTGAGACATTTATGATCATGTGTTTGATCATAAGCTACACTTAATGCTTGCTTAATGCTATTATCTCATCTATCTTATGTGATCATTCACTATTCTTGGTGATGAGTGCATGTATTTCATTCTTATCATTTTAAGCGCTCCACCAAGATGTATGTGACATGGAAGAGTAACCCATGACTCTAACTCCTTGTGCATTTGCAGTCCAAAGCAAATTTTAAATATGCACAAACTTAGGGGGAGCTCTTACTCATCACATACTTCTTAAAGCGACGATATATTTCATGCTTATTATCATTTGTCGAAGCTTTGATCTATATGTTGTCATCAATTACCAAAAAGGGGGAGATTGAAAGTGCAACTATCCCTAGGTGGTTTTGGTAATTCATAACAACATATAGCTCATTGAGCTAATGCTATTCCAAGATGATTATTTCAGGAAAGCTCAATGATTGGCATGGCATGGATGTGAAAGTGGAACCCTCAAAATGCTAAGGACAAAGGATTGGCTCAAGCTCAAAAGCTCAAGACTCTTCATTTTATATTTTAGTGATCCAAGATCACATTGAGTCTTTAGGAAAAGCCAATACTATCAAGGAGGGATGAGGTGTTGCTTAATGAGCCTCTTGCTTCATGTGCTTAGTGATATGCTCCAAAACCCTCAACTACTTTCCCATATCCACACATGACCTAAACCCTAAGCCAAACTCGGTCCTACCGATTCTTCCTATCCGGCGTCACCGAGTGTCACTTGTCATAAGCCACTGCCAAACCCTAGCAATTCGGTTCTACCGATAGGGATCTCGGTCTCACCGAGATGGGATTGCAAACTCTTTGTTTCCCTTTCGTAACTTTTCGGTCTCACCGAAAGAGCAAATCGGTCCCACCGAGATTGCAATGTAAATTCAGTGTTTCCCCTTTGTAACTTTTCGGTCTCACCGAAAGAGCAAATCGGTCCCACCAAGTTTGCCTGACCAACTCTCTGGTTAGCTAATTACCAAATTCGGTCTCACCGAGTTTGTGTAATCGGTCTCACCGAGATTACGTTATGCCCAAACCCTAACCATGTCGGTCCTACTGAGTTGCATGTCAGTCCCACCGAAAATCTCTAACGGTCACTAGGTTTACATTTTCGGTCCGACCGAGTTTGTTGATTCGGTCCCACCGAGATTGGAAAACTGTGTGTAACGGTTGGATTTTGTGTGGAGGCTATATATACCCCTCCACCTCCTCTTCATTCGAAGAGAGAGCCATCAGAACACATACACCATTCCAACTCATATGTTCTGAGAGAGAACCACCTACTCATGTGTTGAGACCAAGATATTCCATTCCTACCATATGAATCTTGATCTCTAGCCTCTCCAAGTTGCTTTCCACTCAAATCTTCTTTCCACAAAATCCAAATCCTATGAGAGAGAGTTGAGTGTTGGGGAGACTATCATTTGAAGCACAAGAGCAAGGAGTTCATTACCTACACACCATTTGTTACTTCTTGGAGAGTGGTGTCTCCTAGATTGGCTAGGTGTCACTTGGGAGCCTCCGACAAGATTGTGGAGTTGAACCAAGGAGTTTGTAAGGGCAAGGAGATCGCCTACTTCGTGAAGATCTACCGCTAGTGAGGCAAGTCCTGTGTAGGCGATGGCCATGGTGGGATAGACAAGGTTGCTTCTTCGTGGACCCTTTGTGGGTGGTTGCTTCTTCGTGGACCCTTCGTGGGTGGAGCCCTGTGTGGACTCGCGCAACCGTTACCCTTTGTGGGTGGAGCCCTCCGTGGACTCTCGCAACCGTTACCCTTTGTGGGTTGAAGTCTCCATCAATGTGGATGTAGGATAGCACCACCTATCCGAACCACGGGGAAAACATCCATGTCTCCAATTGCGTTTGAATTCTCCAAACCCTTCCCTTTACATTCTTGCAAGTTGCATGCTTTACTTCCCGCTGCCAATATACTCTTTGCATGCTTGCTTGAATTGTGTGATGATTGCTTGACTTGTCCTAAAATAGCTAAAATCTGCCAAGAACTAAAATTGGGAAAAGGTTAAGTTTTTATTTGGTCAAGTAGTATAATCACCCCCCTCTAGACATACTTTCGATCCTACAACGTCGAAGTTGATGAGCTCGGTGCGGTAGTTGTCGCGTGCCCCGAAGGTGATAGGGAGGCGGACCTGCCCAATCGGGACCTTGGAGCCGTCGGTGATTCCGGAGAACGGCTTGGTTGGCTGAAGCTGGCTGTAGGGCACTTGGAGATTATTGAATGTTTCCACGGACAGGACGTTGAGCCCTGCCCCGCCATCAATGAGGGTCCTGGTGACCACCACGTTGCTGATGATTGGGGAACAAAGCATTGGGAGGACTCCGACTGTAGCTGCACACTTGAGCTGATCTGCTGAGCTAAACGTGATGGCGCACGCCGTCCACCTGAGAGGGCGCGTGGCTTCGAGCCTGGGGAGGACTGCATTCACTTCACGGGCGAACTGCCTGAAGATGCGTTGAGAGGCTGGGGCTTGAGCCCCGCCCAGGATGCAGGCGATCGCGCGCAGCTCCTGGAAGCCCCCATCCCCCTCGTCCTGGTGGCAGTCCTCGTTTCTCCTTCGCTGCGGCGGCAGCGGAGGGAGGCCTGCGTTGCCTTGCGGGCGATCCTCGCGAGGCTGAACCCTCCAGTCTCCCTCGCGAGGCAGGTCTTGCCAGCGATCCTCGCGAGGTTGATCGCGCCACCCTTGGCGCGGGCCACGGTCTTCCCAGCGTCCTGCGTTCCTTCCTCCTCCTCGACCGTAGCCCTGGTCACCGCGGTCAGGGCGACGGCCGATCCTTCCTTCTCGCACGGCTCGGAGCTCTTGACATTCGTTGGTGTTGTGGGTGTGGAGGTCGTGGTACACACAGTACCGGCTGCCCTTGGAAGGTTCGGGCTGATCTCTGCCCCGCTTGGTGTCTGGTTCTGCCGCGAGCACGGCAGCCCCCTTGCGCTTCACATCCTCGGCCTTGGGCTTCTTCTCTTCTGGGTCTGCGGCAGGCAGCTCGAGGAGGGAGAGACGCCCTTCCTCAGCCCTGGCACACTTGGTTGCCAAGTTGAACAGTTCCAAGGAAGTGCACAGGTCTTCATGCATCGCCAGCTCCTCCTTCATCTTGACATCGCGCACGCCGTCAGAGAAGGTTGAGATGATGGCCTCCTCAGTCACCTTGGGAATCTTGAGGCGTGCGTTGTTGAAGCGCTGGATGTACTTCTGTAGGGTCTCCCCGGGTTGTTGCTTGATGCGGCGCATGTCGCTCAGGGTGGGTGGCCGGTCGCGAGTACCTTGGAAGTTGGAGATGAAGCGGGTGCGCATCTCGTCCCAGGAGGAGATCGTGCCTGGAGCCAGGTTCAGGAGCCAGGTGCGGGCCCCGTCCTTGAGCGCCATGGGGAACTAGTTCACCATGACCTTCTCGTCTCCGTTGGCAGCTTCGATGCCCAACTCGTAGAGCTGGAGGAACTCCGCAGGGTCAGCCGTGCCGTCGTAACGAGGAGGCAGGTCTGGCTTAAACTTGCCGGGCCACGCGACGCTGCATAGCTCGATGGTGAAGGTGCGGCAGCCTGCTGTGGCCACGGGAGGCCTCGGGTGGCGGAGAGCTTGGTCTTGCATGTCCCCTCGCGCTATAGCTGGGAGCAGCGCGGGGTTTTGACGCGCGGGAGCAGGAGCATGGTTGCGACGTGCTGGAGCAGGGAGCGCCTGGGCAGCTTCTTGCGGGCGAGGGACTTCTTGGCAGCTCTGCTCTTGCCGCGCTGGCACCTGACGGAGCGGGTTCCGCCCAGGGGCCACGCGCCTTGGAGCCATGGCGCCTTCCTGAGGAGGAGGCATCCGGGGCGCCGCCGGAGCTTCGTCGCCCGCGCGGGGCGGGGTGCGGTGCAGCGGAACGGACGGCGCAGGAGAGCCCCCTGCGGCGCGGACGAGCTCGGCGACGCGGTCGAGCCATTCTTCGTAGACGTCGTCGACGGGACAGTAGCGCAGGAGCTCATTTGCCGCGATGAGCGCAGCTCAAGCTTCCATGGGCGCGCGGAGCGCGCGGGACAAAGAACCAGCTGGGGTGAGCGAGGGAGTTGCGGCGCGGCCGTCTTGCCGCACGGACGGATGCTGAGACGATGCTTGCTGCTCATCCCCCGCCGGGCCGGTGGTGGCGTTGATGGAAGGTGACGGGGAACGGCGAGGACACCCACCGACAGGGGCCGTTTGGGCGACACGGGAAGCGAGAGCGGCCCGGCGCTCGGCGCGGGCCCGACGAGCGTCAGACATGGGCGTGATGGTCGGAGGAGAACGGGGTGGTGGAAGACGAATTCCGGCGCACCCCTACCTGGCGCGCCAAATGTCGGATTTCGGGTTCCGGCAGACCCTTGAGGTTCGAACACTAGGGTGCGCGTGGAGATTTCGCCTCCTACCTACCTGCACCCCTCCGCCACGCAAAGATCTAAGCTATGGAAAGAACAACACGAGAGACATAGGGTTTATACTGGTTCGGGCCACCGTTGTGGTGTAATACGCTACTCCAGTGTGTGGTGTGGTGGATTGCCTCTTGGGCTGATGATGATGAGCAATACAAGGAAGAACAGCCTCACGAGGGTCTGTTCTTGGCTGGGGGGATGAACTGTTGGGAGGAGTTCAGTCACCCTTCTCTCTCTCTCTCTCGGTTGTCCTCCTTTTTTTTCATCCTGCGGGTGGCTGGCCCTATTTATAGAGGCCCTGGTCCTCTTCCCAAATATCAAGCGGGAAGGGAGCCAACAATGGCGGGCTAATTTGAAAGGGGACAACTAGTACCAGCTATCCTGACAAAAGTAGTCTTCGCCTGCACAAAGCTCTGGTGGTGACGCCGTCTTGGGATCCACAATGACCTCCGTCTTGCAGTCCTCCTAGTCTTGGTCTTGTTGCACCGAAATGGCAACCTTTGCCTGATGCCTCGGTACTCCGCAGCTGCGCTTGCCCCCTTTGCACCAAAGGGGAAAGGAGGACACTGCGCGGGCTGGCGCTCGCCTGGCGCCCTTGGTCGTCATGGCTTGCGTCACGGGCACCTCGTGAGGTACCCCGCCTTGATCTCTCCGCCTCCTCGCGAGCCAGCCTGATGAGGCCATGCCTGAGGAAGCTCCGCGTCGTCCGCCCCGCGAGGCTTGGCCCCTCGCGAGGGTCTTGAGTCTGTGTTGGTGAAGATGGGCTGTGCTGGGCCCCCCTTTGAGCCACGCCGCAGGCCGCAAGCAGGCAAGTCTGGGGACCCCCGTTCCCAGAACGCCGACAAATGTTGATGGTTGAAAAGACCACTAGTTTCAAGAAAAGGGCAAAGGGAAGAGGGGGAACTTCAAGAAGAACGGCAAGCAAGTTGCTGCTCAAGTGAAGAAGCCCAAGTCTAGACCTAAGCCTGAGACTAAGTGCTTCTACTGCAAAGGGACTGGTCACTGGAAGCAGAACTGCCCCAAGTATTTGGCGGATAAGAAGGATGGCAAAGTGAACAAAGGTATATTTGATATACATGTTATTGATGTGTACTTTACTAGTGTTTATAGCAACCCCTCAGTATTTGATACTAGTTTAGTTGCTAAGATTAGTAACTCGAAACGGGAGTTGCAGAATGAATAGAGACTAGTTAAGGGTGAAGTGACGATGTGTGTTGGAAGTGGTTCCAAAATTGATATGATCATCGCACACTCCCTATACTTTTGGGATTAGTGTTGAACCTAAAATAAATGTTATTTGGTATTTGCGTTAAGCATGAATATGATTGGATCATGTTTATTGCAATACGGTTATTCATTTAAGTCAAAGAATAATTGTTGTTCTATTTACATGAATAAAACCTTCTATGGTCATACACTCAATATAAATGGTTTATTGAATCTCGATCGTAGTGATACACATATTCATAATATTGAAGCCAAAAGATGCAATGTTAATAATGATAGTGCAACTTATTTGTGGACTGCCGTTTAGGTCATATTGGTGTAAAGCGCATGAAGAAACTCCATGCTGATGGGTTTTTGAAATCACTTGATACTTGCGAACCATGCCTCATGTGCAAGATGACTAAGACTCCATTCTCTAGAACAATGGAGCGAGCAACTAACTTATTGGAAATAATACATACTGATGTATGCGGTCCGATGAGTGTTGAGGCTCGCGGCGGGTATCATTATTTTCTGACCTTCACAGATTATTTGAGCAGATATGGGTATATCTACTTGATGAAACATAAGTCTGAAACTTTTGAAAAGTTCAAAGAATTTCAAAGTGAAGTGGAAAATCATCGTAACAAGAAAATAAAGTTTCTGCGATTTGACCGTGGAGGCGAATATTTGAGTTATGAGTTTGGTCTTCATTTGAAACAATGCGGAATAGTTTCGCAACTCACGCCACCTGGAACACCACAGCGTAATGGTGTGTCCGAACGTCATAACCATACTTTATTGGATATAGTGCAATCTATGATGTCTTTTACTGATTTACCGCTATCGTTTTGGGGTTATGCATTAGAGACAGCTGCATTCACGTTAAATAGGGCACCATCTAAATCCGTTGAGATGACACCGTATGAACTATGGTTTGGCAAGAAACCGAAGCTGTCATTTCTTAAAATTTGGGGTTGTGATGCTTATATGAAAAAGTTTCAGCCTGATAAGCACAAACCTAAATCGGAAAAGTGCGTCTTCATAGGATTCCCAAAATAAACTGTTGGGTACAGCTTCTATCATAGATCCGAAAGGCAATATCTTTGTTGCTAAGAGTGGATCCTTTCTAGAGAATAAGTTTCTCTCAAAAGAAGTGAGTGGGAGGAATGTAGAACTTGATGAGGTAATTGTACCTTCTCCCGAATTGGAAAGTAGTTCATCACAGAAATCAGCTCTAGTGATCTCTACACCAATTAATGAGGAAGCAAATGATGATGATCATGAAACTTCAGATCAGGTTACTACCAAACCTCATAGGACAACCAGAGTATGGTCCACACCAGAGTGGTACGGTAATCCCTTCTGGAAGTCATGTTACTAGACCATGACGAACCTACAAACTATGAGGAAGCGATGATGAGCCCAGATTCCGCGAAATGACTTGAGGCCATGAAATCTGAGATGGGATCCATGTATGAGAACAAAGTATGGACTTTGATTGACTTGCCCGATGATCGGTGAGTCATTGAGAATAAATGGATTTTCAAGAGGAAGACGAACACTGATAGTAGTGTTACTATCTACAAAGCTCGAATTGTCGCAAAAGATTTTTGACAAGTTCAAGATGTTGACTATGATGACATTTTCTCACTCGTAGCGATGCTTAAAAGTCTGTCCAAATCATGTTAGTAGTTGCTGCATTTTATGAAATCTAGCAAATGGATGTCAAAACTGCATTCCTTAATGGATTTCTTAAAGAAGAGTTGTATCTGATGTAACCAGAAGGTTTTGTCGATCCTAAAGGTGCTACCAAAGTGAGCGAGCTCTAGTGATCCATCTATGGACTGGTGCAAGCATCTCGGAGTTGGAATATATGCTTTGATAAAGTGATCAAAACATATGGTTTTATACAGACTTGTGGTGAAGCCTGTATTTACAAGAAAGTGAGTGGGAGCACAACATTTCTGATAAGTATATGTGAATGACATATTCTTAATCGGAAATAATGTAGTATTTTCTGGAAAGCATAAAGGAGTGTTTGAAAAGAGTTTTTCAAAGAAAGACCTTGATGAAGCTGCTTACACATTGAGCATCAAGATCTATAGAGATAGATCAAGACGCTTGATAAGTTTTTTCAATGAGTACATACCTTGACAAGATTTTGAAGTAGCTCAAAATGGAACAATCAAAGAAGGAGTTCTTGCCTGTGTTGCAAGGTGTGAAGTTGAGTAAAGATTCAAAACCCGACCACGGCAGAAAATAGAAAGAGAATGAAAAGTCATTCCCTATGCCTCAGTCATAGGTTCTATAAAGTATGATATGTTGTTTACCAGTCCTATTGTACACCTTAGCATCTTTCTAGCAAGGGAGTACAATAGTGATCTACGAGTAGATCACTGGACAACGGTCAAAATTATCCTTAGAGGACTAGGGAAATATTTCTCGGTTATGGAGGTGATAAAAGAGTTCATCGTAAAGAGTTACGTCGATGCAAGCTTTTTACATCGATCTAGATGACTCTAAGTCTCGATCTGGATACATATTGAAAGTGGGAGCAATTAGCTAGAGTAGCTCCGTGCAGAGCATTGTAGACATAGAAATTTGCGAAATACATACAGATCTGAATGTTGCAGACCCATAGACTAAACTTCTCTCACAAGCAAAACATGATCACTCTTTGGGTGTTAAGCACATAGCGATGTGAACTAGATTATTGACTCTAGTAAACCCTTTGGGTATTAGTCACATGGAGATGTGCACTAATCACATAAAGGAGTGAACTAGATTACTGACTCTAGTGCAAGTGGGAGACTGAAGGAAATATGCCCTAGAGGCAATAATAAACTTATTATTTATTTCCTTATATCATGATAAATGTTTATTATTCATGCTAGAATTGTATTAACCGGAAACATAATACATGTGTGAATACATAGACAAACAAAGTGTCACTAGTATGCCTCTACTTAACTAGCTCGTTGGTCAAAGATGGTTATGTTTCCTAACCATAGACATGAGTTGTCATTTGATAAACGGGATCACATCATTAGTAGAATGATGTGATTGACTTAACCTATTCCGTTAGCTTAGCAATTGATCATTTTAGTTTACCACTATTGCTTTCTTCATGACTTATACATGTTCCTCTGACTATGAGATTATGCAACTCCTGATAATCGGAGGAACACTTTGTGTGCTACCAAACGTCACAATGTAACTGGGTGATTATAAAGGTGCTCTATAGGTGTCTCTGATGGTACTTGTTGAGTTGGCATAGATCGAGATTATGATTTGTCACTCCGATTGTTGGAGAGGTATCTTTGGGCCCTCTCGGTAATGCACATCACTATAAGCCTTGCAAGCAATGTAACTAATAAGTTAGTTGCGGGATGATGCATTATGGAACGAGTAAAGAGACTTGCCAGTAATGAGATTGAACTAGGTATTGAGATACCGACTGTGATGCCCCTGATTCAATCGTACACTAATCGTACACGCAAACGTGTATGATAAAGATCAGGGACTCACGGGAAGATATCACAACACAACTCTACAAATAAAATAAGTCATACAAGCATCATATTACAAGCCAGGGGCCTCGAGGGCTTGAATACAAGAGCTCGATCATAGACGAGTCAGCAGAAGCAACAATATCTGAGTACAGACATAAGTTAAACAAGTTTGCCTTAAGAAGGCTAGCACGAACCGGGATACAGATCGAAAGAGGCACATGCCTCCTGCCTGGGATCCTCCTAAACTACTCCTGGTCGTCGTCAGCGGCCTACATGTAGTAGTAGGCACCTCCCGAGTAGTAGTAGTCGTCATCGACAGTGGCGTCTGGCTCCTAGACTCCAACGTCTAGTCGCAATAATCAGATATAGAAAGGGGGAAAAGGGGGGACCAAAGCAACGGTGAGTACTCATCCAAAGTACTCGCAAGCAAGGAGATACACTACATATGCATTGGTATCAATGGAAGGGGGTAGTATATGTGGACTGAACTGCAGGATGCCGGAATAAGAGGGGGATAGCTAGTCATGTCGAAGACTACGCTTCTGGCCGCCTCCATCTTGCAACATGTAGGAGAGAGTAGATGGTAAGTTCACCAAGTATCATCGCATAGCATAAACCTACCCGGTGATCCTCCCCTCGTCGCCCTGTGAGAGAGCGATCATCGATCATATCTGGCACTTACCGAGGGACACGGCTATTCGAATAGATAAACTTACCTGCAGGGGTGCACCACATTTCCCAACATGCTCGATCCCCTTTGGCCGGACACACTTTCCTGGGTCATGCTCGGCCTCGGAAGATCAACACGTCGCAGCCCCACCTAGGCACAACAGAGAGGTCAGCACGCCAGTCTAAATCCTATGGCGCAGGGGTCTGGGCCCATCGCCCATTGCACACCTGCACATTGCGTGGTTGGCCGGAAACAGACCTAGCCTCCCTAATACAAGAGCAGGCGTTCCATCCCAATCCGGCGCGCGCCGCTCAGTCGCTGACGTCACGAAGGCTTCGGCTGATACCATGACGTCGAGTGCCCATAACTGTTCCCACGTAGTTGGTTAGTGTGTATAGGCCAGTGGCCAGACTCAGATCAAATACCAAGATCTTGTTAAGCGTGTTATTTAGAAGTAACCGCAGACGCCGACCAGGGCCAGGCCCACCTCTCTCCTAGGCGGTCTCAACCTGCCCTGTCGCTCCGCCACAGAGATCTACCCAGAGGGCCGTCGGGACAAAGGTCCTTTCATCCCCCAATCCGTGAATCACTTGCGGGTACTCTACGAGCCGACCCGACTTCAGTCACCACATGTATCATGTATAAAGTATATAGCATATACCCGTGATCACCTCCTGAGTGATCACGGCCTGATAGTATAGCATGGCAGACAGACAAGAATGTAGGGCCACTGATGATAAACTAGCATCCTATACTAAGCATTTAGGATTGCAGATAAGGTATCAACAACTGTAGCAACAATGACAGGCTATGCAACAAAATAGGATTAATCGAAAGCAGTAACATGCTACACTACTCTAATGCAAGCAGTAGAGAGAAGAATAGGAGATATCTGGTGATCGGGGGGGGGGGGCTTTCCTGGTTGCTCTGGCAAGAAGGAGGGGTCATCTTCGATGTAGTCGAACCCACGGACATCGGCAACGGTCTCGGAGTCTACCGGAAAGAAGTAACGGAGGGGGGACACAATAAATCACAGAGCAATCAAACATAACACAAAGCAAGACGCGACAATACGTTGTGCTAGGGGTGACCTAACATAGAGATAGGTGATACTGGCGATGGGGGGAAACAACCGGGAAAGTATCCTCGGTGTTTCGCGTTTTCAGACAGATGAACCAGAGGGGAAAAGTTGCATGTTTGCTATGCTAGGGATGTGTGGCGGACGAACGGGCTATGAATCCGGATTCGTCTCATCGTTCTGAGCAACTTCCATGTACAAAGTTTTTCCATCCGAGCTACAGTTTATTTTATATTAATTTTTAAAGTTTTAAATCATTTTTAAATTATTATTACTAAATTAATTCAAAATCAGCAATACTGCATCAACATGACGTCAGCAGTCAACAGAGGTGTTGATCGGGTCAAACTGACATGTGGGGTCTGCATGTCATTGAGTGAACAGGCTAATGAGAGTTTAATTAAGTTAACTAGTGATTAGATTAGTCTAATCATGATTAATTAATATTTTAATTATTTTAGTTATTTATATTTTTTAAAATAATTTTTTAATAATTTTTTTTGTAAACGTTCTGAGCGCTGGGCCCCATTTGTCATTGTGCCACAGGGTTTAGCGGGCGCCGGGAGCAGCAGGGAAACGGGCGCGGGCGCCCGTTGGGGCGGACCCGGCCGACGGTGCATCGGTGGCCAGAGGCCTCGTCGGGCGACGTGAATGGCAGCGGCGCGAGGTCGGACGGCCGTAGGTGCGCCGACAGGTAGGAGGGGCGGCCAGGGGCGCGGCCCTGGGCCCACAGCAGGGAGGAGCGGCGAGCGAGGGGGGGGGGGCGTGGCCGCGGTAGAGGAGGCGACGCGGGGCGGCGGCGAGGCAGCACAGTAGCGGCGGGGCGGCTGGGCGCGTGCGGCTGCGACGGAGGAGCAGCAGCAGGAGCAGGCTAGCAATAGCAGCAGCGGCGAGCAGCGCAGCAGCGAGCGGAGCTGGACCGTGCGGGTGGGGCACCACGGCCGGGCAGTCTGCAGCGGTGGTCGTTGATACGTCTCCAACGTATCTACTTCTCCAAACACTTTTGCCCTTGTTTTGGACTCTAACTTGCATGATTTGAATGCGACTAACCCAGACTGACGTTGTTTTCAGCAGAATTACCATGGTGTTATTTATGTGTAGGAGCAAATGTTCTCGGAATGACCTGAAATTTCACGGAACCAATTTTCAGAAAATAAGAAAAATACCTGCAAAAGATGAAAGCCAGGGGCCCACCACCTCCCCACGAGGGTGGGAGGCGCGCCTGCCCCCCTAGGGCGTGCCCCCTACCTCGTGGGCCCCATGTTGCCTCTCCGACTCCAACTCCAACTATATATATTGTGTTTCGGGGAGAAAAAAACCAGAGAGAAGAAATCATCACGTTTTACGATACAGAGCCGCCGCCAAGCCCTAAAACCTCTCGGGAGGGCTGATCTGGAGTCCGTTCGGGGCTCCGGAGAGGGGAATCCGTCGCCATCGTCACCATCAACGATCCTCCATCACCAATTTCATGATGCTCACCACCATGCGTGAGTAATTCCATCGTAGGCTTGCTGGACGGTGATGGGTTGGATGGGATCTATCATGCAACCGAGTTAGTTTTGTTAGGGTTTGATCCCTAGTATCCACTATGTTCTTAGATTGATGTTGCTATGACTTTGCTATGCTTAATGCTTGTCACTAGGGCCTGAGTGCCATGATTTCAGATCTGAACCTATTATGTTTTCATCAATATATGAGAGTTCTGGATCCTATCTTGCAAGTCTATAGTCACCTATTATGTGTTATGATCCGTTGACCCCGAAGTGACAATAATCGGGATACTTACCGGTGATTACCGTAGTTTGAGGAGTTCATGTATTCACCATGTGTTAATGCTTTGTTCTGGTTCTCTATTAAAAGGAGGCCTTAATATCACTCAGTTTCCGTAAGGACCCCGCTGCCATCGAAGGGTAGGACAAAAGATGTCATACAAGTTCTTTTCCATAAGCACGTATGACTATGTTCGGAATACATGCCTACATTATATCAATGAACTGGAGCTAGTTCTGTGTCACCCTAGGTTATGACTATTACATGATGAACCACATCCGACATAATTTTCCACCACTGATACATTGCCTACGAGCTTTCCATATATTGTTCTTCGCTTATTTACTTTCCTGTTGCTATTGCTATCATCACTACAAAATACCAAAAACATTGCTTTTACTACCGTTACCTTTTGTTACCGTTATCACTACTATCATATTACTTTGCTACTAAATACTTTGCTGCAGATATTAAGTTTCCAGGTGTGGTTGAATTGACAACTCAGCTGCTAATACTTGAGAATATTCTTTGGTACCCCTTGTGTCGAATCAACAAATTTGGGTTGAATACTCTACCCTCGAAAACTGTTGCGATCCCCTATACTTGTGGGTTATCAAGACTATTTTCTGGCGCCGTTGCTGGGGAGCATAGCTCTATTCTTTGAGTCACTTGGGATATATATCTGCTTATCATTATGAAGAACGTGAGAGATCCAAAAACCAAGATCTATCCCTCAACTACGAGGGGAGGTAAGGAACTGCCAGCTAGCTCTGCACTTGATTCACCTTCTGTTATGAGTAAGTTTGCGACACCTACACCTGCTTCTGCTATTCGTTCTGATATGTTGCATGTTATTGATGATGCCACTTCTGCTATGCATGATACTTATGATGAAACTACCCCTATGCCTGATACTACTATGCCACTTAGTGATTTTCTTGATGAACAAATTGCTAGGGCTAGAGAAATTGAAAATATTGAATCTGATGATACTGATGAAAGTGATGATGAAGAATCACTTGTTATTCCTAAGGGTTATGTTTTTGATCAAGAAGCTTCTTTCGCTATTTTAGCTTGCAAAAATAGAAATGAACTCAAAAGGTTATTAGCTAAATGGAGTAAGCAATCTCTAAATGCTAGAATGAAACCTGACCCTGCTTTTGCTACTTCACCTATCTTTGTTACTGATAAGGATTATGAATTCTCTGTTGATCCTGATATAATTACTTTGGTTGAATCTGATCCTTTTCATGGTTATGAATCTGAAACTGTTGTGGCACATCTTACTAAATTGAATGATATAGCCACCCTGTTCACTAAAGATGAGAGAACTCGTTACTTTTACATCCTTAAAATATTTCCGTTCTCATTAAAGGGTGATGCTAAGATATGGTTTAATTCACTTGATCCTGGTTGTGTGCGTAGTCCCTAGGATATGATTTATTACTTCTCTGCTAAATATTTCCCTGCTCATAAGAAACAAGCTGCTTTAAGGGATATATATAATTTTGTGCAAATTGAAGAAGAGAGTCTCCCACAAGCTTGGGGGAGGCTTCTCCAATTACTTAATGCTTTGCCTGATCATCCTCTTAAGAAAAATGAAATACTTGATATCTTTTATAATGGACTAACCGATGCCTCCAGAGATTACCTGGATAGTTGTGCTAGTTCTGTTTTCAGGGAAAGAACACCGGATGAAGCTGAAATTCTATTGAATAATATGTTGACAAACGAAAATAATTGGACACCTCCGGAGCCAATTCCTGAGCCTATTTCTAAACCAACTCCGAAGAAGAGGGGTATTCTATTTCTTAGCCCTGAAGATATGCAAGACACAAAGAAAATCTATGAAAGAAAAAGGTATTAAAGCTGAAGATGTTAAGAATTTACCTCCTATTGAAGAAATACATGGTCTTAATTTACCGCCTGTTGAAGAAACATATAATCTTAATCCATTACCTATTGAAGAAACTCATGGTCTTGATAACCCGACACAGCTAGTGAAGGTAAATTCTATCTATAGATATGATAAAGCTAAAATCCCATTTACTAAATTTGCTAGCCCATGCTTAGATGAGTTTGATAAATTTATGGCTAAGCAAGAAAACTTTAATGCTTATTTTGGTAGACAATTGAAATACAATTCAAATATGCTTGAACACTTGGGTGATTATATGGCTAATGTCAAAGGTGAACTTAAACTTATTAGTAAACATGCTTCTATGGTTATCACTCAAGTAGAACAAGTACTTAAAGCTCAAAATGATTTTCTCAATGAATTGAATAGTAAGGATAATGATAATGCTGTTAGAGTGGCTACTAGAACTGGTAGAATGACTCAAGAACCTTTGTATCCTGAAGGCCACCCTAAGAGAATTGAGCAAGATTCTCAGAGAAATAAAATAGATGTACCTAGTTCTTCTAAAAGGAAGAAAAAGAAAAATGATAGGACTTTGCATGCTTCTAGTGATCCTATTGTTGAAACACCTGAGAATCCAAATGATATTTCTATTTCTGATGCTGAAACTCAATCTGGTAATGAACCTGAAACTAGTGATAATGTTAATGATAATGTTCATGATGATGCTCAACCTAGTAATGATAACGATGTAGAAGTTGAACCTGCTGTTGATCTTGATAACCCACAATCAAAGAATCAACGTTATGATAGAAAAGACTTTGTTGCTAGGAAACATGGTAAAGAAAGAGAACCATGGGTTCAGAAACCCATGCCTTTTCCTCCCAAGCCATCCAAGAAAAAGGATGATGAGGATTTTGAGTGCTTTGCTGAAATGATTAGACCTATCTTTTTGCGTATGCGATTAATTGATATGCTCAAAACCAAACCTTATGCCAAGTACATGAAAGATATTATTACAAATAAAAGAAAGATACCGGAAGCTGAAATTTCCACCATGCTTGCTAATTATACTTTTAAGGGTGGAATACCAAAGAAACTTGGAGATCCAGGAGTACCCACTATACCATGCTCCATTAAAAGAAACTATGTTAAAACTGCTTTATGTGATCTTGGAGCCGGTGTTAGTGTTATGCCTCTCTCTTTATACCGTAGACTTGATTTGAATAAGTTGACACCTACTGAAATATCTTTGCAAATGGCTGATAAATCAACTGCTATACCTGTCGGTATTTGTGAGGATGTGCCTGTTGTAGTTGCAAACGTTACTATTTTAACGGACTTTGTTATTATTGATATTCCCGAGGATGATAATATGTCTATTATTCTTGGAAGACCCTTTTTGAATACTGCAGGGGCTGTTATTGATTGCACTAAAGGCAATGTCACTTTTCATGTTAATGGTAATGAGCACACGATACACTTTCCGAGGAAACAACCTCAAGTTCATAGTATCAACTCTATTGGAAAAATTCCATCAATTATATTTGGAGGTTTTGAATTTACTCTCCCTACTATCAAGAAGAAATATGATATTCTTATTATTGGGGATGTGCATATCCCCGTTGAGTTAACATAGTGTTATTCGAAATTTCTCCGGTTCCATGTTATTCGGAATGAGTTTGTTAACAAGACTTGATCAACCTTGTTAGAGGACTCCTTTTGATGATCATGAGATGGATGAAACTAGAAGGCACAACCTTCTGTACCCCACTTTTACTTTCTGTTATTTATATTAAATAAAATAAAAATAAATATTTTTCTGTCTGTTATCTGATTATCCGTGCAATATAAAAATAACTCGAAAATAAAAGTTCTCCAAATGCCCTAAAATTTAAATATGATTTTTTCTAGAATATTTGAGAATATTTGGCACTGAGAACACATCAGGGGGGTCAACCACCTGCCCACGAGGGTGGAGGGCGCGCCCCCCTGCCTCGTGGGCCCACAGTGGCCCTCCTCCACTTATCCTTTCACCCACACTTCTTCTTCCTCCCAAAAACACGAATATCCAGCTCAAACCCGAATCCAAGCTTGTTTTGCTGCCATTTTCGATCTCCTTACTCAAAACACCTCTCACAAAACTACTTGGGGAGATTGTTCCTTGGTATGTGACTCCTCCATTGGTCCAATTAGTTTTTGCTCTAGTGCTTTATTCATTGCAAATTTTTGTTGCTTAGGTGACCTTGTTCTTGAGCTTGCATGTCAAATTTATATGGTCAAAAGTAGTTTTGATGCATGATATAGGCCCTAGGCACTTGTAGGAGTAGTTGCTATCAATATTATTGAGTTTGGTTTACTTTTATTTTGAAGTTACTAAAAAATTTCAAAATTTTTCAGAGGAAGAAATATGCTCAGGAAAATGTTCCAAGGTGATTCTTCAAGGAAGCAGGGACCCAGGCTTGCAATGCGTGATACTGATGACGAGCCACCAAGAGACGCTCCAGTGCGTCCTTGTGAATGGCCTTCTGAGAACTTGATGGATCGAGCGGGAATTAAGTAAGAATTCAACGCATATTTGTGTAACGCTGATCTTGTGATCTTCGAGGAAGAGAAGTGCAGCCAGTATCACAACCTCACCAGTACCTTTGTGAGGAGGTTTGAATTTTCAACTTCACGTAATTCTCCAACTGTCCTTTTTGATCTTTATGATAAATCTTACACTATGGACTTAGAGGATTTTACCACCGCATGCAAGCTTCCACAATGGGGTAGTATAAGGGATCCTCGCAAATCTGAATTTAGGGACTTTCTTGCTAGCATAACTATGGGAGAATCTAGAGATATTACACAAGCTACCATACGGAGCATTCACTTTCCTGCTATACATTACTTTGCTCTCTTCATAGGTAGATGCATTAATGGTAAAGATGAGGCATGTCACATGTGTGTCCCTGACCTCAGTAATCTTAGGAGTGCTGTGTTAGGAGACGAATCTTATAATTTGGGAGCCATTGTTGCATGTAGGTTGCATCTTAATAGATTTAATGGAGATTTCTTTGGTGGAATTTATGCAACCCGCATAGCTAATTTTCTTGGTGTAGCCATACGCGAAGATGATATTGAATTACCTACCGCTTACCTAGACTTTAATGCTATGGTCCACCACCAGTTTGTTGAGAGGAATGAATCACCTCTCCAATATCGACTAATCTTTGACAGACGCCGTGCTGTCCATATTACTCTCCCTGCTCCTGCCTTCTTTGATTATCAGGCAAGAGGAAGATACACTATTACCAGAGAGGAGGCAGATGAGTACGAGAGGAGAGAGGAGTCCGCTCGTCGCCACGCTGCAGATCAGCAGGCGATAGCCGCTGCATCGCAGTACGACCCCAACTACTATTATGGATATCCGCCAGGCCAGCCGTGGCCATAGACCAACTTAGGCCAAAAGCCTAAGCTTGGGGGAGTGCATATTTCCCACCCACATTACATTTATGTTCACACACTCATTGCTAGATGTCGGTGCTCATACTTTTTCATTGTATCATCCATGCTAGTTTATTTTCCTTTTTATGATTTCTTCTTGTGTGTTTAATAAACCTTAAGAAAAAACCAAAAAAATTAGTTGTAGCTTTTAATCAGTTTAATTTCCATGCTTGTAGTAGTAATTAAAAAGAAAACCCCAAAATATTTCCTGTTCTTCTTTTGCTTGTTGGGAGCTTTCCCGTGTAAATAGTTTTATTTCTTTTCTTTTCTTTGGGGGTCGATAGGAGAAGGCCATGATTAAATTGTTGAAGTGGCTCTTATATGCATTAATGTTGATTTGACAAAAGAGCCCATATTGCCTTGTCTTCTCCCGTTTATTGAATGCTTGCAGATTCCAGCTTAGTCCAATGCACGTGCACTACTATTATTATTCACACTATTCGGTCGTGCAAGTGAAAGGCAATTATGACGATATATGATGGACTGACTGAGATGAGAAAAGCTGGTATGAACTCGACCTCTTTTGTTTTTGTAAATATGATTAGTTCATCGTTCATGATTCAGCCTATTATGAATAAACATGTTTGCAATGACATCTAGAGATCATAGTTTCTTGTGCCATGCTTGATTAGCTATGAGTTATAATGGTTACCTTGCATGCCAACATGCTATTGAGATGGTTATGATGTGGTATGATAGGGTGGTATCCTCCTCTGAATGATTTAAGTGACTTGACTTGGCGCATGTTCACGCATGTAGTTGAAACAAAATCAACATAGTCTTCACGATATTTATGTTCATGGTGGATTATATCCTACTCATGCCTGCATTCGGTGTTGATTAATTTTAATGCATGTTCATGACTGTTGTCGCTCTCTAGCCGGTCGCTTCCCAGTCTTTTGCTAGCCTTCACTTGTACTAAACGGGAATACTGCTTGTGCATCCAATCCCTTAAACCCCAAAGTTATTCCATATGAGTCCACTATACCTACCTATATACGGTATGTACCTGCCGTTCCAAGTAAATTTGTATGTGCCAAACCCTAAACCTTCAAATAAATATCCTATTTTGTATGCTCGAATAGCTCATGTATCAACTAGGGCTGTCTGTATCTTCCATGTTAGGCGGGTTATTCTCAAGAGGAGTGGACTCCGCTCCTCACTCACGAGATAAATGGCTGGTCACTGGGATGCCCAGTCCGATGCTTTATGCAAACTAAATGAAAATAATTGCAAACAAAACTCCCCCTGGGACTCTTGTTAGTTGGAGGCACTCGTTATTTCGAGCAAGCCATGGATTGATGCCTGTTGGTGGAAGGGGGAGTATAAACTTTACCATTCTGTTTGGGAACCACCTATAATGTGTGTATCATGGAAGATATCGCCATTTCTTGGTTGTTATGTTGACAATGAAAGTATACCGCTCAAAATATTATTCACCTCTATTTCAAAACCGAGCTTTGGCACCTCTACAAATCCCTGCTTCCCTCTGCGAAGGGCCCATCTATTTACTTTTATGCTGAGTCATCATCCTCTTATTAAAAAAGCACAAGTTGGAGAGCACCACTGTCATTTGCATTCATTACTGTTAGTTTACATTGAGTATGACTTGACTGGATCTCTTTTACCATGAATTACAATGTCTAGTCAGTCCTTGGTCTTTGAAGGTGCTCTGCATTTATGTTTTGCGGTCTCAGAAAGGGCTAGCGAGATACCATCTTGTTATATCATAGTATGATTGTTTTGAGAAAGTGTTGTCATCCGAGATTTATTATTATGGCTCACTAGTTGATTATGCTATTGATGTGAGTAAACTTGAGACCTATGCGTTATTGTGAATGTGGTTAGTTATAATCTTTGCTGAAAACTTGAATGCCGGCTTTACATATTTACAACAACAAGAGCAAACAGAGTTTGTAAAAGTTTTTCTTTATCACTTTTAGTTTGTCAACTGAATTGCTTGAGGACAAGAAAATGTTTAAGCTTGGTGGAGTTGATACGTCTGCAATGTATCTACTTTTCCAAACACTTTTACCCTTGTTTTGGACTCTAACTTGCATGATTTGAATGGAACTAACCTGGACTGACGCTGTTTTCAGCATAATTACCATGGTGTTATCTATGTGCAGGAGCAAACGTTCTCAGAATGACCTAAAATTTCACGGAGCCACTTTTCAGAAAATAAGAAAAATACCTGCAAAAGATGAAGGCCAGGGGCCCACCACCTTCCCACGAGGGTGGGGGCGCGCCGCCCCCCTAGGGCGCCCCTACCTCGTGGGCCCCCTGTTGCCTCTCCGACTCCAACTCCAACTCTATATATTGTGTTTCGGGGAGAAAAAACCAAAGAGAACAAATCATCGCGTTTTACGATACGGAGCCGCCGCCAAGCCCTAAAACCTCTTGGGAGGGCTGATCTGGAGTCCGTTCGGGGCTCCGGAGAGGGGAATCCATCGCCATCGTCATCATCAACCATCCTCCACCACCAATTTCATGATGCTCACCGCCGTGCGTGAGTAATTCCATCGTAGGCTTGCTGGACGGTGATGGGTTGGATGGGATCTATCATGTAATCGAGTTAGTTTTGTTAGGGTTTGATCCCTAGTATCCACTATGTTCTGAGATTGATGTCGTTATGACTTTGGTATGCTTAATGCTTGTCACTAGGGCCCGAGTGCCATGATTTCAGATCTGAACCTATTATGTTTTCATCAATATATGAGAGTTCTGGATCCTATCTTGCAAGTCTATAGTCACCTATTATGTGTTATGATCCGTTAACCCCGAAGTGACAATAATCGGGATACTTACCAGTGATGACCGTAGTTTGAGGAGTTCATGTATTCACCATGTGTTAATGCTTTGTTTCGGTTCTCTATTAAAAGGAGGCCTTAATATCCCTCAGTTTTCGTAAGGACCCCGCTGCCACGGGAGGGTAGGACAAAAGATGTCATGCAAGTTCTTTTCCATAAGCACGTATGACTATGTTCGGAATACATGCCTACATTATATCAATGAATTGGAGCTAGTTCCGTGTCACCCTAGGTTATGACTGTTACCTGATGAACCACATCCGGCATAATTCTCCATCACTGATCCATTGCCTACTAGCTTTCCATATATTGTTCTTCGCTTATTTACTTTCCCGTTGCTATTGCTATCATCACTACAAAATACCCAAAACATTGCTTTTACTACCGTTACCTTTTGTTACCGCTATCACTACTATCATATTACTTTGCTACTAAATACTTTGCTGTAGATATTAAGTTTCCAGGTCTGGTTGAATTGACAACTCAGCTGCTAATACTTGAGAATATTCTTTGGCTCCCCTTGTGTCGAATCAACAAATTTGGGTTGAATACTCTACCCTCGAAAACTGTTGCGATACCCTATACTTGTGGGTTATCAGTCATGGCCTGTGGAGGTGGGCGCGGTTCGAGAGCGGGAGGCAGGAGGCAGACGCAGGGCTGCGCCATGGTCTAGGCGCAGCGGCGCACGCGCGCGCGTGTGGAGGTGCGGGGGTGGCCGCGAGCGCAGTGATGCAGAGCAACAACATCCGGTGCTGGAGTGAGGCGAGCGGCGGTTGTGCGAGCTCCAGCGAGCTCGGGTGACAGCGGGGAAGAGGGACACGGGGCCGTGGTGAGCGCGAGGGACGAGCGGCCAGTGCGGGAGGCAGAGACGAGGAGAGAAAGGAGAGGCCGGGGGCCTCACCGCGGTTGTAGGGTAAAGGGCAGCTGGGCTCGGGGAGGAGGATGGGGATGAGAAGTCCGACGAGGTTGCAACGACGTCGGGGTGGTGACGGGCGACGAGGTCCCTAGGTGACGGCGCGTCTAGATCAGGGG
>NC_041380.1:337573070-337593141 GCF_002162155.2 Triticum dicoccoides | reverse complement strand
TTATTTATTTTTATTTTTCTGTTTTCTTTTAGTTTTGTTTGAGCAAAATACCAAAATGGCACCTAATTTGATGTTAACAAATATGCCACTGCCACATTAACTAGCTACCTAATCTAAAATAGTTCTGTAATAATTTATTATTTAAAAGTATTAAAACAATAGTTTTTGCTACTGTTTTATTCATCTTATAGCATTTAATTTTTTTTATAAAAGTATGGTTTCTTCACCATAATCACCTATGCATTAACTGGCACAAACTGAACATTTTAGTTTTAATATTTGAAAGTTTTTGATGTTTGCCTCTATTTTGAATTTGAATTAGAATCGGTTTCGAAATAACGCGAGATTAGCAACAGTACTCGAGGTGACGTGGCATCATTAATAGAGGTTACTCTAGCTTGATTATCCGGGCGTCACACCGACGATCGAATCTCGGGCAAGTGACATACCGATGACAAAGGGAACATCGTATGTTGTTATGCGGTTTGACCGATAAAGATCTTCATAGAATATGTTGGAACCAATATGAGCATCCAGGTTCCGCTATTGGTTATTGACCGGAGATGACTCTCGGTCATGTCTACATAGTTCTTGAACCCGTAGGGTCCGCACGCTTAACGTTCGGTGACGATCGGTATTATCAATTTATGTGTTTTGATGTACCGAAGGTAGTTCGGAGTCCCAGATGAGATCGGGGACATGATGAGGAGTCTCGAAATGGTCAAGACGTAAAGATCGATATATTGGACGACTATATTCGGACACCGGAAAGGTTCCGAGTGATTCAAGTATTTTTCGGAGTACCGGAGAGTTACGGGAATTCACCGGGGAGTATATGGGCCTTATTGGGATTTAGGGAAAAGAGAGAGAGGAGGCTGCGCGCCCCCAAGGCCTAGTACGAATTTGACTAGGGGGAGGGGCAGCGCCCCCTCCTTCCTTCTCTTCTCTTTTCCCTTTCCTTCTTTCCTACTCCTACTATATGGAAGGGGGGAATCCTACTCTCGGTGGGAGTAGGACTCCCCAGGGCGCACCATAGGAGGGCCGGCCCTCCCCCCTCCTCCACTCCTTTATATACGTGGCCAGGGGCACCCCATAGACACACAAGTTGATCATTGATCCCTTAGCCGTATGCGGTGCCCCCGTCCACCATAATCCACCTCGATCATATCGTAGCGGTGCTTAGGCAAAGCCCTACGTCGGTAGCAACATCATCACCGTCATCACGCCGTCGTGCTGACGGAACTCTCCCGTGAAGCTTTGCTGGATCGGAGTTCGTGGGACGTCATCGAGCTGAACGTGTGCTGAACTCGGATGTGCCGTACATTCAGTACTTGGATCGGTCGGATCGTCAAGACGTACGACTACATCAACCGCGTTCTCATAATGCTTCCGCTTACGGTCTACGAGGGTACGTGGATGATACTCTCCTCTCTCGTTGCTATGCATCACCATGATCTTGCGTGTGCGTAGGAAATTTTTGAAATTACTACGTTCCCCAACATGTTCCCTCGAAGTCTGGTGTTAACATTATCGATTCCAAGTGGGTTTTTGAGGTCAAGAGACATGCTGATGGTTCTATTGAGCGCGACAAGGCACGACTCGTTGCCAAGGGTTTCAAACAGAGGTATGGTCTTGATTATGAAGACACATTAAGTCCGGTTATCAAGCCCACTACCATTCGCTTGCTGCTGTCTCTGGCTGTTACCCGAGGATGGTTTCTTCATCAGCTTGATATGCAGAATGCTTTCCTGCATGGAGTCTTGGAGGAAGAGGTTTATATGCGTCAGCCGCCGGGTTTTGTGGATCCTGCACGTCCTCATCATCTCTGCCGTCTTGTTAAGGCGCTATATGGACTTAAACAGGCTCCCCGTGCGTGGCATGCATGCCTCGGCTCTGTTCTTCGGGCTCTTGGTTTTCTTTCCTCCATTGCTGACACGTCCCTGTTCCTTCTTCAGCGTTCTGAGGTTACGATGTATCTCCTGGTTTATGTTGATGATATTATTCTCACCAGTTCCTCTGATGCTGCTGTGGATTATCTTGTGGCTGCTTTGAGTGGGGATTTTGCTGTCAAGGATTTAGGTGCTCTGCACTTCTTCCTTGGTCTGGAGGTTTCACGGTCTTCTGGTGGGTTGACTCTTACTCAGAAGAAGTATTCTCTGGACTTGTTGCGTCGTGCTGGCATGCTGAAGTGTAAACATGCGATCACTCCGATGTCTGCTACTGATCAGTTGTCTGCCCTTGATGGGGACCTTCTTTCACTTGATGATGCTACCGAGTATCGTAGTCTCGTTGGTGGTCTGCAGTATCTTACTATCACCAGACCAGATGTCTCTTATGCAGTCAACCGTGTCTGTCAGTATCTCCATGCACCCAGGACGTCTCATTGGTCGGCTATGAAGCATATTCTGCGTTATATTTGCCTCACTGCCTCTTATGGTTTGCTTCTCCATCCTGCACTATCTTATGAGATCTCAGTTTTTCAGACGCAGATTGGGCTGGGAGTCCTGATGACAGGTGATTCACGGGGGGATATGCAGTGTTTCTTGGTCCTAACTTGATCACCTGGAATGCTCGCAAGCAGGCTACGGTTTCTCGCAGCAGTATTGAAGCCGAGTACAAAGCAGTTATTGATGCGACTGCTGAGATCATATGGGTTCAGTCCTTGAGAGAATTAAGAGTCTCTCCTGCTCATTCTCCAGTGCTTTGGTGTGACAACATTGGTGCTACCTATCTTTCGTGTAATCCGGTGTTTCATGCTCGGACGAAACACATTGAGGTAGACTATCACTTTGTCCGAGAACGTATTGCACAGAAGCTCCTCAGTATCAAGTTCATCTCATCAAAGGATCAACTTGCTGACATCTTCACGAAGCCTCTTCCACAACCACAGTTTGTAGGCTGTAGGCGCAATCTTAACTTGCTTTGTACTTCAGGCCATAGTTAAGATTAAGGGAGGGTGTTAGACTGTATATGTACGTAGACTCTTGTATACGTTTGTAATTGTGTTGTACAAAAACCATTGTGTTGTACACTTCCTCGGAAGAGAGCCCGGGGAAGTGAAATTCTCCCCCATTTTAAAAGAAGAGTACCACTAGTACAGAACCGGTACGTACGTGAGCTCTCGCGAAACAGGAGGCGATCTAGGTCTCGCGCGCGGCCGCCTCCGGCCGCTACTTCGGCAGCGGCGGCGCAGCGACTGCTCTCTCCAACCCCTCCGCACATCGCCGCCCCTCTCCGCTCCTCCCCTGCTTCGCCGCCGCCGGACGGCGAAGCCCGCGTGGTCCCCAGGGAAGGTGGCGGTGGGGCGTCCTCGTCGTTCTCGCGCAGATCTCGCGACGGCCGGTGGCGCGCGGCGGTGTTCCGCCGGTGGCTGGCGCCTGCTGCCCGTGGGGCGGCGTCCCTCACGGCGGCGGGGCTGCCCCTGAACGGTGCTTGGTGGTGGCCATGTGGCGGGGCGCGGGTGGGTCGGATCTGGGCTTCCAGTCTGCGTCCTCGTCATGGCAGCGATTGCCGTTGCCCTCGGCCATGAGGCGTGGTCTGGGACGGGCCGAGCACCGGTGGTGCTGGCCAGGACGCATGCTGGCAGCGCCCTACTTCATCTCGCGTAGTCTCGCTGGCCAATGGTGGTGGTCATCTTCGTTGTCCGAGATGGCCGGCCAGAGGCTTGGTGATCGGATCTCGAGATCCATCATCTAGTCCCGGCTGCGAGTTGGGGAGACATGGTTGCCGGTGAAAATCGAGCCGTTGGCAGGCGATGGTGGCGTTCTACGCCGTTAGCTTGATGAAGGCATCATTGTGTAACTACTGTCGACCCACTCGTGCTGCTCTGGGGAAACCCTAGGATCTGGTGTTTCAGATCGGACGATGGCGGCACTGCGGTGTCGTTTCTCTCTTGGGAGCATCGTTTGTGGTGCAGCGCTGGAAGTCAGAGGCAGGAGGTGGAGCGGCTTCGTCTTGCACGGAGCTTTGGTGGAGATGTTAAGTCATGCCTGACCGACAGGTGCTACACTTTGTCATGCCTGGTCGGTAGGTGCTACGAACGACAGATCTTCCAAAGACTTCAAGCTGTGTCAGCTGGTGATACTTGGCAGCATGGTGCTGAGGTGTATCAGTGGCGACCGCGACGTGCACAGCTGTTTGCGCGCGGGGAGGAGGTGCCGTTGGGCGCCGTGGTGGCGTCGACGATAGCTAGACCGAGCAAGGTTGATGCATCAGTACAGTTCTGAAGATGGAGCGTTGGCAGTTGGCGGCGGCGGCCTCTGAGAGCACGCCGGACCGGCGAGACCCATGTCCGGCAGGCGTCCTGGATGGGTCCTCGGGTCTTACATGTTAGGTTTGGCTGCTTGTCTGTTTGGTATTAGGCCTAAGCTATCTGCGCTCCTTCATCAACTGGATAGGTGTAGCGACAGTTTGTTGCTTAGACGGCGGCTTTAGTCTTACTGTGGTATTACTTTGTAAGGTCTTGTGAGAATAATTAATAAAGTGGCCGTATGCATCGCCCAGATGCAGAGGCCGAGGATCATCCTCTTTTTCTAAAAAAAAACCTTTGATACCCCTATATAATGAGATAGCCACACCCCGTTGGTGTTGAGCAGTTTCTCAAACTCCATGTTTTACAGAAGTGCGCTATGTTACTACCTAAGTTACTTCCACTATGACTAGCCTTACAATGTGATTCGTCAACAGCTGGGACCCGTGCGGATCACGTCCCGGATGTCAGTGGGCCAGGTGGGAAGGTCTGATCAGGAAGCGATCAGATCAAGCATTCAATTAGCTAACTAGATAGATCAACCTTGCTATACGTACGATTAATCCTTGTCCAACACTGTACGATTAGACACAACCATAGATAATTCAGTTTATGGGTCATAGTATTCAGAGATGATCCCATGTCTGGTCGTCCATTGTCCGACGCCACAGCATCGTACGTATAGTAGTTTCGTAGATTGATTGAGCAGACGGTTCTTTTCTTCTTCTTCTAACAAGGCGCAAATGGTTCGGCAAAACGAAGCTTCCTCTGCCAACAGTGATGAATAACCGCACACAGGCACTTAACATATCTGACACCGAATTTAGCAAATGAAAGTACATGCCTGTTACTATGTAAAACATGCTGAGAGTACAAAATTGTATGAACAGCAACGTACGTATAGAGACATTAATTACTCCCTCCGTAAACTAATATAAAAGCATTTAAAATACTAAAATAGTGATCTAAACGCTTTTATATTAGTTTACAGAGAAAGTACTTGGTTTTATGCCGTAAGTGGCCATTTATTTGCAAGAGGTTTATTAGCTTCATATCTACGTACTCCTTCAATTTTTTTACTTGGCACGTAACGTAATGTAATGCGTGGTTGGGTAGGCCGGTATGTATACGTAGCTGCTGCCGCTCCTAGTGCTGCTACGCCTCGTTGACGTCCAACGGCAGGCCACGCTCACGCCGGAGCACCCGCCGCACCGGTCGTGCTCCCGTCCGCGGCATCGCCATCGTCGTCGCCACGGCAGCGCGGCTTCCACTTCGGCCTGGGGGAGCCCCGCCGCACCGGGACGCGCGGCCCGCAGCGAGCCTCGTGCTCCAGCCCTCGCCTCGCCTCCGGGCTGAGCGCGAAAGGGTGGGGAGGGGTCCTCAACCGGTGCCTCCCCGGCGGCGGCGGCGGAGGCACCGCGATTCCATCAGCGGGGGCGGGGGCGGCATCGCCTTCAGACCCTCCGGGTGCTGCCGCCGGCACTGCCTCGTGGAGCCATCCGTCGACGCCACCGGCTGCAGGACTGGCCCGCGATGGCTCGGCTGACGCCGTCGAGAGGAGGAGGAGGGCCACGAGGCACAGCGAGAAGAGTGAGGCCATTGCTGGTGAAGCAGGCTCGCTGACGCCTTCCTTTCCTGTCTGTGAAGAATCAGAGGGTGGCAGACAACTAGTTATAGCAAGTTGCCGTAACTGACGGATGCTAATGTTAACAGATTGCAGGTTAAGGGAGTTAATGTGAACCCGAGTTTGAAACAGATCCTGGCATAACCACACTTAATGGGAAGCATTTGCTTCGAAAGAAACTTCTTCAACGGCAGCATTGAGATTTCAGGCAACTCTAGCTGATCTCTGAAAAGAGTTTAACTCCAACCAGGACAAGCCGTTTGTCAGCTTTATGAAATGTTTTGAGCCAAACATTCAAACAATCCCCTAAATTATTTGGAGTTGTTCTCAAATCAAAGGCACATTTTATCAGACACCAGACAAGTCTGGTGGTTGATATTTTCCTCATGTCCACATAACACAAATTCTTTTCCTCCTTTCCACCCTTTTTTGATCAAATTATCTTTGGTTAGAATACTCTTGCGAGCTAGCAGCCAGAAGAACATTTTGATTTTAGCAGGGGTTTTCACCTTCCACAAGAACTTGTGTGGGAAACCCACATCAGTCTTAATGAGAAACATATATAAAGATTTAACAGAAAATATTCTGCCACTAGTTAGCATCCACTGTGTTTTGTCTTTTCCATCATACATCCTAACCTCTTCACATGTACTCCCTCCATTCCAAATTAGTTCACTTGAATTTATCTAAATACGGATGTATCTATACTTGTTTAGTGTCTAGATACATCCGTATCTAAAGAAATATGAGTCAAGTACTCCCTCTGTAAACTAATATAAGAGTGTTTAGATCATTAAAATAGTAATCTAAACGCTCTTATATTAGTTTACGGAGGGAGTAATTTGGAACGGAGGAAGTAGTTTTGAGGTTAGCTCACAAGTCTGCAGAATCACCAATCAGATTTCTTCTAAATGAGAAATCACCCCAGCCTTTGTCAATGGCCTCAGCAACAGAAATCTTGTTATCAAAACTAATATTATACAGTCAGGGGTAAGCATCTTTCAGTGGTTTGTTTCCCACCCACCGGTCTTTCTAAAATTTGGTGTTTCTCCTATCCCCCAGTTTTTTTAACATGCTGATAATATATATTTTTAACTTTCAGGAGACTAGCCCAAAATTGGGAATCACCCACTTTCTTTTTAATCTCAGATATACATTTATTCTTCACATATTTGTTAAGAAGAAGATCAATCCAAAGTCCTTCAATTTCCAACTTCCAAAACCACTTAGCTAAGAGGGCTTTGTTCATGAGATCCAAATTTAGGATTCCCAAGCCACCCTCCATTTTTGGTAAACTACAGGTTTTCCGGTTCACCAAATGGTACTTTTTTTATCTTCATCTTCCTACCAAACTATGTTCTGCTTTGATAGATGTGACGCCCTCGATTCAATCGTACACTAATCATACACGCAAAGGTGTACGATCAAGATCAAGGACTCACGGGAAGATATCACAACACAACTCTAGACACAAATTAAAATAATACAAGCTTTATATTACAAGCCAGGGGCCTCGAGGGCTTGAATACATCAGCTTGAATACAAACGAGTCAGCGGAAGTAACAATATCTGAGTACAGACATAAGTTAAACAAGTTTGCCTTAAGAAGGCTAGCACAAAAGCATCTACGATCGAAAAGGCAAGGCCTCCTGCCTGGGAGCCTCCTAACTACTCCTGGTCATCGGCGGTCTCCGTCACGTGGTAGTAGACGCCCTTGGTGTAGTAGCAGTCGTCAAAGGTGTCATCTGGCTCCTGGACTCCGTCATCTGGTTGCGTCATCCGAGAAGAATGGAAAAGGGGAAAAAGAGAGAGCAAAGCAACCGTGAGTACTCATCCAAAGTACTCGCAAGCAAGGATCTACACTACAGATGCAACATTATCAAAGGAAGGCTGTATATGTGGACTGGGCTGCAGAAATGCCAGAATAGAGAGAAGGCCTAGTCCTATCGAAGACTAGCATCTTCTGGAAACCACCATCTTGCAGCAAACAGGAGGGAGTAGAGTATCATAAAGTAAAGTAGTAGTAGTGTTATCAACCTCGGCCAGGGATCCTTTCTCGACTCCCTGCGAGAAAGAAATCCCAGAGCCGTACTATCCAATTATCATCACAATCCAATTCTCATCACCATCCATTTCTCATCTCAATCCATTTCTCATCATGAGTATCCAGTTCTAGTTGTATCGATCGGGATACAACTCCAAGTGTCCGTTACCGTAGGACAGGCTATGCATAGATTAGTTCTTCCCTGCAGGGGTGCACCAACTTACCCACCACGCTCGATTAACTCCGGCCGGACACACTTTCCTGGGTCATGCCCGGCCTCGGCCAAACAATACGCCGCAACCCGACCTAGGCTTAATAGAGAGGCCAGCACACCGGACTAAACCTATGCCCCCAGGGGTCATGGGCCATCTCCCCGGAAACTCCTACACGTTGCGAACGCGGCCGGTGAGCAGACCTAGCTACCTCCTTAAAAAGGTAGGTGCTTACCAGTCCAACCCGGCGCGCGCCGCTCAGCCGCTGACGTCTATTAAGCTTCGGCTGATGCATACGACGCAGAACGCCCATACTATGCCCACGTGATGGTTAGTGCTATCAGGCCAGAGGCCCCTCGGATCAAATATCCAAATCGTAGTGGATTAGGAACGCGCGGTAACAAGCAGAGACTCACGAAAGATGTGACCCCGTTGCCCCGTCTTGAGGACTTGCGGCAAGGGCTAAGAATGCTCGGCCACGCCTCGTAATTATCTCACGGGCACCTTCCAGGTCAACCCGACTCCTCATCACTCGCAATTATGCTCGCGCGGGCACCCCTCAGGGTCGTCCCGTCTTTAGTAACATGGTTCAGTGTAAAGTCATAGTAACCATAGTAACTGTGTGTTTAAACATCAAGGGGAAAACCCGAGGAATCACCCCCGGTGAATTCCACTCAATGTAATCATCAAGGTGAACGTAAGAGGAATCACCCCCGAGGTTCACACTTGAGGGGTTGCACGACAGAGTCATATCGGAAGTGGTTAAGGTGGAATCACCCTCGATGACCACGACCGAATAGCTACACTACAGGGTTAACATCAGAAGTGCGGTAGAGGTCTCACCCTCGGCACTCCATAGTAACCCAACAGTGCCGAACAACTAAGGGGAAAGTGATGTGCGGTGCCGGGGCCTGGTCTTCAATCCCGTTGATCGGGTCTTCAATGATGAAGCAGGGGCAACAAGGACAAGGTGGGGGTCACTGATGGATCACTAACCAACCTATACTAAGCAGTTTAGGATAAGCAGGCAAGTTACAACAGTAGATACAAAAGCAGGCTATGCATCAGAATAGGAGCAAATAATAATAGTAGTAAAATCTAATGCAAGCATGAGAGAATGGAATGGGCGATATCAGGATGATCAAAGGGAGGGCTTGCCTGGTTGCTCTGGCAAGGAGGGGTCGTTGTCGACGACGTAGTCGATCACCGGGGCATCAGCGGCCTCGGGGTCTACCGGAGAGAAGAGGGGGAAGAAAATAGTAAATACATAGCAAACAGAGGTAACACTAAGCATGACATGACGATACGTAGCGCTAAGCGTGCTCTAACGCGGTACTACACGTTGCAGACGAAGGGGGGAAACATCCGAGGGTGAATTCCCGACGTTAGGTGGATTCCGGACAAAGGAAAAGAGGGGGAAAGTTCCATGTTCAGCATGCTAGGGGCATGTGACAGATGAACGGACCACGTATTCGGATTCATTGGATTTTTCTGAGCAACTTACATATAGAAAACATTTTCATCCGAGTTACGGTTTATTTTCTATGAATTTTCAAAGATTAAAGCATTTTCAGAAACTATTAAAAAAACAGAAAAGGAATATTGCATCAGCATGACGTCATAGTGACGTCAACAGTCGATAGGACGGCTGACCGGTCAAAACTGACATGGGGGACCCATCTGTCATAGATAGTGGGTTAAACAGGGTTTAAACTAATCTAAATTTAGTTAGTAAAACTACTGGGCCCACCTGTCAGTGTCTAATTAACTAAACTAATTAGTTTTGATTATTAAAATGTTTTAATTAGAGGATTAAGAAGTGGGACCCGCACGTCAGTGGCATTGAGTGCCCAGTCAGCATAGTTGACCACGGTCAACATGGTCAACTGGGTCCAGGGGGCCCACAGGCAGCGACCCAGAGGCGGGCCCTGCCGGTGCCAGGTCAGCGCCAGCGCCGGAGCAACGCCGGCGAGGCCATCTGCGGCGGCCGAACGCCAGAGGTGGCCGGAATCGCGCTACAGCGCATCACTTGGCACGCGGTTAGGTTCTTTCAAACGGGCTCTCGCACGCGCATCGATCTGTCGCGGCGGTTTGGCCGAAAACGGCTGGAGACGGCGATGGCTAGCGGCGGAGCGGACGCCAGAGTTCGGCCGTTGGTGTCTACGGTGACGCAGGGCAAGTCAGGCGATGCGGGGAGCGGCGTTGTGCTCCTACGAGCTCCAGGAGCCCGGTTACGAGCTCGGGCGCGAGCTCGGGCCACGGTGGCCACGACGGTGAGGTGATCTACAGCGGTGAGCTCACGACAACGGCGACAAGCTAGCTAGGGAGAGCCACGCGGTGCAAGGAGAAGAATGGAGGGAGGGAGGAGCTCACCGAGCGGCTACGAAAAGCCTGCGACAGCTTAGGAGCGCAGGGTTCACCGGAGACGACGAAGATTGCCGGCGACAGAGGCGGAAGGGGGTGGAGGAGAGCGGCCACTACAGGGCCTCCCAGCTCCCGCTGATGGTCGAGGACGATGGAGCGGAGGACGACGCTCCTTCCAGCCACCAGCATGATCGAGGGGGGAGCCCGGGACCGCGAGATCGACGGAGAGCGACGGTGAAGTGCTCGGGCAAGGAGAGGGAAGAGCGGCGAGCGCGTGAGGGAGAATCTGGCGGGGATAGGGAGAGGCGGAGCGAGAGAGGGGGAAAATATCTTGAGGGGGAGGCCTCGGTGGAGGCCTTATCAACCCAGTAACACTGTCGGCGAGCTGGCTCGGCGGCGACGGTGGTGCGCCTCGGTCGCTTGAACAGAGAACGGGGGAGAAGGAGGAGGCCGTGGTGGGCTGGGCTCTAGGCACTGTGCACTTGGGCCAGTGCACAGTGGCCTTTTCTATTTTCTTTTTACAGAAAGGGGGGTTTAGTAATATTTTGAGCTTCCATAAGATTTTGCAAAAATGTGAAACTTGGTCACATAATTACTTTGCAATATGCAGCACTGCCACAAAAAGTTTGGGCATTTCCGGAGTTCATTTGAATTTACTCAATAATGAAAAGGGCATTATAAAGGCTGTTTTTGCTCTGTTAAAATGCATTAGGCCCTTTTAGAGTTGATGATGATGTTGTGTTCCTTAACAGTAAACAGTTTTGGATTATTTGCTAAAAGATGAACATTTTTCCAGCAACTTTTGAGCAACATCAAACTTTACTTGAATTTGATTTGACTGGAATTTCAAATGGAATATTGAACAAGGATGATTAAGCGCTGTTTGAAAAAATGATTAGTTTAATCATAGAGGATTACTGTAGCATGACAATGGGGGTGTTACAATAGAGCCAAGGAAGAACAAGAGGCATATAAGCAACTGTTCGGGTGTGAATTGGGGGCGTTACCTTTTACGTATTTAGGTATACCCATTCACCACCGTAAGCTAACAAATAGCGAATGGAAGTGCATTGAGGATCGTTTCGAGAAGAAATTGGGATGTTGGAAAGGCAAACTGATGTCATATGGAGGCCGGTTAGTTCTTATTAACTCGGTGCTCACTAGTATGTCCATGTTCCTTCTGTCTTTTTTCGAAGTACCAGTGGGTGTTCGGAAAAGACTCGATTTCTATCGACCTCGTTTCTTCTGGCAAAGCGATGAGTTGAAGAGAAAGTATAGATTAGCTAGATGGGACATTATTTGTCGACCTAAGGACCAAGGGGGTCTAGGGATCGAAAATCTGGAGGTTAAGAACAAATGTCTCCTCAGTAAATGGCTATATAAGCTTTCGCGAGAGACCGAGGCCACTTGGGCCCAGATTCTGCGTAATAAGTACCTTCATTCCAAGACCTTATCCCAGGTAACGGTGAGGCCGACGGATTCTCCTTTCTGGAAAGGCCTGATGCGAGTTAAGTCGCTATTTTTTAACCGGACCAAGGTGGTTATCGGTAACGGTACGTCTACAAGGTTCTGGGAGGATACCTGACTAGGGGATACGCCATTGGCGGTTCAGTATCCTTCTCTCTATCGTATTATTCAACGAAGAGATGCGACCGTTCAGACAGTGTGTCAGTCCACGCCTCTTCATATAAGCTTCAGGAGAGCTTTAGCCGGTAACTGTTGGGAAGCTTGGCTCCATCTTGTGAGAAGACTGATGGAGGTTCAACTTTCTCAGCGCCCAGATCGATTATGTTGGAAACTTACGACGAATGGAGTTTTCACGGTTAAATCTATGTACGTGGATATCATTAACTCTAGTTCTATTCCAAAGTTGAAACATGTATGGCAAGTCAAAGTCCCTTTGAGAGTTAAAGTGTTCATGTGGTTTGTGCATAAACAAGTCATTTTAACTAAGGACAACTTGATTAAACACAACTGGAATGGATCTAGTGGGTGTAGCTTTTGTGATACAGATGAAACTATTAAACACCTCTTTCTCGATTGTCCTATGGCAAAAATTTTATGGCAGTCAGTGAAAATAGCCTTTAATATTACTCCTCCACAGAATATTAATACGTTATTCGGAATGTGGTTGGATGGGATTGAGCCCCATACAGCGAGACACATTCGTGTTGGAGTATGTGCGTTATTATGGGCTATGTGGAATTGCAGAAATGATTTAGTCTTTAACAGAACATCCGACACTCATTTTTTGCAGGTTATATTCCGAGCCATTGCATTGTTCCGTATGTGGTCATTACTCACTCCGACGGAGGCCAGGGAGCGTTTGGTTACTGGATCTATCCGATGGGAGATGGTTGCACGGGATATCTTCAGCCGGTTTGGATGGTGGTCATGTAATAGGATAGGCAATTAGTTTTCCTATCTTTCTCTTGCCGACCGGCTGTGGCATTTGTTTTGCTTCTTCAGCGCTCTGTGAGCGGCTTTTTGTGAGACTTGTAGATTTGTGTCGAACCTATTTGCTTTGTTAATAAAGGTGGCCGTATGCATCTTTCCGATGCAGAGGCCGGGGAAGCCCCCCTTTTCCAAAAAAAAACCAAACTAATCTAGCTCTGAAAAATCAACTTTTTTCCTCACCCGTACATGAATAGGATAAAAAGACATCATAAAAATGGGTATGTTAGTCAGACATGATTGAACCAGAGTCACTCTCCCTGGCATATTTAAGAGTCTCCCCTCCCAGCAAGCACATCTCTTCTCAATTTTTCAGTAACTATTTTCCAAAACTTATTGCTCAGTCTCACATCAGAAACAGGTAAACCTAGATATTTCAATGGCACTTTACCTAGTTTACATATGAAAATCTCCTGGTATATGTGTGCCTTTGCACTAGTATCACCAAACAAGAAGATTTCACTTTTGTGAAAATTGATAGTAAGTCCAGACATTTGCTCAAAAGCACTGAGAATGAATTTCAAATTTCTAGCACTTTCTTCATCATCTTGTAATAGGGATGTTATGTCGTCAACATATTGACTCCACTATTGCCAAAATCAGACATCACTCGCTTAACAAAGCCAGAATTCTTGGCTTTGTCCAAAATTATGGCCAAAGCATCTGCTGCTAAATCAAACAGCAGAGGAGACATGGAATCTCCTTGTCTCAAACCTTTGCGAGTTTTGAAATAAGGACCAATAACATCATTCACTTTCACGCCCACATGTCCCTCAATCATGGTACCAGATCACACCATTGATCAGGGAAAATTTCCAGTTTTAACATTTTATAAACAAATGGCCATTTGATTTTATCATATTCTTTTTCAAAGTCTACCTTAAAAGAGGAGTGCACTTTGTTTCTTATGATGAATTGTATTAAGGACCTCGTGTAACACCATCCCACCCCCTGTAGCGCCCAAGATGCGATTCTATCCCGATCACGTGATGAATTCATGATTGGGGCACAATCGCATTTCGAGCGCATAGCAAGGTGGATATCATTACAGCATACCATGTACTGAATAGATGAGAATACAAGATAAAGGCTTACACTCGCCAGAAGCTACACCATCA
Source organism: Triticum dicoccoides (assembly GCF_002162155.2). Taxonomy (NCBI): domain Eukaryota; kingdom Viridiplantae; phylum Streptophyta; class Magnoliopsida; order Poales; family Poaceae; genus Triticum; species Triticum dicoccoides. Next base: position 337,579,076 of record NC_041380.1, on the reverse strand, counting down.
ATACAACAGTTCATTAATACATAGCACTCATCATACAAAAGACCAGGATCCGACTACAGATGAAATCAAATGAAAAAGAAGAACGACATCCACCCTACTAATCCCAGGCTCCCCGACCCGGAACGTATCCCTTGATCGAAGAAGAAGAAGCATAAGAACTCCAAACAAGCAAGCATCGCACTCGCGTCAAAGCACCGCTTTACCTGCACCTGCAACTATTGTTGTTGTAGTAATCTGTGAGCCACGAGGACTCAACATTCCCATTACCATGGGTATCAAGACTAGCAAAGCTTAATGGGTATGGAATGGATAAGTGGTGAGGTTGCAGCAAGCGACTAAGCATTGTATGGTGGCTAACTTACGAGTACAAGAATAAGATGAGAAACTACGCAACAGTCGCAAACTAGTAATGATCAAGAAGTGATCCTGAAGTACTTATGTTCAAACATAACACAACCATGTTCTATTCCCGAACTTCGTCGAAAAGAGACAATCACAGTTACACACGCGGTTGGTGTATTTTATTTCGGATCTGGTGTCAAGTTCTCTACAACCGGATATTAAAAACTCCCATCTGCCACATAACTGCAGACACGACTCTTGAAAGTTTAAACCCTGCAGGGGTGTCCCAACTTAGCCCATGACAAGCTCTCACGATCAACGGAGGAAAATCCTCCTCCCGGAACAACCCGATCAAACTCGGAATCTCGGTTCACAAGACATTTCGAGAATGGTAAAACAAAACCAGCAAGACCTCTCGGCGTGCTGACACCCTGATAGTAGCTGCGTGTATTTTGTCTCAGGCCATGGTTGGATGAGCGCAGCGTATAGCAACTGAGACCCGAGTTGCCCCAGGGGAAGCGCACACAACTCTGTTTTGGACCAGGACTCATGAGGAGCACTGGCCCGGGTTGTTGATTAAGAAACCTCGGGTGCTAGCCGGTCCCTATGCAAGTTTTAGTTGTTATTAGGAAAATGGTAAAACCAATGTTGGGCCTTGCTGGAAGAGTTTTATTCAAAGCAAACTGTCAAGGGGGGCCCATAAACCCCAACCGTGTTAGGAACGCAAAATCAAGGAGCATAATACCAGTATGACAGAAACTAGGATGGCAAGAGTGGAACAAAACACCAGGCAAAAGGCCGAGCCTTCCACCATTTACCAAGTATATAGATGCATTAATTAAATAAGAGATATTGTGATATCCCAAGATATCCATGATATCCATGTCCCAACATGTAACAACTTGCAACCACACCTGCAACTAGCAACGCTATAAGAGGGGCTGAGCAAAGCGGTAACATAGCCAAACAACGGTTTGCTGGGATGGTGGAAAAGGTTAGAGGCTATTTCATGGCATATTGGGAGGCTTGATAAACAAGTGGTGGGTAGCGCGACATAGCGATAGCATCAAGACAACTAGCATATCAAAAATAGTAGTGAGATCCAAGGTTATGGTCATCTTGCCTGAAATCCCGCTAGGAAGAAGATCGAATCCATGAAGTACACGAACCATCGTAGTCGAACGGATCCTCACAATTGCAACGTAACCGGAACTGTCGAGAAGAAGCACAACCGGAAAGAAGCAAACAACATAGTAAACAAACAAGCATAAACATGACATGATGCTCAACCAAGTATGATGCATGTCCAGTTTAATGATTCATAGCATGGCAAAGTGTAACTGTCGGATTACGGGTTCCAGCAAACCCTTGTGAGGTTCGAACTCTGGTGTGTGCATGAAGTACTCTCTCCCCCTAGCTCGCTTGCTCAACGATTCCACAGCCTAGCTCGATGAACCCAAAGAACACGAGACACAGAGGTTTATACTAGTTCGGGCCACCGTGTGGTGTAATACCCTACTCTAGTGTGGTGGTGGATTGCCTCAAGGGGCTGAGGATGAACTAGTACAGTGGGTGGACAACCTCAGGAGGTGAGGTGTTCTTGGGCTCGATGAGCTGGTGAGCTGGTCAGGGTGGCATGAATCCCACCCCCTATGGTGGTGGCTAAGTCCTATTTATAGTGGCCTTGGTCCTCTTCCCAAATGTTAGGCGGGAAGGGATCCCACAATGGCCAAGTTTGAAGGGGGACAACTAGTACAAGCTATCCTGATAAAAGGTGGTCTTCGCCTGCCAAAGGCTCTGGTGGTGACGCTGTTGCGGGCTCCGTGATGACCTCCGTCCTGCCGTCCTGGCGGTCTTGATCTTGTTGCACCGATATGGAAACCTTTGCCTGATGCCTCGGGACCCCGCACCTGCGCTTGCCGCCTTAGCACCAAAGAGGAAACTAGTACACTGCGCCCGCCTGGCCTTGGTCGTCATGGCTCACGTCATGTGAACCTCGCGAGGTGCTCCCTGCATAGATATCTCCACTCCTCAGGAGCCAGCCTAGAGAGGTTGCCCCTAGGGAGGTCTTGGTGTTGTCCGCCTCGCGAGGCCTGGCCCCCTCGCGAGGTTATTGAGTTGTTGCTGCTGAAGATGGGCCGTACCAGGCCGTTGGTGGAGCCATGCTCTGGGCCGTAGGCAGGCAAGTCTGGGCACCCCCGGTCCCAGAACGCCGACAATAGCCCTGGGGCCCAAGGCGCGCTCGAGCTTGGCTTCGAGGCAAAGCCAAAGGGCAAGTGCGGAGCACCACGGGCCCCAACGGCCTGCGGCCTTGGTTGACGAGTGACGATTGACGAGACATGGGCGCCTCCACTTCCCCATGCTCCCTCGGTAACCGTTCGACTTGACGAGTCCCTGCTGCATGCAGAAGAAAACCATCATTACCTGCGATCATGGAGGCTGGCGGTTGGCCTCCTTCTGGCTATAAATGAGGAGCGGGCGGAGCCCCCGTTGCTCATCTCCTTCTTCGTGCCACCTGCTTCTTGTTCCTCCTCATCGTCTCTCTGCCTTGCCGCGACACTCATGGCGCCAATGAAGAGGTTTTCGGCAGCGGAGAAGGGGAAGGCTCGCTAGGAGGGGCCCGACTCGCAGCTGCCCAAGAGGGGGCGGGGCCGTACCCGTAAGCATGCCATGACCCCTGTTGTGGCTCCTCGGGGGCGTGGTCGCACTTATTCTGGGGTTGGCTCATCCTTGGTGGCCGCAGCAGCGTCTCCTCCCACGGCGAGGGCCACTCTAGGCGGAACAGCCCCTGTGCCGAAGGGAGGCGCGCCGTGGTCGCCCGGCCTCCTTGGTCGTGCTTCCATTCAGCGGAGGTGCTCCCGGAGTTCGTCGTGTGGTCGGAGAGTCCGGCCGGCACCTGGCTCCAGCTTCTGCGCTCTTTTGTCGGCGAGCTGTCAGCCCAGGGTCTTGACGGCCTCTGGCTGCAGGCCGACGGTTGCTGCAGCAAGGCCTCGTGGGTCACAGTGGAGGTCTCCGCCGCGGGCAAAGTGGCCCTAGCCCACGGCTAGCAAATGTTTGCCCGCGCGCGCAGCCTGAGCGGGCAGTGTACCCTCCACATTAAGTATGATGGCACCGCGACCCTCTTCGTGAGGGTGTTTGGGGAAGATGGTCGTCGCGCAGGGTGCTGCCCCAAAGACAACAATGACGACGATGAGCCCGGACTGGGCGATGACCGCGATGAGGCTGGGGGCGAGCTTGCCCTTGGCGACGGCCGCGGTTCACCCAACGGCGGCAGCTTCTCCACCAGCGAGAGCACCAGCAGCGGCGGCTATGACCAGTTGCCTCACCGCTGGGCCCCCTTCGAGGACGGCGGCGCGTCGTCCTGCCGCCATGCGACGGTGAAGCGCGAGAGGGACTCAGATTGAGCTGAGTCCAGGAGGCCCTCGGAGCCGCGCCTCGTCAGCTGCTGCGGCCATGCGGGTCGCTTTTGCTCGCCCTTTCCTCTTTCCCTGCATCCCAAAAAACAAGCATGGGGCCCTGCGGGGCGTGTAATGAACCGCGGTTTAATGCCGCTATGCTATATTTATTGCTCCTGTGTTGTGTTATGTTGTGGCATTCGTGTTTTATGTAGACGTAGAGGGATAACTTATGTTGATGCGCCCGGGGTGGCTTCCTGTCTCGTGAGGGCGCGCCCTCTGGCACCTAGTGAGGCCTCCTTGCTGCTTACTCAGGAACCGTTGCCCTCGGGAGGCATTACAAGGCTGCAGAATTTGTTAGGGTGTCTGTTGGGTGCCTTATCCTTCCTTGCGCGAGGCCTCAGGCATGGGCTAATCATGGCCTAGCACACCACGTCGCGGTACCCGGGAGGCACGGATTTAGAAGGGTGCGCCAATCACGAGCTCAATCGAGGGCGCCTCGCGAAGATCAGGGGAGCCGAAGCTCTGGAGCGATAGGGCTTTGGCGAGGTGCGTCCGTGGTTTATGCTAGCCCAGCGCACGCACACACCTGCCCAACCCCTGCGCGAGGCACGCGACGAAGAGCGTCGGGCAACTGCCATCCTTCCTGGCGCGAAACAAAGAAGCGAGCGAAGAAGCAGAGAGAAAAGGGAACTCAACCAAGCAATTGAGAAACACCATAACTCCAAATTCCATAAAAAGGTTGCTACCAGCTACAGAAAGCAAATGAACAGCCGCGTCCGGCACCTAGTCTAGTCTTCTCACCAGCGCGGAGCAAGTGCTGCCACTAGGACGTGGGAGGAAGCCTCCGAGGCCCGAGGGCGGCACTCTGGAGACTCCGGGGCGTGTACAGCCCCACTCATTATTATGTGAGAGTGTCACGAGCGGAGACCTTCACAGGCACTGGGCCTTGCTTCATGAGTAGAATTTCCGGAGGTGCTGGATGTTCCAAGCATTCTGGATGGGGATCCCGTCCTGCGTCTCCAGGCGCACAGCGCCGGGCCTAGAGACGCGAGCAGTCCTAAACGGGCCCTTCCCTGGAGAGCACCCGCCTCGGGACGAAATCTCCCACCTCGAGCGTCCTGGAGCGGACGCCTGCGGTAGTGGTACTGCCGCAACGCCTGCTGGTACCTTGCCGCATGGAGCGAGGCTTGGCGGCGGCGTTCCTCCCCCAGCACGAGGTCCACCCCCGCATGGCGTCCTGGCGTGCCTCATCAAATGCCAGGACCCACGCGGAGTGATGCTTGACCTCGCGAGGGAGAACCGCTTCGGCTCTGTAGACGAGGAAGAACGGAGTCTCGCCTGTTGGCTTGGTGGCAGTGGTGCGGATGGACCACAACACAGACTGGAGTTCATCATGCCAGCCCCTGCCACAGGCCTCGAGCTTCTTCTTGAAGGTCCTTGTCTTGAGGCCTCTCAAGACCTCCGCGTTGGCGCGCTCGGCTTGGCCGTTGCTTCTGGGATGTGCCACTGAGGCGTAGCATATTTGCGTTCCAAGGTTAGCACATTATGTTTTGAAGAGATTGCTAGTGAACTGCGAGCCATTGTTGGTGACGATGCGATTAGGGACTCCGAACCGGCTCACGAGGCCTTTGATGAACTTGACCGCGGAGCCAGCCGGGATGGTGCGGACGGCTTCCACCTCCGCCCACTTGGTGAATTTGTTGATGGCGACGTAGAGGTAGCGGTAACCCTAGGCGCTCGAGGGAATGGACCCAGGATATCTAGCCCCCAGACCGCAAATGGCCATGAGAGCGGGATAGTCTGGAGGCCCTGAGTAGGCTGGTGGATTTGCTTGGCATGGAACTCACAGGCCTCGTAGGATCTCACCAGCTCGGCTGCGTCGTTGAGTGTCGTGGGCCAGTAGAACCCGATGCGAAACGCCTTGCCCACCAGGGTGCGCGACGACGAGTGGTGCCCTCAATCTCCATCGTGTATGTCAGCTAGCAGCTCGCACCCCTGCTTCCTGGAGATGCATCACAAGGAAATATCATTTGGTTATTTTTGGTATAGCTCACTGTCCTAAATGCAGTACGTTATAGCCTGTCGGGCCACGCATTCCGCATCCTCCTCCTTCTCCAATAGTGTTCCTTGCATCAGGTATGCCCTGAACTCCTCGGTCCAGCTCCCCTCTTGGGGCTCCAGTGCCAAGAGCAGGCACGCTAATGAGGTCGGACCACAAGCAAGGGCTCTCGAGGCTGGCAGCGGGGGAAGCTCCTCCTGAGGCGGT
>NC_041380.1:337500014-337572844 GCF_002162155.2 Triticum dicoccoides | reverse complement strand
GGGGGGGGGGAGGGGGTCACTGAGGGCTTGAAGAGTCGCTCCTCGAAGACACCAGGCTCTTGGGGCTGACGCCTTGACGCCATTTTGGCGATATCATCCGCTTCCTTGTTTGTGTCGCGGGGCACATGCTGCAGTTCCAGACCCAAGAATTGCTTCTCCATCTTGCGTACCTCCGCGAGGTATGCCTCCATGTGCTCGTACTTCGGCTCGTACACCTTGTTGGAAAAGTTGACGAGGAGCTGAGAGTCGCCCTTGATGGTGAGGCGCTTTACCCCCAAGGCTGTCGCAGCCTTGAGGCCAGCGATCAATCCTTCGTACTCCGCAATGTTGTTGGAGACCTTCTCACCCCGCTGGAAGTAGAGCTGCACGGCGTAGTAGAGCTTGTCCTGGGTAGGCGAGATGAGTACAACTCCAGCCCCCGCGCCCTGCAGCGCGAAGGCGCCGTCGAAGTACATGACCCAGCCGCCCGGTGCTTCGCTCCCTGGCGAGAGAGACTGATCCTTGCATACTTCGGGCCCTAGAGCGTCAGTCCATTCCGCCACGAAGTCGGTGAGCGCGGCCCCCTTGATGACCCTCGTGGTGCTGAACTCCTGCTGGAAGGCCTGCAGCTCGATGTTCCATTCGGCGACCCTCCCCGCAGCATTAGGGCTCCGGAGTACCCTCTCCAGTGGGTACGCCGAAATGACCTTGATGGGGTGGCCTTGGAAGTCACTACAAAAAAAGACACATCTGTGACACTTTGAGCCGAACAATTTTTTTTCTATCATACATATGACACTTCTATGACGATAATTGTGACAAAACCCGGTATCATCATAGATGTGGTGGGCTCCTACTTCTATGACAAAAAATCATGACAGAAAAATGAGCTTTTCATCCTGGGCGGGCCGGAGACGCAGCTGCATGACATTCTTTGGGCCGTCAATGACGGAAAAAACCGTGGTAGAAGCGAGGGGGAGGAAAATTTCGGGGAGTTCCCGGTTACGGTGGGAGGTCGGGGGCCGAGCGATGCACGTTTCTCTTGTACACGTACGCGCGTGTGTGTGAGGCGTTGGCTCTAACTGAACCCGAGCGAGGCGTTGGGCTCTAACTGAACCCGAGCGATTGCACTACAGGTGATAACACACAAGTATAGGGGATCACAACAGCTTTCGAGGGTAGAGTATTCAACCCAAATTTATTGATTCGACACAAGGGGAGCTAAAGAATATTCTCAAGTATTAGCAGCTGAGTTGTCAATTCAACCACACCTGGAAACTTAGTATCTGCAGCAAAGTGTTTAGTAGAAAAGTAATATGATAGTGACAGTAACGGTAACAAAAGAGTAACGAAAGCAAAGTAATGTTTTTGGTATTTTGTAGTGATTGTAACAATAGCAACAGGAAAGTAAATAAACATAAACCAGTATATGGAAAACTCGTAGGCATCGGATCAATGATGGATAATTATGCTAGATGCAGTTCATCATGTAACAGTCATAACATAGGGTGACACAAAACTAGCTCCAATTCGTCAATGTAATGTAGGCATGTATTCCGAATATAGTCATACGTGCTTATGGAAAAGAACTTGCATGGCATCTTTTGTCCTACCCTCCCGTGGCAGCGGGGTCCTAATGGAAACTAAGGGATATTAAGGCCTCCTTTTAATCGAGAACCGCAACAAAGCATTAGCACATAGTGAATACATGAACTCCTCAAACTACGGTCATCACCAGTAAGTATCCCGATTATTGTCACTTCGGGGTTAACGGACCATAACACATAATAGGTGACTATAGGCTTGCAAGATAGGATTAAGAACTCTCATATATTGATGAAAACATAATAGGTTCAGATCTGAAATCATGGCACTCGGGCCCTAGTGACAAGCATTAAGCATAGCAAAGTCATAGCAACATCAATTTCAGAACATAGTGGATACTAGGGATCAAACCCTAACAAAACTAATTCGATTACATGATAAATCTCATCCAACCCATCACCGTCCAGCAAGCCCACGATGGAATTACTCATGCACGGCGGTGAGCATCATGAAATTGGTGATGGAGGATGGTTGATGATGACGACGACGATGAATCCCCCTCTCCGGAGCCCCGAACGGACTCCAGATCAGCCCTCCTGAGAGGTTTTAGGGCTTGGCGGCGGCTTCGTATCGTAATACGCGATGATTTCTTCTCTCCTATTTTTTTCTCCCCGAAAGCAGTTATATAGAGTTGGAGTTGGAGTCAGGGGGTCTCCAGGGGGCCCACGAGGTAGGGGGCGCGCCCTAGGGGGGGCGCCCCCCACCCTCGTGGCAAGGGTGTGGGCCCCCTGGTCTTCATCTTTGGCGAGGATGTTTTATTATTTATTGTAAGATATTCCGTGGAGTTTCAGGTCATTCCGAGAACTTTTGTTTTCTGCACATAAAACAACATCATGGCAATTCTGCTGAAAACAGCGTCATTCCGGGTTAGTTCCATTCAAATCATACAAGTTAGAGTCCAAAACAAGGGCAGAAGTGTTTGGAAAAGTAGATACGACGGAGACGTATCAACTCCCCCCAAGCTTAAACCCTTGCTTGTCCTCAAGCAATTTAGTTGACAAACTGCAAGAAATAAAGAAAAACTTTTACAAACTCTGTTTGCTCTTGTTGTTGTAAATATGTCAAGCTAGCATTCAAGTTTTCAGCAAAGATTATAACTAACCATATTTGCAATAATTCTCAGATCTCATGATTACCCATATCAATAGCATAATCAACTAGCAAGCCATAATAATAAATCTCGGATGACAACACTTTCTAAAAACAATCATAATATGATATAACAAGATGGTATCTCGCTAGCCCTTTCTGAGACCACAAAACATAAATGCAGAGCACCTTGAAAGATCAAGGACTGACTAGACATTGTAATTCATGGTAAAAGAGATCCAATCATAGTCACACCCAATATAAATTAAGAGTGATGAATGCAAATGACAGCTGCGCTCTCCAGCTAGTGCTTTTTAATAAGAGGGTGATGACTCAACATAAAATTAAATAGATAGGCCCTTCGCAGAGGGAAGCATGGATTTGTAGAGGTGCCAGAGCTCGGTTTTGAAATAGAGGTGAATAATATTTTGAGCGGTATACTTTCATTGTCAACATAACAACCAAGAGATGGCGATATCTTCCATGCTACACACATTATAGGCGGTTCCCAAACAGAATTGTAAAGTTTATACTCCCCCTCCACCAACAAACATCAATCCATGGCTTTCTCGAAACAACGAGTGCCTCCAACATACATCAGGTCCCAGGGGGAGTTTTGTTTGCAATTATTTTTGATTTAGTTTGCATAAAGCATGGGACTGGGCATCCCAGTGACCAGCCATTTATCTCGTGAGTGAGGAGCGGAGTCCACTCCTCTTGAGACTAACCCGCCTAACATGGAAGATACAGACATCCCTAGTTGATACATGAGCTATTCGAGCATACAAAATAGGAGGATTACTTGAAGGTTTAGAGTTTGGCACATACAAATTTACTTGGAACGGCAGGTAGATACCGCATATAGGAAGGTATAGTGGACTCATCTAGAATAACTTTGAGGTTTAAGGGATTTGGATGCACAAGCAGTATTCCCGCTTAGTACAGGTGAAGGCTAGCAAAAGACTGGGAAGCGACCAACTAGAGAGCGACAACAGCCATGTACATGCATTAAAATTAATAAACATTGGATGCAAGCATAAGTAGGATATAATCCACCATGAACATAAATATCGTGAAGGCTATGTTGATTTGTTTCAACTACATGCGTGAACATGTGCCAAGTCAAGTCACTTAAATCATTCAGAGGAGGATACCACCCTATCATACCACATCATAACCATTTTAATAGCATGTTGGCACGCAAGGTAAACCATTATAACTCATAGCTAATCAAGCATGGCATAAGCAACTATGATCTCTAATTGTCATTGCAAACATGTTTATTCATAACAAGCTGAATCAAGAACAATGAACTCATCATATTTACAAAAACAAAATAGGTCGAGTTCATACCAGCTTTTCTCATCTCAGTCAGTCCATCATATATCATCATAGTTGCCTTTCACTTGCACGACCAAATGTGAATAATAATAAGAGTGCGCGTGCATTGGACTAAGCTGGAATCTGCGAGCATTCAATAAACAGGAGAAGACATAGCAATATGGGCTCTTGGTTAAATCAATAATAATGCATATAAGAGCCACTTCGACAATTTAATCATGGTCTTCTCCTACTGACCCCAAAGGAAAGAAAAGAAATAAAACTATTTACACGGGAAAGCTCCCAACAAGCAAAAGAAGAACAGGAAATCTTTTTGGGTTTTCTTTTTAATTACTACTACAAGCATGGAAATTAAACTAATTAAAGGCTACAACTATTTTTTTGGTTTTTCTTAAGGTTTATTGAACACACAAGAAGAAAGCATAAAAAGGAAATTAAACTAGCATGGATGATACAATGAAAAAGTATGAGCACCGACATCTAGCAATGAGTGTGTGAACATAAATGTAATGTCGGTGAGAAATACGTACTCCCCCAAGCTTAGGCTTTTGGCCTAAGTTGGTCTATGGCCACGGCTGGCCTGGCTGATATCCATAATAATAGTTGTTGGGGTCATACTGCGATGATGAAGAAGAAGGCTCTGATTGCCACTGGCTGGCAATCATCTCCGGATCCCACTAATAGTTAGACTGTCGTGAAGGATCAAATTGTGGTTCTGGTTCTGGCTCCTCGGCTGGTGAAGGGTTCCGGTAGGCGTGGATAGTCGTCAACGGAACAAGGTACGTGCCTACAGTCAAATCAAACAAAGAAGGAGCAGGCAAGGTAATAGTCTCAGATGATGTTTATTAAAGAACAATTGATATTTAAGCTCTCCTGCCCTATTCTTAACAATAAAATCATGTGCCACCATACTTTTATAATCTAGATAAACACGGGGCACCACTTTTTCTTCCTTCTTAGCATGCCTAATAGGTATGTTAAAATGTGCAGCTAGGCGTGTAGCATAGATGCCTCCAAAGATGGGGCCCTTTGTACGGTTTAGACTTAACCGTTTAGCAATAATACTGCCCATACTAAAAGTGTTATCACTGTATAAACCGTGGATCAGAATAATTATATCAGGGATACTAAGGTTTCCACAGTTTCCGCGTCCAATTAAGCAACGACTAGCAAAGAATGCAAAGTAACGTAAAACAGGAAAATGTATGCTAGTGATTTGTGCATCGGAAACCTTCCTAGTTTCTCCTACAGTGATAGTATCAATAAACCCCTCCACATCATCATGATGTGGTTCTTCTGTCTTGCCCCCAAAAGGGACTAAACAAATCCGACAAAAATCATAAAGTGACATCTCCTTATGCTCATCATATAAATGGAACTCCACCATAGGTGGTGAGTTCCTAGAATGAAAATGAAAGTTTTGCACAAAGGTATTTGTGAGTAAGAGATACTGATCGCATTGGTCGTGGAGGAAAGCGGTGAAGCCTGCATTATGAGCCAATTCATGAAAATCGTCATAAATCCCGGCTGCTCTCAAGAAATCCTCGGAAGGCCATTCACACGCCGGAACCTCCGCGGTGCGCGGCAAATTATACTTAGGCTTCGGTGCCTTTTCCTTCGAGCTTTGGCTCGATGAGCCCCTCAATAATCTCCTCATCATTTTCTGAAAAATCCTGAATTTTTTAGTAACTTCAAAATAAAAGTAAACCAAACTCAATAATATTGATAGCAACTACTCCTACAAGTGCCTAGGGCCTATATCATGCATCAAAACTACTTTTGACCATATAAATTTGACATGCAAGCTCAAGAACAGGGTTACCTAAGAATTTTTTTTGCAATGAATAAAGCACTAGAACAAAAACTAATTTGACCAATGGAGGAGTCACATACCAAGGAACAATCTCCCCAAGCAGTTTTGTGAGAGGTGCTTTGAGCAAGGAGATAAAAAATGGCAGCAAGATGAGCTAGAACTCGTGCTTGAGTTGGTTTTTCGTGTTTGTGGGAGGAAGAAGAAGAAGATGGATGCAGGAATAAGTGGAGGAGGGCCACCGTGGGCCCATGAGGCAGGGGGCGCGCCCTTGGGGGGTGGGCGCGCCCTCCACCCTCGTGGCAAGGTGGTTGGCCCCCTGGTGTGTTCTTTGTTCCATAAATCCTCAAATATTCTAGAAAAAATCATATTTAATTTTCAGGGCATTTGGAGAATTTTTATTTTCGAGGTATTTTTATATTACACGGATAATCAGATAACAGACAGAAAATTATTTATTTTTACTTTAATTCAACTAAATAACAGAAAGTATAAAGAGGGGTATAGAAGGTTGTGCTTCTAGTTTCATCCATCTCACGATCATCAAAAAGGAATCCACTAACAAGGTTGATCAAGTCTTGTTAACAAACTCATTCCAATTAACTTGAAACCGGAGAAATTTCGAATAACACTAGGTTACCTCAACGGGGATATGCACATCCCCAATAATAAGTATATCATATTTCTTCGTGACAGTAGGAAGAGGAAATTCAAAACCTCCAAATATAATCGATGGAATTTTTCCGATAGAATTGATACTATGAACTTGAGGTTATTTCCTCGGAAAGTGTACCGTAAGCTCATTACCATTAACATGAAAAGTGAAATTGCCTTTGTTGCAATCAATAATAGCCCCTGCAGTATTAAGAAAAGGTCTTCCAAGAATAATAGACATACTATCGTCCTCGGGAATATCAAGAATAACAAAGTCCGTTAAAATAGTAACATTTGCAACTACAACAGGCACATCCTCACAAATACCGACAGGTATAGCAGTTGATTTATCATCCATTTGCAAAGATATTTCAGTAGGTGTCTACTTATTCAAGTCAAGTCTATGATATAAAGAGAGAGGCATAACACTAACACCGGCTCCGAGATCACACAAAGCAGTTTTAACATGGTTTCTTTTAATGGAGCATGGTATAGTAGGTACTCCTGGGTCTCCAAGTTTCTTTGGTATTCCACCATTAAAAGTATAATTAGCAAGCATGGTGGAAATTTCAGCTTCCGATATCTTTCTTTTATTTGTAATAATATCTTTCATGTACTTAGCATAAGGATTGGTTTTAAGCATATCAGTTAATCGCATACGCAAAAAGATGGGTCTAATCATTTCAGCAAAGCGCTCAGAATCCTCATCATCCTTTTTCTTGGATGGTTTGTGTCAGTGTTCTGGGAACGGGGGTCCCTAGACTTGCCTGCCTGCGGCCTGCGGCGTGGCTCAAAGGGGGGCCCAGCACGGCCCATTTTCATCAACACAGACCCAAGACCCTCGCGAGGGGCCAAGCCTCGCGGGGCGGACGACATGGAGCTTCCTCAGGCACGGCCTCATCATGCTGGCTCATGAGGAGGCGGAGAGATCAAGGCGGGGTACCTCACGAGGTGCCCATGACGCAAGCCATGACGACCAAGGGCACCAAGCGGGTGCCAGCCCGTGCAGTGTCCTCCTTTCCTCTTTGGTGCAAAGGGGGCAAGTGCAGCCGCGGAGTACCGAGGCATCAGGCAAAGGTTGCCATTTTGGTGCAATGAGACCAAGACCAGGAAGACTGCAAGACGGAGGTCATCATGGAGCCCAAGACGGCGTCACCACCAGAGCTTTGTGCAGGCGAAGACTACTTTTGTCAGGGTAGCGAGTACTAGCTGTCCCCCATCAAATTAGCCCGCCATTGTTGGCTCCCTTCCCGCTCGATATTTGGGAAGAGGCCAGGGCCTCTATAAATAGGACCAGCCACCCACAGAAGAGGAGGGTTCAGAAAGGATTAAGAAGAAGGGTGGCTGAACTCCCCCCAGCAGTTCATCGCCCCAGCCAAGAACAGACCCTCGCGAGGCTGCTCTCCCTTGTATCATTCATCATCATCAGCCCAAGAGGCAATCCACCACACCACAAACTGGAGTAGGGTATTACACCACAACGGTGGCCCGAACCAGTATAAACCCTGTGTCTCTTGTGCTGTTCTTTCCATAGATTAGATCTTAGCGAGGCGGAGGGGTGCCGGTAGGTAGGAAGCGAAATCTCCGCGCGCACCCCAGTGTTCGAACCTCAAGGGTCTGCCGGAACCCGAAATCCGACATTTGGCGCGCCAGGTAGGGGTGCACCGGAATTCGTCTTCCACCACCCCGTTCTCCTCTGACCATTGCACCCATGTCTGACGCTCATCGGGCCCACGCCGAGTGCCGGGCCGCTCTCGCTTCCCACGTCGCCCAGACGGCTCCTGTCGGTGGGCGTCCTCACCGTTCCCCGTCACCTGCCGTCAACGCCGCCACCGGCCCGGCGGGGGACGAGCAGCAAGCATCATCTCAGCATCCGTCCGTGCGGCAAGACGGCCGCACCGCAACTCCCTCGCTCCCCCCGGCTGGTTCTTCGTCCCGCGCGCTCCGTGCACCCATGGAGGCTCGAGCTACGCTCATCGCGGCGAATGAGCTCCTGCGCTACCGCCCCATCGACGACGTCTACGAAGAATGGCTCGACCGCGTCGCCGAGCTCGTCCGCGCCACAGGGGGGTCTCCTGCGCCGTCCGTTCCACTGCACCACACCCCGCCCCGTGCGGGCGACGAAGCTCCGGCGGCGCCCCGGCCGCCTCCTCCTCAGGAAGGCGCCATGGCTCCAAGGCGCGTGGCCCCTGGGTGGAACCCGCTCCGTCAGGTGCCAGCGTAGCAAGAGCAGAGCTGCCAGGAAGTCCCTCGCCCGCAAGAAGCTGCCCGGGCGCTCCCTGCTCCAGCACGTCGCGACCATGCTCCTGCTCCCGCACGTCAAGACCCAGCTGCGGTGCGTGGGGACATGCAAGACCAAGCTCTCCGTCACCTAAGGCCTCCCGTGGACACAACAGGCTGCCGTGCCTTCACCGCCGAGCTACGCAGTGTCGCGTGGCCCGGCAAGTTCAAGCCAGACCTGCCTCCTCGCTACGACGACACGGCTGACCCTGCGGAGTTCCTCCAGCTCTACGAGTTGGGCATCGAAGCTGCCAATGGAGATGAGAAGGTCATGGCGAACTGGTTTCCCATGGCGCTCAAGGACGGGGCACGCACCTGGCTCCTGAACCTGGCCCCAGGCACGATCTCCTCCTGGGACGAGATGCGCACCCGCTTCATCGCCAACTTCCAAGGTACTTGCGACCGGCCACCCGCCGTGAGCGACATGCGCCACATCAAGCAACAACCCGGGGAGACCCTGCAGAAGTACATCCAGCGCTTCAACAACGCACGCCTCAAGATTCCTAGGGTGAGCGAAGAGGCCATCATCTCAGCCTTCTCCGACGGCGTGCGCGATGTCGAGATGAAGGAGGAGTTGGCGATGCATGAAGACCTGTGCACTTATTTGGAGCTATTCAACTTGGCAACCAAGTGCGCCAGAGCCGAGGAAGGGCGTCTCTCCCTCCTTGAGCTGCCTGCCGTGGACCTGGAAGAGAAGAAGCCCAAGGCCAAGGATGTGAAGCGTAAGGGGGCTGCCGTGCTCGCGGTAGAACCAGACACCAAGCGGGGCAGAGATCAGCCCGAGCCTTCCAAGGGCAGCCGGTACTGCGTGTACCACGACCTCCACACCCACAACACCAACGAATGTCAAGAGCTCCGAGCCGTGCGAGAAGGAAGGATCGGCCGTCGCCCCGACCGCGGTGACCGGGGCTACGGTCGAGGAGGAGGAAGGAACGCAGGACGCTGGGAAGACCGTGGCCCGCGCCAAGGGTGGCGCAATCAACCTCACGAGGATCGCTGGCAAGACCCGCCTCGCAAGGGAGACTGGAGGGGTCGGCCTCGCGAGGATTGCCCGCAAGGCAACGCCGGACTCCCTCCCCTGCCGCCGCAACCAAGGAGAAACGAGGACCGCCACTAGGACGAGGAGGCTGGGGCTTCCAGGAGCCGCGCGCGATCGCCTGCATCCTGGGCGGGGCTCAAGCCCCAACCTCTCAACGCATCTTCAAGTAGTTCGCCCGCAAAGTGAATGCAGTCCTCCCCAGGCTTGAAGCCACACGCCCTCTCAGGTGGTCGGCGTGCGCCATCATGTTTAGCTCAGCAGATCAGCTCAAGTGTGCAGCTACAGCCGGAGTCCTCCCAATGCTCTGTTCCCCAATCATCAGCAACGTGGTAGTCACCAGGGCCCTCATCGATGGCGGGGCGGGGCTCAACGTCCTGTCCGTGGAAACATTCAACAATCTCCAAGTGCCCTACAACCAGCTTCAGCCAACCAAGCCTTTCTCCGGAGTCACCGACGGCTCGACGGTCCCGATCGGGGAGGTCCGCCTCCCAGTCACCTTCGGGGCACGCGACAACTACCGCACCGAGCTCATCGACTTCGACGTCGCTCACATTCGCCTGCCGTACAACACCATCCTTGGGTACCCAGCGCTGGCCAAGTTCATGGCCGTAACTCACCACGGCTACAATGTCCTCAAGATGCCAGGAAGTGGCGGAGTCATAATGGTGCCCTGTGAAGAGAAGGATGCGGTGTGTTCCCTGGAACGAGCCTTTCAGGCCGCGTCACTAGAAGACCCGGATCGTGGAAGCAGGAGGCTTCCCGAGACCGCCCCCAAGAAGAAGAAGACATCGTCCGGCCCGGCTCCTCAGGAGGCAGGCCCCTCTGGGCCCGTGCCTGCCCAGGGGGAACCTCCTTCCATCGCATAGGAAAGCGCGCCCGGCGCCCTCCTCAGGCAGGGCTCGGGGTCTCCCCCCTGGAGGGCCACTGACCTGGCTAGGGTCACGAGGGAGGCGCTTGGGCACCATATGGAGGCGTGTTTCGAAGCACGTTTCCCTCAAGAAGGAGTAAGGCAAGGAGAGCCATACCCTCAGGAGTTCGTCAGCAAGGCCATTCAGGAGTTACAGGAGTCAAGAGTCATGAAAGGCGGCCACTGTCTACCAGCAGTGGCTCCCCATCCAGGCAAGGATGGTGGGCTGCGCGTCTGCATCGACATACCAGGGCTCAACCGAGTCGCCTCTCTGGAGCGCCTCTGGCCCTCGTGAGTGGGGCGCTGCGGAGGTCCACCCCACAGCTATGTTCGCATGCCTTACGGCTTGCCGAACGCGGCTGCCACGTACCAACGCCTCATGAGGGGCATCATGGAGGCACAAGAGGACAGGCGTTCCGCAGCCCTGGCGGAGATGGAGATGGTCCGCGGGGAGCCGCTAGCACCTCCGGAGCAGTGGAAGCACCATGCTCCGTGCTGGCTGACGACACTGCCGAGGAGCGGCTATGCCCGTACACATACGGAAGCGCTATGCTCCGCGCTGGTGATAAACAACTGAGGGTGGCCCCCGAGCCGCATCAACCTCAGGGAGCCCAGAGCTCAGTGTCCAGCCTCATCGCAACGCCTCCCCTCGGGAGTGCCGCGCGAGGGGGCTGGGCACGGGGGCTGCGCCTGGGTCACGCCCAGACACACGCTGCCCAGCCGGGCTCCACCCCCCGGGGCCTGGTTCGTCGCGCGTCTCTCCCCGAGCGGAGCCAAGGTACGAAGGCCGTTTGAGCGTCAAGGGGGACTCCTGAGCATCGCGACTCAGGAGCCTAACTGGTCACGTAGCCCCTCACTCCTTCGCCCCGTCCTGGTTTCCGGTCGGGACTAACGCTGGGTGAGGTATGCGCGCGGCCGGGCTCTACAGACGTAGAACGGTAGATCCACCCACTTCACACCTCCCTACTTGCTATTCATGCGCCAAGGGGGACTCCTGAGCATCACGACTTAGGATCCTAACTTGTCACGTAGCCCCTCACTCCTTGGCCCCGTCCTGGTTTCCGGTCGGGACTAACGCTGGGTGAGGTACGCGCGGGGCCGGGCTCTGCCGGTGTAGAACATAAGCAAGTAGGAAGGAAAAGAGCAAATTTCGAGGAATTCAAAAGCAAATATTATAGTTGTTGGAAATATGCCCTAGAGGCAATAATAAATTGGTTATTATTATATTTCCTTGTTCATGATAATCGTTTATTATCCATGCTAGAATTGTATTGATAGGAAACTCAGATACATGTGTGGATACATAGACAACACCATGTCCCTAGTAAGCCTCTAGTTGACTAGCTCGTTGATCAATAGATGGTTACGGTTTCCTGACCATGGACATTAGATGTCGTTGATAACGGGATCATATCATTAGGAGAATGATGTGATGGACAAGACCCAATCCTAAGCCTAGCACAAGATCATGTAGTTCGTATGCTAAAGCTTTTCTAATGTCAAGTATCATTTCCTTAGACCATGAGATTGTGCAACTCCCGGATACCATAGGAGTGCTTTGGGTGTACCAAACTTCACAACGTAACTGGGTGACTATAAAGGTGCACTACGGGTATCTCCGAAAGTATCTGTTGGGTTGGCACGAATCGAGACTGGGATTTGTCACTCCGTGTAAACGGAGAGGTATCTCTGGGCCCACTCGGTAGGACATCATCATAATGTGCACAATGTGATCAAGGAGTTGATCATGGGATGATGTGTTACAGAACGAGTAAAAGAGACTTGCCGGTAACGAGATTGAACAAGGTATCGGGATACCGACGATCGAATCTCGGGCAAGTATCGTACCGCTAGACAAAAGGAATTGTATACGTGATTGATTAAGTCCTTGACATCGTGGTTCATCCGATGAGATCATCGTGGAACATGTGGGAGCCAACATGGGTATCCAGATCCCGCTGTTGGTTATTGACCGGAGAGTCATCTCGGTCATGTCTGCATGTCTCCCGAACCCGTAGGGTCTACACACTTAAGGTTCGGTGACGCTAGGGTTATAGAGATATTAGTATGCGGTAACCCGAAAGTTTTTCGGAGTCCCGGATGAGATCCCGGACGTCACGAGGAGTTCCGGAATGGTCCGGAGGTAAAGAATTATATATAGGAAGTGCTATTTCGGCCATCGGGACAAGTTTCGGGGTCACCAGTATTGTACCGGGACCACCGGAAGGGTCCCGGGGGTCCACCGAGTGGGGCCACCTGCCCCGGGGGGCCACATGGGCTGTAGGGGGTGCGCCTTGGCCTATATGAGCCAAGGGCACCAGCCCCAAGAGGCCCATGCGCCAAGAATCAAGGGAGAGGAAGAGTCCTAATGGGGGAAGGCACCTCCGAGGTGCCTTGGGGAGGAGGGACTCCTCCCTGGCCGCACCCTTCCTTGGAGGAAGGGCCAAGGCTGCGCCTCCCCCCTCTCCCTTGGCCCTATATATAGTGGGGGGAAGGGAGGGCAGCCCAACCTAAGCCCTGGCACCTCCCTCTCCCTCCCATGACACATCTCCCTCCTCCCGCAGCGCTTGGCGAAGCCCTGTTGGAATCCCGCTACTTCCACCACCATGCCGTCGCGTTGTTGGATCTCCATCAACCTCTCCTCCCCCCTTGCTGGATCAAGAAGGAGGAGATGTCGCTGCTCCGTACGTGTGTTGAACGCGGAGGTGCCGTCCGTTCGGCGCTAGGATCATCGGTGATTTGGATCACGACGAGTACGACTCCATCAACCCCGTTCTCTTGAATGCTTCCGCGCGCGATCTACAAGGGTATGTAGATCCACTCCTCCCTCGTTGCTAGATGACTCCATAGATTGATCTTGGTGACACGTAGGAAAATTTTGAATTTATGCTACGTTCCCCAATAGTGGCATCATGAGCTAGGTCTATGCGTAGTTTCTATGCACGAGTAGAACACAAAGTAGTTGTGGGCGTTGATTTTGTTCAATATGCTTGCCGTTACTAGTCTTATCTTGATTCGGCGGCATCGTGGGATGAAGCGGCCCGGACCAACCTTACACGTATGCTTAGTGAGACCGGTTCCACCGACTGACATGCACTAGTCGCATTAGGTGGCTGGCGGGTGTCTGTCTCTCCCACTTTAGTCGGATCGGATTCGATGAAAAGGCTCCTTACGAAGGGTAAATAGCAATTGGCATATCACGTTGTGGTTTTTGCGTAGGTAAGAAACGTTCTTGCTAGAAACCCATAGCAGCCACATAAAACATGCAAACAACAATTAGAGGACGTCTAACTTGTTTTTGCAGGGTATGCTATGTGATGTGATATGGCCAAAAGGATGTGATGAATGATATATGTGATGTATGAGATTGATCATGTTCTTGTAATAGGAATCACGACTTGCATGTCGATGAGTATGACAACCGGAAGGAGCCATAGGAGTTGTCTTAATTTATTTATGACCTGCGTGTCAACATAAACGTCATGTAATTACTTTACCTTATTGCTAACCGTTAGCTGTAGTAGTATAAGTAATAGATGACGTGACAACTTCATGGAGACACGATGATGGAGATCATGATGATGGAGATCATGGTGTCATGCCGGTGACAAGATGATCATGGAGCCCCAAGATGGAGATCAAAGGAGCTATATGATATTGGCCATATCATGTCACTATTATTTGATTGCATGTGATGTTTATCATGTTTATACATCTTGTTTACTTAGAACGACGGTAGTAAATAAGATGATCCCTCATTAAAAATTTCAAGAAAGTGTTCCCCCTAACTGTGCACCGTTGCGACAGTTCGTTGTTTCGAAGCACCACGTGATGATCGGGTGTGATAGATTCTAACGTTCACATACAATGGGTGTAAGAAAGATTTACACACGCGAAACACTTAGGTTGACTTGACGAGCCTAGCATGTGTACAGACATGGCCTCGGAACACAAAAGACCGAAAGGTCGAGCATGAGTCGTATGGTAGATACGATCAACATGAAGATGTTCACCGATGATGACTAGTCCGTCTCACATGATGATCGGACACGGCCTAGTTGACTCGGATCATGTAATCACTTAGATGACTAGAGCGATGTCTATCTGAGTGGGAGTTCATAAGATGAACTTAATTATCCTCAACATAGTCAAAAGGTCTTCGCAAATTATGTCGTAGCTCGCGCTTCAGTTCTACTGTTTAGATATGTTCCTAGAGAAAATTTAGTTGAAAGTTGATAGTAGCAATTATGTGGACTAGGTCCGTAAACTGAGGATTGTCCTCATTGCTTCATAGAAGGCTTATGTCCTTAATGCACCGCTCAGTGTGCTGAACCTCGAACGTTGTCTGTGGATGTTGCGAACATCTAACATACACATTTTGATAACTACGTGATAGTTCCGTTAAACGGTTTAGAGTTGAGGCACCGAAGACGTTTTGAAACATCGCAAAACATATGAGATGTTTCGAGGGCTGAAATTGGGATTTCAGGCTCGTGCCCACATCAAGAGGTATAAGACCTCCGACGATTTTCTTAGCCTGCAAACTAAGGAGAAAAGCTCAATTGTTGTGCTTGTGCTCAGATTGTCTGAGTACAATAATCGCTTGAATCGAGTGGGAGTTGATCTTCCAGATGAAATAGTGATGGTTCTCCGAAGTCATTACCACCAAGCTGCTAGAGCTTCATGATGAACTATGATATATCAGGG
This sequence comes from Triticum dicoccoides, assembly GCF_002162155.2. Lineage (NCBI taxonomy): Eukaryota > Viridiplantae > Streptophyta > Magnoliopsida > Poales > Poaceae > Triticum > Triticum dicoccoides. Next base: position 337,557,433 of record NC_041380.1, on the reverse strand, counting down.
ACATATATGATGATCCTTGAGATATTCGCGATGTTTGACACCGCGAAAGTAGAAATCAAGAAGGAGCATCAATTGTTGATGGTTGGTGAAACCACTAGTTTCAAGAAGGGCAAGGGAACAAAGGGATACTTCATGAAACGGCAATTCAGCTGCTGCTCTAGTGAAGAAACCCAAGGTTGAACCCAAACCCGAGACTGAGTGCTTCTGTAATAAGGGGAACAACCACTGGAGCAGAATTACCCTAGATACTTGGTAGATGAGAAGGCTGGCAAGGTCGATAGAAGTATATTGGATATACATTGTGTTAATGTGTACTTTACTAGTACTCCTAGTAGCACCAGGGTATTAGATACCGGTTCAGTTGCTAAGTGTTAGTAACTCGAAATAAAAGCTACGGAATAAACGGAGACTAGCTAAAGGTGAGATGACGATATGTGTTGGAAGTATTTCCAAGGTTGATCAAATATCGTACGCTCCCTCTACCATCGAGATTGGTATTAAAACCTAAATAATTGTTATTTGGTGTTTGCGTTGAGCATAGACATGACTGGATTATGTCTATCGCAATACGGTTATTCATTTAAGGAGAATAATGGTTACTCTGTTTATTTGAATAATACCTTCAATGGTCTTGCACCTAAAATGAATGGTTCATTGAATCTCGATCATAGTGATACACATGTTCATGCCAAAAGATATAAGATAGTAATGATAGTACCACCTACTTGTGGCACTGCCACGTAAGTCATATCAGTATAAAATGCATGAAGAAGCTCCATGTTGATGGATCTTTGGGCTCACTCGTTTTTGAAAAGTTTGAGGCATGCGAACCATGTCTATTGGTGTATATGCATGAAGAAACTCCATGCAAATGGAGCGTTTGGACTCACTTGATTTTGAATCACTTGAGACATGCAAATCATACCACATGGGCAAGATGACTGAAAGCCTCGTTTTCAGTAAAATGGAACTAGAAAGCAACTTGTTGGAAGTAATAAATTTTGATGTGTGCAGTCCAATGAGTGCTGAGGCATGTAGTGGATATCGTTATGTTCTTACTTCACAGATAATTTGAGTAGATGTTGAGTATATTTACTTGATGAATCACGAGTCTGAATTATTGAAAGGTTCAAGTAATTTCAGGGTGAAGTTGAAAGATCGTCGTGACAAGAGGACAAAATATCTATGATATGATCATAGAGATGAATGTATGAATTACGAGTTTGGCATAGAATTAAGACATTGTGGAAATTGTTTCACAACTAATACAGCCTGGAACACCATAGTGTGATGGTGTGTCCGAACATCATAACTGCACCCTATTGGATATGATGCATACCATGATGTCTCTTATCGAATTACCACGATAGTTTATGGGTTAGGCATTAGAGACAACCACATTCACTTTAAATAGGGCACCACGTAATTCCGATGAGATGACACCGTATGAACTATGGTTTAGAGAAACCTAAGCTGTCATTTCTTAAAAGTTTGGGGCTGCGACGCTTATGTGAAAAAGTTTCAGGCTGATAAGCTCGAACCCAAAGCGGAAAAATGCATCTTCATAGGACACCCAAAACAGTTGGGTATACCTCCTGTCTCAGATCCGAAAGCAATAAGGGATTGTTTCTAGAATCGGGTCCTTTCTCGAGGAAAAGTTTCTCTCGAAAGAATTGAGTGGGAGGATGGTGGACACTTGATGAGGTTATTGAACCGTCTCTTCAACTAGTGTGTGGCAGGGCACAGGAAGTTGTTCCTGTGGCACCTACACCAATTGAAGTGGAAGCTTATGATAGTGATCATGAAACTTCAGATCAAGTCACTACCAAACCTCGTGGGATGACAAGGATGCGTACTACTTCAGAGTGGTACGTGATCCTGTCTTGGAAGTCATGTTGCTAGACAACAATGAACCTACGAGCTATGGAGAAGCGATGGTGGGCCCAGATTCCGATAAATGGCTCGAGGCCATAAAATCCGAGAGAGGATCCATGTATGAAAACAAAGTGTAGACTTTGGCAGAATGGCTTGATGGTCGTAAGGCTATTGAGTGCAGATGGATTTTAAAAGGAAGACGGACAATGATGGTAAATGTCACCATTAAGAAAGCTCGACTTGTCATTAAGATGTTTTCTGATAAGTTCAAGGAGTTGATTATCTAGAGACTTTCCCACTCATAGCGATGCTAAGAGTCTGTTGGAATTATATTAGCGATTACTGCATTATTTATGAAATCTTGCAGATAGGATGTCAAACATTGTTTCCTCGACGATTTTCTTGAGGAAAGGTTGTATGTGATACAACCGGAAGGTTTTGTCAATCCTGAAAGATGCTAATAAGTATGCAAAGCTCCAGCAATCCTTCTGAGGACTGGAGTAAGCATCTCAGAGTTGGAATGTATGCTTTGATGATGATCAAAGATTTTGGGTTTATACAAAGTTTATGAGAAACTTGTATTTCCAAAGAAGTGAGTGGGAGCACTATAGAATTTCTGATAAGTATATGTTGACATATTGTTGATCAGAAATGACGTAGAATTTCTGGAAAGCATATAGGGTTATTTGGAAAGTATTTTTCAATGGAAAGCCTGGATTAAGCTACTTGAACGTTGAGCATCAAGATCTATAAGGATAGATCAAAACGCTTAATGGTACTTTCAAATGAGCACATACCTTGACATGATCTTGAAGGTGTTCAAGATGGATCAGTCAAAGAAGGAGTTCTTGCCTGAGTTGTAAGGTATGAAGTTAAGACTTAAAGCTTGACCATGGCATAATAGAGAGAATGGATGAAGGTCAGCCCTTATGCTTAAGACATAGGCTCTACAGTATGCTATGCTATGTACTGCACCTGAAATGTGCCTTGCCATGTGTTAGTCAAGGGGTACAAGAGTGATCTAAGAATGGATCACAGGACAGCAGTCAAAGTTATCCTTAGTAACTAGTGGACTAAGGAATTTTCTCGATTATGGAGGTGGTAAAAGAGTTCGTCGTAAAGGGTTACGCCGATGCAAACTTTGACACTAATCCAGATTATTCTAAGTAGTAAACTGGATTCGTATAGTAGAACAGTTATTTGGAATAGCTCCAAATAGAACGTGGTAGCTGCATCTAGGAGATGCCATAGAGATTTGCGAAGTACATACGGATCTGAATGTAGCAGACTCGTTGACTAAAACCTCTCTCACAAGCAACATGATCAAACCCAGAACTCATTGAGTGTTAATCACATAGTGATGTGAACTAGATTATTGACTCTAGTAAACTCTTTGGATGTTGGTTACATGGCGATGTGACCTGTGAGTGTTGATCACATGGCGATGTGAACTAGATTATTGACTCTAGTGCAAGTGGGAGACTGTTGGAAATATGCCCTAGAGGCAATAATAAATTGGTTATTATTATATTTCCTTGTTCATGATAATCGTTTATTATCCATGCTAGAATTGTATTGATAGGAAACTCAGATACATGTGTGGATACATAGACAACACCATGTCCCTAGTAAGCCTCTAGTTGACTAGCTCGTTGATCAATAGATGGTTACGGTTTCCTGACCATGGACATTGGATGTCGTTGATAACGGGATCACATCATTAGGAGAATGATGTGATGGACAAGACCCAATCCTAAGCCTAGCACAAGATCATGTAGTTCGTATGCTAAAGCTTTTCTAATGTCAAGTATCATTTCCTTAGACCATGAGATTGTGCAACTCCCGGATACCGTAGGAGTGCTTTGGGTGTACCAAATGTCACAACGTAACTGGGTGACTATAAAGGTGCACTACGGGTATCTCCGAAAGTGTCTGTTGGGTTGGCACGAATCGAGACTGGGATTTGTCACTCCGTGTAAACGGAGAGGTATCTCTGGGCCCACTCGGTAGGACATCATCATAATGTGCACAATGTGATCAAGGAGTTGATCACGGGATGATGTGTTACGGAACGAGTAAAAGAGACTTGCCGGTAACGAGATTGAACAAGGTATCGGGATACCGACGATCAAATCTCGGGCAAGTATCGTACCGCTAGACAAAGGGAATTGTATACGGGATTGATTAAGTCCTTGACATCGTGGTTCATCCGATGAGATCATCATGGAACATGTGGGAGCCAACATGGGTATCCAGATCCCGCTGTTGGTTATTGACCGGAGAGTCATCTCGGTCATGTCTGCATGTCTCCCGAACCCGTAGGGTCTACACACTTAAGGTTCGGTGACGCTAGGGTTATAGAGATATTAGTATGCGGTAACCCGAAAGTTGTTTGGAGTCCTGGATGAGATCCCGGACGTCACGAGGAGTTCCGGAATGGTCCGGAGGTAAAGAATTATATATAGGAAATGCTATTTCGGCCATCGGGACAAGTTTCGGGGTCACCGGTATTGTACCGGGACCACCGGAAGGGTCCCGGGGGTCCACCGGGTGGGGCCACCTGCCCTGGGGGGCCACATGGGCTGTAGGGGGTGCGCCTTGGCCTATATGGGCCAAGGGCACCAGCCCCAAGAGGCCCATGCACCAAGAATCAAGGGAGAGGAAGAGTCCTAAAGGGGGAAGGCACCTCCGAGGTGCCTTGGGGAGGAGGGACTCCTCCCTGGCCGCACCCTTCCTTGGAGGAAGGGCCAAGGCTGCGCCTCCCCCCTCTCCCTTGGCCCTATATATAGTGGGGGGAAGGGAGGGCAGCCCAACCTAAGCCCTGGCGCCTCCCTCTCCCTCCCATGACACATCTCCCTCCTCCCGCAGCGCTTGGCGAAGCCCTGTTGGAATCCCGCTACTTCCACCACCACGGCATCGCGTTGTTGGATCTCCATCAACCTCTCCTCCCCCCTTGCTGGATCAAGAAGGAGGAGACATCGCTGCTCTGTACGTGTGTTGAACGCGGAGGTGCCGTCCGTTCGGCGCTAGGATCATCGGTGATTTGGATCACGACGAGTATGACTCCATCAACCCCGTTCTCTTGAATGCTTCCGCGTGCGATCTACAAGGGTATGTAGATCCACTCCTCCCTCATTGCTAGATGACTCCATAGATTGATCTTGGTGACACGTAGGAAAATTTTGAATTTATGCTACGTTCCCCAACAATAGTCCACACTGTTATCTCAATGCCAAACACAAGTTTAAACGCCTCCCCGAGGCATGATACATGTGCAGGAATTAAAGGCAGGACAGGAGCCACGACGGAGTCACCTGTCGACGGAGGAGCAGCGCGGAATGGGTTCGCCTTATGAAGCAGTGGGGTCGGTAGCGCCTTGCTTCGGCTTGGTGCTGAAGGCCCGGAACTTCCCCAGCAGAGCCTCCACGCGACCCTTCACGGCCTCGACAGCGGCAGCGGCACGCTCGCCGCTTACTGGCTCCAGCAGGCTGTCGAGGTCGACGCCGGGATCGCGAAGGTAGATGTGGGTGAGGATCCGCGCCAGTGCTGCAGAAGACAGGACACGCGCCTCGGCCTCAGCCGTGGGGCCAAGGCCAAGGGCGACATCTTCGAGAGCACGAACCAGGAAGGGGAGCAGCTTGGCGGGGCCGTCCTCGGCGCCAGCCAGTGGGCTCTCCAGGCCGTTGTCGTAAAGCGTCCTCAGCGAGGAGCGAGCCTTCGCCTCCATCTCCGTGAAGGCCACGCGGTCCTCAGCAAGAACCAGGGCCTTGTCGTCTAGCTCGGCCTTCCTCGCCCCCAACTCCTGCTCCAGCGCGCCTAGGCGGTCGCGGCGCTTCCTGAGCTTGGCCTCCCTCTCCTTGACAGCCGCCTCGCGAGCCTTCACGCCTTCTTCCTGCTCTTGGCGAAGGCGGGCCTCTTTCGCGAGCTAGTCCCGCAGGCCTTGCAGCTCGTCCTCCAGCGCCTTGCAGCGACCACGGGCGTCGACCGCCTCCCCCAGGACTGCGTCACGAGCAGCCTTCGCCTCAAGAACGACATGTTTCTCCTCATTGCAAGCCGTCGAGGACTGGACCAGCGCCGCCCGAATCGAAGCGTCGGAGCGAACCCATCCTGAAGCCAGCTCCAAGCACCCGGCCACCAAGCGAGGGTCGGCGCCAAGAAGATCCTGCCGCAGTCGGTACAGCTCAGCAGTAGCATGGTCCGAAACGGTAGAAGGAGTCAGAGAGACAGTAGCCGGTGGAGTAGGAGGAGAAGGCGGCAGCGGCCACAGCGTCCTGAGGCGGAGTCTGCCGCGCCCCAACGGCTGAAGTGGCAGCGGTAGGCAAGGACACCTCGGGAGTCACATGGGCCGTGGGGGCTGAGCTCGCCCCAGCCGGCTCAGCCTGGCCTCGCGAGGACGACCGGGCAGGAGAAGCCCGTGCGTCGCGGTCACCCTCCTTCATGGGCAGAGGTGCTGCCATGGGTGGAACCTCAGGAGCTCCCTTCGGCTTCTTTGCTGCGGGCGCCAGCCTATCCAAGAGATGCGGACGTCAAGCCTCAGAAGCAGGACAAGAAATAAAGACAAGGATCAAATGCTTATGGATCATCGCCAGTGAGCTCGAGCAGCCTCCGGCCAAATTTGAAGCCTGAAAGCCGGCTAGAAGGGTCAACCTCGGGAAGCTTGGAAGTGGAAGGTGCGTCTGCGGTCCGCCTCAGGGCCGGGGTAGACCCGCGGGAGATCAGCCCGGTCCTGTCCTTCTTCGGGATCGGGGGCAAGCTCCCGCCGTCCTGCTCGCCGTCATCCTCGTCGTCATCCTCGTCGTCATCGCTCGGAGAGAGGCGGAGAACGCGGGACCTGCACCGGGAGAGGGGAGCCCTCGACTCTCCGTCAGTCGCCTCAGAGTCAGGCCCTCTTTCCCTCTCCCCTCCTTCCTCCTCTTTGCTGGAATCGTTGGAGGGCACGTCCACCGGTTCCTCGGGAGTTTCCATGGGCACAGGCCCATCCCCGTTGAAGACGGGCATGGACTCCACTACCTGCTCCCAGTCGCCGCGGAGGAACAAGGGCGTAGGAGCACCCTCCAACCTCGCCACATCGCCCCCGACCAGAGATTGGAGGACCGCAGCCAGATCTCCATCGGCCCAGGCCGCGAGGCTCGGATGGGGCCTCCACATCGGAAGTGAGTACCGCCGAAGCGGAGCCAGCTGGTGCTCCAGGAACTCCCTCAGCAGCGACGCGCCAGTCAGCTTCGCCGCCGCCATGTTGGCCGGCCTCAGATCCGCGTCCATCTTCTCCAGCACCAGCTTCGCTCGGGGATCCGCGAGCTCAGCTCGACCCCAATCGCTGGAGCTCGTGGGCTGCTCCGTGGGCAAGATCAGCCGAGGGTGGATGCGCCCAGCATCCACCAAGACCCACTTGCTCCTGAAGCCCTCAATCCTTTTCCCGGGGTTCGAGATGGCAATGGCGCCACCGTACGCGATGAAGCTCGCGCACGCGGAAGCAGGACCGCGAGACGTCCGGAGGTAGAAGTAGTGGCGCAGCAAGGCCACTGAGGGCTGCACCCCTACGTGAGCCTCGCAGTAATAGGCGAAGATTGCCAGGAGAAGGACGGAGTTGGGGTGGAGATGCAGAGCCTGTAGCTTGTAATGGCGGAGGACAGAGAAGAAGAACTCAGAGAAGGGAGGCACCAGGCCGGCGGCAATGGCACTTACGAAGAACGGATAGAAGGTGCTCCCTTGGCCTTCTGGGGTGGCGGAGCCGGCCTTGAGCACCTTCGCCCCGTTGATGCCATGCGCCGCCGCCATCCGGCGCAACCAGGCAAGGCTCGCCTCCGACACGTTTGGCGAGTCCAGGGCAGACAAGTACCAAGCTCCGGCCGGGGACTGACGAGGCGCCATGGCTTCCTAGGTCACGCGGTCGGAGTAGATCTGGAGATTTTGGAGGAAGGAAGGAGAGGCGTAAGAAAGGGGATCTGAGCAGCAACCGGAGAATGCAAAAAGCGAAGCCTGGGCAGATGCCGCTCCCTTATCAACTCGCGCGGTTGCTGAGGCGCCCACGTCCAGTCAACCGCCACGCAGCGCCCAAGGCCGCAGGCTGTTAGGGCCCGCGGCGCTTCGCTCTTGCCCTTCCGCCTCCCTGCACGGCCAAGTCCGGGCGCGCCTTGGGCCCGGGGGCTACTGTCGGAGTTCTGGGAACGGGGGTCCCCAAACTTGCCTGCCTGCAGCCTGTGGCGTGGCTCAAAGGGGGGCCCAGCACGGCCCATCTTCATCAACACAGACCCAAGACCCTCGCGAGGGGCCAAGCCTTGCGGGGCGGACGACACGGAGCTTCCTCAGGCACGGCCTCATCAGGCTGGCTCGCGAGGAGGCGGAGAGATCAAGGCGGGGTACCTCACGAGGTGCCCGTGACACAAGCCATGACGACCAAGGGCGCCAGGTGGGTGCCAGCCCGCGCAGTGTCCTCCTTTCCTCTTTGGTGCAAAGGGGGCAAGCGCAGCCGCGGAGTACCGAGGCATCAGTCAAAGGTTGCCATTTCGGTGCAACGAGACCAAGACCAGGAAGACTACAAGACGGAGGTCATCGTGGAGCCCAAGACGGCGTCACCACCAGAGCTTTGTGCAGGCGAAGACTACTTTTGTCAGGGTAGCGTGTACTAGCTGTCCCCCATCAAATTAGCCCGCCATTGTTGGCTCCCTTCCCGCTCGATATTTGGGAAGAGGACCAGGGCCTCTATAAATAGGACCAGCCACCCACAGAAGAGGAGGGTTCGGAAAGGATTAAGAAGAAGGGTGGCTGAACTCCTCCCAGCAGTTCATCGCCCCAGCCAAGAACAGACCCTCGCGAGGCTGCTCTTCCTTGTATCATTCATCATCATCAGCCCAAGAGGCAATCCACCACACCACAAACTGGAGTAGGGTATTACACCACAACGGTAGCCCAAACCAGTATAAACCCTGTGTCTCTTGTGTTGTTCTTTCCATAGCTTAGATCTTAGCGAGGCGGAGGGGTGCAGGTAGGTAGGAAGCGAAATCTCCGCGCGCACCCCAGTGTTCGAACCTCAAGGGTCTGCCGGAACCCGAAATCCGACAGTTTGGGAGGAAAAGGCATGGGTTTCTGAACCCAAGGCTCTCTTTCTTTACCATGTTTCCTAGCAACAAAATCTTTCTTATCATAATGTTGATTCTTTGATTGTGGGTTATCAAGATCAACAACAGGTTCAATTTCTACATCATTATCATTACTAGGTTGAGCATCATTATGAACATCATCATTAACATTTTCATTAGGTCCATGTTCATTGCCAGATTGTGTTTCAACATCAGACTTAGAAATATCATTTGGATTATTAGGTGGTTCAGCAATAGGTTCACTAGAAGTTTGTACAGTTCTATCATTTTTCTTTTTCTTCTTTTTAGAAGAACTAGGTGCATCAATTTTATTTCTCTGAGAATCTTGCTCAATTCTCTTAGGGTGGCCTTCGGGATACAAATGTTCCTGACTCATTCTACCAGTTCTAGTAGCCACTTTAACATCATAATCATTTTTCTTACTATTCATCTCATTGAGCAATTCTTTTTGAGCTTTAAGTACTTGTTCTACTTGAGTGGTAACCATAGAAGCATGTTTACTAATAAGTTTAAGTTCACCTCTAATATTAGCCATATAATCACCCAAGTATTTAATCATATCAACATCTTGTTTTAATTGTCTACCAAAATAAGCATTGAAGTCTTCTTGCTTAAACATAAAATTATCAAATTCATCCAAGCATTGACTAGCAATTTTAGTAGGAGGGATTTCAGCTTTATCATATCTATAGAGAGAATTTACCTTTACTACCCGTGTCGGGTTATCGAGGTCTGGAGGTTCTTCAATAAGTAAAGGATCAAGGTCATATGTTTCTTCAATAGGCGGTAAATTAAGACCATGTATTTCTTCAATAGGAGGTAAACTCTTAACATCTTCAGCTTTAATACCTTTTTCTTTCATAGATTTCTTTGCCTCTTTCATATCTTCGGGACTGAGAAATAGAATACCCCTCTTCTTCTAAGTTGGTTTAGGAATAGAATCATTAATTGGAGCAGGAGCTGGCTCAGGAGGTGCTCAATTATTTTCATTTGTCAACATATTGTTCAATAAGATTTCAGCTTCATCCAGTGTTCTTTCCCTGAAAAGAGAACCAGCACAACTATCCAGGTAATCTTTGGAAGCATCGGTCAGTCCATTATAAAAGATATCAAGTATTTCATTTTTCTTAAGAGGATGATCAGGCAAAGCATTAAGTAACTTGAGAAGTCTCCCCCAAGCTTGTGGGAGACTCTCTTCTTTAATTTGCACAAAGTTGTATATTTCTTTTAAAGCAGCTTGTTTCTTATGAGCAGGGAAATATTTAGCAGAGAAGTAATAGATCATATCCTGGGGACTACGCACACAACCACGATCAAGTGAATTAAACCATACCTTAGAATCACCCTTTAATGAGAACGGAAATATTTGAAGGATATAAAAGTAGCGAGATCTCTCATCATTAGTGAACAGGGTAGCTATATCATTTAATTTAGTAAGATGTGCCACAACAGTTTCAGATTCATATCCATGAAAAGGATCAGATTCAACCGAAGTAATTATATCAGGATCAATAGAGAATTCACAATCCTTATGAGCAACACAAATAGGTGAAGTAGCAAAGGCAGGGTCAGGTCTGATCCTAGCATTTAGAGATTGCTTATTCCATTTAGCTAATAACCTTTTGAGTTCATATCTATCTTGGCAAGCTAAAATAGCTAAAGAAGCTTCGTGATCAAATAAATAACCCTCAGGAATAACAAGTGATTCTTCATCATCACTTTCATCCTCATAATCAGATTCAATATTTTCAATCTCTCTAGCCCTAGCAAGTTGTTCCTCGAGAAAATCACTAAGTGGCGTAGTAGTATCAGGCATAGGGGTAGTTTCATCATAAGTATCATGTATAGTAGAAGTAGCATCATCAATAACATGCGACATATCAGAACGAATAGCAGAAGTAGGTTTAGGTGTCGCAAGCTTACTCATAACAGAAGGTGAATCAAGTGCAGAGCTAGATGGCAGTTCCTTACCTCCCCTCGTAGTTGAGGGATAAATCTTGGTTCTTGGATCTTTCAAATTCTTCATAGTGTCTAGCAGATATAAATCCCAAGTGACTCAAAGAATAGAGCTATGCTCCCCGGCAATGGCGCCAGAAATTAGTCTTGATAACCCATAAGTATAGGGGATCGCAACAGCTTTCGAGGGTAGAGTATTCAACCCAAATTTATTCATTCGACACAAGGGGAGCCAAAGAATATTCTCAAGTATTAGCAGCTGAGTTGTCAATTCAACCACACCTAGAAACTTAGTATCTGCAGCAAAATGTTTAGTAGCAAAGTAATATGATATTGACGGTAACGGTAACAAAAGAGTAACGACAATAAAGTAATGTTTTTGGTATTTTGTAGTGATTGTAACAATAGCAACGGGAAAGTAAATAAACGTAAACCAGTATATGGAAAACTCGTAGGCATCGGATCAATGATGGATAATTATGCTGGATGCGGTTCATCATGTAACAGTCATAACATAGGGTGACACAGAACTAGCTCCAATTCGTCAATGTAATGTAGGCATCTATTCCGAATATAGTCATACGTGCTTATGGAAAAGAACTTGCATGACATCTTTTGTCCTACCCTCCCGTGGCAGCGGGGTCCTAATGGAAACTAAGGGATATTAAGGCCTCCTTTTAATAGAGAACCGGAACAAAGCATTAGCACATAGTGAATACATGAACTCCTCAAACTACGGTCATCACCAGTAAGTATCCCGATTATTGTCACTTTGGGGTTAACGGACCATAACACATAATAGGTGACTATAGACTTGCAAGATAGGATTAAGAACTCTCATATATTGATGAAAACATAATAGGTTCAGATCTGAAATCATGGCACTCGGGCCCTAGTGACAAGCATTAAGCATAGCAAAGTCATAGCAACATCAATCTCAGAACATAGTGGATACTAGGGATCAAACCCTAACAAAACTAACTCGATTACATGATAAATCTCATCCAACCCATCACCGTCCAGCAAGCCTACGATGGAATTACTCACGCACGGCGGTGAGCATCATGAAATTGGTGATGGAGGATGGTTGATGATGACGACGATGAATCCCCCTCTCCGGAGCCCCGTACGGACTCCAGATCAGCCCTCCCGAGAGGTTTTAGGGCTTGGCGGTGGCTCCGTATCGTAAAACGCGATGATTTCTTCTCTCCTATTTTTTTATCCCCGAAAGCAATTATATAGAGTTGGAGTTGGAGTCGGGGGGTCTCCAGGGGGCCCACGAGGTAGGCGTTGCGCCCTAGGGGGGGGGGGCGCCCACCCTCATGGCAAGGGTGTGGGCCCCTTGGTCTTCATCTTTGGCGAGGATTTTTTATTATTTATTGTAAGATATTCCGTGGAGTTTCAGGTCATTCCGAGAACTTTTGTTTTCTACACATAAAACAACATCATGGCAATTCTGCTGAAAACAGTGTCAGTCCGGGTTAGTTCCATTCAAATCATACAAGTTAGAGTCCAAAACAAGGGCAAAAGTGTTTGGAAAAGTAGATACGACGGAGACGTATCAGCAGGCTACGCGTTGCTGAACCTAAGCGATCGATCGATGGCTGTTAACTGAACTCGATCGAGCGATTCCTTCGCTACTGCTGCTAACTGAAGCCGATCGATTGGATGAATAGTGAGCGTTGTGGGGGGGGGGTTGTTGGGTGAATAGTGAGCGGTGGCGTTGCCTCTGGATGAACATGACCCCGTGGTGTGGAGGGCTGGATGAACAGTAGACGGTGGAGGGATGCCCGTGGAGGGGTGGTTGAACAGGACCCCGTGGTCTGGAGGGCTGGATGAGCAGTAGATGGTGGAGGGGTGCCCGTGGAGGGGTGGTTGAACAGTAGCCGGTGGAGTAGCGCGTGGTGGAGGCTGGATGAATAGGGGCCCGTGGAGGCTGGAGGAGGTCGACGGTAGCCCGTGGAGGCTGTAGGAGGTCGATGGTGGAGATGAACAGTATCCCGTGGAGTCCCGTTTTGCGGTACGCCACACCCCTCCCGATCAACAGGACCCCCATTTCGACCGTAGGAGGTCTGTTTTCTCCATTTTGCGGTACGCCAGACCCCTCCCGATGAACAGGATCCCGTTTCGAACGTGGCCGGTCGAACACAAGGCCGTTTCCCCCGTTTTGCAGTACGCCAGGCCTCGTTTCCATCGCATGTTCCGTCCAAGCCCTCCCGATGAACACGACCACGCATTCCGTTCCGACCCAGCCAGTTGGCTCCCACGCGTTCCGTTGCCTCCCAAGGAACACGACGCATTCCGTTGCCTCCCCATGAATACGACGCATTCCGTCGCCTCCCCATGAACACGACGCATTCCGTTGCCTCCCCATGAACACAACGACGACGCTATTTCTCCGTTCCGACCCAACCATGTACACGAGCCCTGGTTTTACGTATGCGCGAGTAGGCGTTCGAGACCCTGCCCATATGTACGTACGTGGCCGTATTTTCTTTCTTGCACCCTGGCCCCTGTACGTACGTGTACATGCTACGTGCGCGCCTCTACTACGACACGTATGCGCCTCTACTACGACACGTGTGCGGCTCTACATCGACCAGTATATGTGTACGTACACGTTCGCGACCAGAATGACAACACTACGTACGCTTCGACCAGGTGGGTCCCGACTTTCAGGCACTTCCTTGCCTGTGAAGATGTAGCTGGTGGGTCCCAGCAGTCAGGGGGGCAAATCGTTTTGTTTTTGTTTTTTTTGCCCGGACGCACTTCCTTGCGTGCGAAGGTGTAGCTGCTGGGTCCCAGCAGTCAGGGGGGAATCATTTGTTTTTTTGCCCGGACGCACTTCCTTGCGTGCGAAGATGTAGCTGGTGGGTCCCGGCAGTCAGGAGGGCGAATCGTTTTTTTTCGGACGCACTTCCTTGTGTGCGAAGATGTAGCTGGTGGGTCCCAGTAGTTAGGGGGCGAATCGTTTTTTTCGGACACACTTCCTTGCGTGCGAAGATGTAGCTGGTGGGTCCCAACAGTCAGGGGGAAACGTTTTTTTTGTGAAATACGGTGGCTCGTCCGGTGGGTCCCCGCTGTCAGGTGGAGGAATAATTATTTTGCGTGTAATAAGGAGGCACTTCCTTGCTGCGGCCGTGGACCCAGCTGTCAGCCTCTCCACGTACAGTCCACGTCCGATGGAAGCCATTCCTTGACCACGCTGACCACGCCGCGCCGAGAGCACCAGGGCGGTCGACAACGGCGAGGACTAGGAAGGAGATGACGTGGAGCTGGGGAAGACGCGTCAGTGGATGCCCATGCGTAGAGGAGTATGAGGGTTCACTCATTCGGCTGCGGTGTGAGGCTGCCGTCGCCGCAGAATAACAGGGGGTGTGGGTGTGTAGAGGGATGGCCTGGCCAGCGGTGGGAGTAGTAGGGGGCGGTGAGGCCTCCGCGGCATCACAGCCGGCCACGGGCGGCAGGAGCAGGCGGCACGACCGGCGCTGCTTTGGGCGGCTGGAGCAAGAAGACCAGAGGTTGAAGAAGTACTACGGCCGTTGGATGGACATCGTACGGTCACTGGAGCTAGAATCGTTCATATATTGACTAAAGTGGACAAAGGCCTCTGTCCCAGTCAACTTAGTAGGCCCACAAGTCAGCCTCCCACCAAGGTGGGTCCCAGCTAGCAGGGGGTATTCATTTTTTTTGTGCGTAATAAGGAGGCACTTCTGGTGGGTCCAAGCTGATAGCGGGGGGAATGTTTTTTTTTTGCGAAATACGGTGGCCCGTCTTGTGGGTCCTAGCAGTCAGGGGGAAATGTTTTTTTTCACGAAATATTGGTGGCCCGTCTGGTGGGTCCCTGCTGCCAGGTGGAGGAATAATTATTTTCCGCGTAATAAGGAGGCACTTCCTTGCGGCTGCCGTGGATCCAGCTGTCATCCTGTCCATGTACAGTACTCTTCCGATGGAAGTCGGTCGTTGACCACATTCACCGGTTCAGCTGTGGTGTGAGGCTGCCATCGCCGCAGAATAACAGGGGGTGTGCGTGAGTAGAGGGATGCCCTGGCCAGCGGTGGGAGTAGTAGTGGGCGCTGAGGCCTGCGCGGCAGCACAGCCGGCCACGGGAGGTGGGAGTAGGCGGTCCCGCCGGCGCTGCTTTCGCGGCTGGAGCAAGAAGATCAGAGATTTAAGAAACACGACGACCGTTGGATTGACATCCAACGGTTACGTCTGCTAGAACCGTTTGTTGACATATATAATAACTAAAAAAATCTTGCATATGCGTCAACTAAACAGGCCCACAAGTCAGACCACTCCCTCTTTTTTTAATAATTTATATATAGCTCATGGCAACTTCTTATGCAATTTATTGCAGTCGTTTTTTTGGTTGGCCAGGGCCAATTTCGCATATTTTCCGTGGGTTCCAAACTATTTTTAATAGCGAAATGTCGAGCCAGATTTAAAATACTTTGAAGATATATTTAAATTATGTTAGTGCCCAGTGAAATAGGAATCTGAAAATGTGAAAAAAAATCAGAAATTATAAAGTAATTGCCAATTTGTCATCTGTTTTTATATTTACAACCCATTTCATAATACTTTCAAGATTTGCAGGCGTCTTGAAAGAGTTGCAGCCCATCAGGGCGTAGAAAAATAAGTAGGCCTAGATTGGGTATTCTTCAGAAAAAGTAAACTGGGCTCATTTTCACAAAGAAAAAATAGTTGGGCTGTCATATGGTGAACATAAAATATAAGCCTGGGCTAGATGGGCCACAGCCCAGTTCAAACCCTGCTCCATCTCAACAATACCAAACAAAAAAATACTGCTCGAGTAGCTACGTCCCATGTGTCAGCCGATCTTACGTTGTTCTCTTGTCTATTGACTATATACGCTCACAATGTCATGGGTCCCAGATGTCAGGAAAACACTAGGAGGAAGCATTTTATTTTTCCATACGCTGACGTGGTGGGCCCCTACTGTCATCCTCTCCAGGTAATTCTGCCGATTCCTGTTGTTTGTTGACCATGTTGACAACGCGAGAGGGCGGCGCCGCGGCGAGCACACCAAAGCGCGCGGAGGACGTCGGTGTTAATGATTTAGGAGACGGTGGGGCAGCGATGCGTGCGCTGAGGCGCAGCCAGCCGTGGGAGGCGGAAGTAGGCGGCCCTGCCGGTGCTGGTTTGGTTTTGGCAGCTGGAGGAAGACAGGACTAAAGAAACACGACAGACTATAAAAGCAGCAGGAGTACTTAACAACCTTAACTGAAACGAGTAGGGGCACTTAATAACCAAAGCTGAAAGCAGTATGAGTACTTATACAGGTTCAACCGTACAAAGCACGCCTCGAACGGTGCTACTTTGCCTACAGTTAACCAAGGGTGAGGCTGCCAAGCCCCAGGACAAGGCCCAGGCGCCACCCCGCGCATCCACAACCTTCTGAAAGCGGCTTCATCTCGCAACGTGGTCAATAAACAGGATATTCACTTTAGAGCCATGGAAAAGCATGAACATAATCTTCTGTCCTATTCTCCAAGATGGACGGGCCTTCATTATTTGAGACCACCCATGAATAAGTATCTTTTTACCTCCAAGGGGAATTGAGTAGGTCCACATAAACATCACGTTATGACCAAGCGCAAGTTTGACCCGACCATGGTCAGGCATCTGTATAGGAACAATAGAACTCGGTAGTTCCTGTTTCAAGAAGATCACATTTGTAAAACTGTGTATAAGCAATAGTTTATGAACAACATATATAACAGAAAACAGCTCGTACCATAAGTTTCTCGACACAGTTGGACCTGTTCAACGAGTGCAGCAGTGGCACACATATCCCACGTGCCCTTCCACCATTGAAACGCCCCACAAGGACCTCAAGACGATCAATAAAGTGTAGGAACTTGTGGATGTCGATCCAGTCAACTTCAATGCCATTAGTAACAGCCAAGTTATTACAGAGTAACAAATGAGCAGACTGCTTAACTCTGAAAAAACCTGCACGTGCCACCAATTATAAGAAAATATTAGTTAGAAGTAGCATCTTCGCAAGAGATTCGTTGCTACTTCTAAATTGAAATTGTGATTAGTTAGACAGAATAGGTGGATTAAGAAGTAATCGAGGCAACAAGCAAGAACCAGATACAAAACTAACATGGATGAACAATTGGAACGACGTCGGGGTGGAAGATCGTAGTGAATATGAGACCAGGTTCTGCTATTTCCATCAACATTCGTGCGCCAACTTTCAGTCCATAACACTTGAGAAAGTTTATCCAAGTTCGGCCATAAAAAAGCAGCGATCTTCTTGGTTCATGAACCCAACTCGGAACTTATATCCATGGCTTGTGTTCACCGTGACCATTAAACTAGTGTATTCAGTTATGGCAAGGCCGAGCATCTTGAGTACATGTGTTCTGGCAGAGCAAATAATACACTGCAGGAAAAATAATATGAGAACACAGCATGTTCAAAAAAACCCCACCCTCCCGAATAGAAAAGAGGATTCTAGGAACATACTGTGCGTGTTTCAAAATGATGTGTTAGGATGAGAAGGAACAAGTGTGGCGTCTCCCCGAGGGTGCAGAAACCTGTAGGGTACTCGCACTTTGGGCACTGCAAGTGAAACACACTAGATTCAGTAGGAAGAAAAATGCATCAACGGCGCCGGCTACCATCCTAGCATTACCTGCGGCCAAGGGACTTGGATTTATCGGGGATGGATGAAGAATTCATACCTGGTTCTCCATGAGAAAACCCTACGCAATTGCCGAGAGGAGGTTTTCTCTAAACAAGCAGATGAGGGAGAAGGGGATTCATGCCCAGTGAAATATTGCCGCTTCGTCCGTCCAGCTTACTGCTAAAGATGGAGGGGGGGTTGTGATTTGACGGCTCATTGGGCATTACTGCGGCGCTACGACCGGGGTGTGTCTACCGTGAAGTTGTGCACTCTAATTTGTGCATATGGCACGTGGAACCCATTGCCGGTTGCCCCACATATCAACGAAAGGAAGTAGAAACACAGGAGTAACTAGTTACACATAAATATATTTTTTGACAGAGAGATACTCCCTCTGTAAAGAAATAAACAAATCTTTTATATCACAGGCTCACCTTGCCGAGAAATATACTCCCTCTGCAACACATGGGCATTATGGGGGTTCCGCTTTTTTATGGGGGTTCAATTGAGAATATAATACTCAGATAGGCTCACGGTTCTGGACTTTGAGCCGCAGGACGACCCTGCATGTTTGGGGGCCCATGTGTTCTACCTCGGCGCTTTTCATATTGAAAGTGATCGGTACAACGCTGGTTTTAGATGCTGTTGCAAGGCGAATACAGAAAATTGAATAAAGCACGGCAGCTGTTGGAATGAAATCGAACGACAGTTCCTAACCAGCAATCAGAGTTGCAATTCTATCAACAATATACCATGTGATAAATAATACTGTCATACTACTTATACACACAGGACACTTGTTTCACCATGCCAGATTATTACATCAAAATCACTCGAAGGATAGATCAGTTCGGCAGTTGCGTGCTTCTACTGAAGAATTTCAAAGTTGATTCGGACCAGCTCTCCTTGCTGAGAAAGTTCGATTTTGACATCATCCCCTACCGCAAGATATCATTTAGATTTGAACCTTGACCATCCTTTAGCATCAACCATCATGCGACCATCCTTTGTACTTATGGTATATTGAGCAGGTTCATTCACACCAAGGATGCGCATGGTAAGAGAAAATTGGCCGTGGTCGCCTGGATTGTTGAATGACTCCCTCGTTGATCTAGGAATTCTCTGTTTGCAAACAAGAAGACATACCCAAACAGTTAGATCAACATAGTGAATCATGTGAAACAACATGGAAAGAAAAAAGAACGAAGCACTTGGGCGGCCAATGCTTACCAAGAAGGTGGACATGTCGGTTTTTGTAAGGACTTTGGTATATGAAGTGCAAACTCCAGCCCAGTCTGTTGCCGATGCAACTGCACGGGCCGGAGCAGATGCAAGTACAAGTCTTGGTGCAGGTGCCGAAGCCGCTGCTGCTACCGGAGATGGTGCTCCTTGTAGAGCTGGTGCCGGTGTCGGAGTAGGTGTCGGTGTCGATGCCCGATCCTCCGGTAGATCAGACTGACCGGCTAACGCGGTCGGTGCCCAATCCTCAGCTGGATCAGACCGAGCTGCTGCCGCAGTCAGTGCTAGAGCGACTGCCGGTGCTCGATCTATGCGAGACAGCGGCGATCGTGTCTGGTCTGCTATGATCAGCTTTCTAACTTGACTAGGATCCGTGACTGTGATCCTGTTTTTTTTCTTCATTTCTTTTAAACACGTGAAGGACTAATTGTGGCGTTTTTGTTAAACCAAACTGCAGTTCATCATAGGGATTCAGCTAGTACTCAGACAACAGACTGATCCAATTTTTTCCAGTAATATAAGTGATGGACGGTGCCTTTGTTACTGACATGACATAAGAAGTGAAACCTGCAAAAATAGCCATCGTAGAGCAAACCAAACGGTTTATTCTGTGATGAATGTCACATGGAAAAACCTGCATCGTAAAATTGCAGGAAAAGAAAAAAAACATGACATTAAATTAATAAGATTTAGACAGTAAATCAATAAGATTTACTTGATGTGACATGAGTGAATCCTTACCAGGAAATCACTATGTTGAAGTACTAAACAAAAGATTGATCGTCCAACTATGCGTGGCATGCAGGGGCCCCGCCTACTCCCACAAGCAGGACAGTCCAAAGGTCATGACAAATCGTATGGACCGAACATCCATGGGACTGGAAATCCTGGTGGGTGCGATAAACACTGCAATGCATACAGATATTGGAGTGTAACCATAATTGCTAAACCGTCCTCACAAAAAATATGATCTGGATACTTCAAAATATATAGACTGAATTGAGTGGAAAGACATTAATATAGACCGTTCTCAGGACTGACCACACACCAAAAGCGTTAGTACTAATAAACAATACAGGGTTCACAAACACAAATCAAGTACTGAACAATAGTACTTACTACAGACAAGCAAAGTTGCACTAAGTAAACTCTGCAGACTATTTCTTGCCACCGACCTACGGGATGAACCCCGCATAACTGACTAGGCCATGGACTTCGTGTGAGATGTCTGCATGCACCATCACCATCTTGTCAACCTTGGAGAACCTAATAGAGTGGTCTTTCCACTCATAAACATGACGATGAAGACAGGCCGCGTCAGATTTGTTGAGAAGCTTTACAAGAACCACACCCTTCGTAATTGAAGGCACAACCAGGAAATTGTTGTGGTCAAGTACAGCCTCGAGAACACGCCTGACAACAATTGAGGGAGTCCTGGATTAGGGGGTGTTCGGGTAGCCGGACTATACCTTCAGCCGGACCCCAGGACTATGAAGATACAAGATTGAAGACTTCGTCCCGTGTCCGGATGGGACTTTCCTTGGCGTGGAAGGCAAGCTTGGCGATGCGGATATTCTACCATTGTAACCGACTCTGTGTAACCCTAACCCTATCCGATGTCTATATAAACCGGAGGGTTGTAGTCCGTAGGACATCAACTCCATATACAACAATCATACCATAGGCTAGCTTCTAGGGTTTAGCCTCCTTGATCTCGTGGTAGATCTACTCTTGTACTACCCATATCATCAATATTAATCAAGCAGGAGTAGGGTATTACCTCCATCGAGAGGGCCCGAACCTGGGTAAAAACATTGTGTCCCTTGTCTCCTGTTACCATCCGGCCTTGACGCACAGTTCGGGACCCCCTACCCGAGATCTGCCGGTTTTGACACCGACATTGGTGCTTTCATTGAGAGTTCCTATGCGTCGTCACCTTTAGGCCCGATGGCTCCTTTGATCATCAACAACGATGCGGTCCAGGGTGAGACTTTTCTCCCCGGACAGATCTTCGTCTTCGGCGGCTTCGCACTGCGGGCCAATTCGCTTGGCCACCTAGAGAGATCGAAAGCTACGCCCCTGGCCATCAAGTCATGTTTGGAAGCCTAAATTACATGGCAGACATCCGCGGAGATTTGATCTTCGACGGATTCGAGCCACAACCAAGCGCGCCACACTGTCTCGCGGGGCATGATCTAGCTCTGTCACCGAACAGTATCCCGGAGGCCGCAAACGCACCAGCTCTGACCCTTAATTCGGAGCCAGTTGTGTCAATCAAGGATGAGCGGTTGCACGTCACCTCCGGGGCTGCGATCTCAAAGGCGATCGAGCTGAACGCCGGCCCCACACTCCGCGTGACTCACAACTCCAAGGATCCGGACTCCTCTCCGGACTCCGAACCCCCCGCGCCCCTGCCGATCGAATCCGATTGGGCGCCAATAATGGAGTTCACCGCCGCGAACATCTTTCAGCACTCGCCTTTTGGCGATATCCTGAATTCTCTCAAGTCTCTCTCTTTATCAGGAGAGTCCTGGCCGAACTACGGTCAGCGAGGATGGGATACGGACGATGAAGAAATTCAAAGCCCACCCACCACCCACTTGGTAGCCACTGTCAACAATTTAAACGACGTGCTCAACTTCGACTCCGGAGACATCGACAGCATGGATAACGATGCAGGAGATACCGATGAACCAACGCCCATAGGGCATTGGACAGCCACCTCATCTCACGATGTGTATATGGTGGATACCCCTAAAGGAAGCGACAATGAGGAAAAAAGGGGATGGAACGGGAGATCGACCCCCCGAAAAGCAATCAAAGCGTCGGCATAAACGCCGACCCAAGCCCCGCCTCGATAAAAACCCAGCCATAGAGCAGGACGAGCCGGTAGACGACGAGAAGGCCTTAGAGCAACCGTCCGAACAGGGCAACACGGATAGAGAAACCGAACATCCCTCCTCCGGCGAAAACGGCATTCCGGACGACCTCACGCCAGATAAACCCATGGAGAAGAAGAATCTCCACAAGAGGCTCGTTGCAACTGCACGCAGCCTGAAAAAGCAGAAGCGGAAGCTAAAAATAGCGGAAGATGCACTCCGGATTAGATGGAGCAAAGTAATCAATACCGCAGATAAATACGGCGATGGCCGCTGCACTAAAAGCTATCCGAAAAGAAAGCTACTGCCTGAATTCGACGAAGAGGCCCTAGAGCCCTCGCATTCAAAAAATAAGAAAGCCACACGGTCGGATAGACGAACCTACAAAGCGGCAAGCAGCGCCACACTTAAATCGGCATGCGACCTGCCTAAGGATTCGCATCATGGCCCAGTTAGGTCCATTTATGGGCCAAGAAAGCAAGCTCTCGTAAGCAATGCAGTAAAGCCATCATCAGAATCCGGCACACCCAAATACAGGGGCGCCGCACACCCCCTATGTTTCACCGATGAGGTCATGGACTATTAATTTCCAGAGGGATTCAAACCCGTAAACATAGAGGCATATGATGGAACAACAGACCCTGGAGTCTGGATCGAGGATTATATCCTCCACATACACATGGCTAGAGGAGATGATCTCCACACCATAAAATATTTACCCCTTAAGCTTAAAGGGCCAGCCTGGCATTGGCTTAAAAGCCTTCCTGAAAACACAATTGGAAGTTGGGAAGAGTTCGAGGATGCTTTCCGAGCAAATTTTCAAGGGACTTATGTCCGCCCTCCGGATGCAGACGATCTTAGTCACATAACTCAACAGCCCGGAGAATCAGCTCGGCAGTTCTGGAATATATTCCTCACTAAAAAGAATTAGATAGTCGACTGTCCGGACGCCGAAGCCTTAGCAGCTTTCAGGCATAACGTCCAAGACGAATGGCTCGCCAGACACCTCAGCCAAGAAAAGCCAAGAACAATGGCCGCACTAACAAGCCTCATGACCTGCTTTTGTGCAGGAGAGGACAGCTGGTTGGCAAGGTGCAGCTCCAGCGACCCAAGTACATCCGAAACTAGGGATGACTAAGGAAAAAATTCCAAAGAGCACGACAGTCAATGCCGGATTCAAAGGCTCACGACAAAATCAGACAAAACCACCCCTCCAGGATAACAGGGACGATCCATCCAACTTAAATAAAATCCTGGACAGGATATGTCAGATACACAGTACTCCCGGGAAGCCTGCTAACCATACCCACAGAGATTGTTGGGTTTTCAAACAATCCGGAAGACTCAATGCCGAACACAAGGGGCTCGACACACCAAGCGAAGACGAGGACAAACCCCAAAAGCAGAGCACCAGGAAACAAAAGAACTTCCCACAAGAAGTAAAAACAGTGAATTTACTTCACATAACAAAACATGCGGCGCCCATAAAGGTACGCACCACACGACCTATCCCCAAAGGGTCCCGCCACTGGTTGTCAAAACCAATCATCTTCGATCAGCTAGATTATTCTAGAAATATCAAGAATGCAGGCTGGACTGCCTTGATACTCGATCCAATAATTGGCGGACTCGGTTTTCCAATGTCCTTATGGACGGCGGCAGTGGACTAAACCTGATATATCAGGATACAATCCATCACATGGGGATAAACCCAGCAAGAATCCGCCGCAGCAAAACCTCCTTTCAAGGGGTAACGCCTGGTCCGGACACCCATTGTATGGATTTTCTCCGGCTCGAAGTTATATTCGGCTCTGCCGATAACTTCCGCCGCGAAAAGATGACTTTCCATATCGTCCCGTTCTCAAGTCGCTATCAAGCACTACTGGGACGCGAAGCTTTCGCCCGCTTTAACGCAATACCGCATTATGCATCTCTCACGCTTAAGATGCCCGGTCCAGGAGGCATCATCTCTTTGAAGGGGAAGCACTAAAGTGCGCCTCCCCAAGCGGAGGATTGTGCGGCCGCTTTGACAGCCCCACAGTAAAATGGCCTCACCAGCCAAAAAACTTCGAAATAGGTCATTAAAGACCACAAACGCGGATAGACGAGTTCGGGAAAAAAATCATCATTGATGCACGCTTAGTGGCCATATACCCCCACTAGGGGCTGCATGCATATACAATAAGAGACAATAAAGCTCAATTTTATATATTTTACTTTATACTTTGCTTATTTTAAACTTTTTGTTCGGCATGACATGTTTTCAACTCAGTTCCTCTCTTTTACAGATGAACGTCATGCGGCGCCCGTCCAGGATACGGCACAACGGAGACACAGGCGCAGACGTGCAGTAGGGACCCGTCATAAAGGATTCTTTTTAGATTAAGACCCTGCGTAAACCTTTTTTACTGTCACTTGTTGCTACACATCCCCTGGTTTTTTCTGATATAACCAAAGGAGGAGGCTAGCGTCTTGGCATGTGGCCACGTCAAATTTTTTTGCACGTACCTGGACACTAGGGGCTTTTTTAATAAAGAGTGTTGTTTCGCCTGCACTCATAAAGACCGAACACCTTAGGGAGTGTTCGGCGTCGCGAGTTTTGGCATTATATGCATCAGCTCCGAATCATGTCTTTGGTCAAATGTTGGGTTGCCCGGCTCCTGAGTTCGGCTACCTTACGTTCCGCTCTATCGGCTAAGGTAGCACCAGGAGAACTGATGCGATTGTGCCCCGGTTCGGTCGGGCGAGCACCTCAGTAGAGAAAGCCGAAAACTGACTATCATGATAAGGCGAGAGACTGGTCAGCCACTCGAGGACCTATCGGAATCTATCAGATTCCTCCGCTTTAACGAAGGGCCGCTTCCCGGTCAGGCACATACGCGCCCCGAACTCGGGCGAGCGCAGTCGCCACCAAGGGGCTACCTAAATAGTCTCACTGTCAAGCTCCTATGGCTAAGTGAAAGTGTTAAAGCATTATAGTCTGATTGCCTGGCCCGCTGCGCTATCACCTCCTTTGTAGGACCAAGACGTTGGGTTAAGTGTGAAAATGCGTCTTCTGCGAGCACCCCTGCACTATGTGCGTGGGGGCTGAATCCAATGACTGCCATCTTTCAGATTTTGTATATATCTTAAAACGGCCGCACATGAGGTGTTCCCAATACTTGAAGGCACAAGTATAAAAAGGCCACTACAGTTTATCAAAATATTACTTTATAATTACATATGCTATCATAACATAGCATCTTTCGAGCACTGCGTCTCTATTACACGAGCGCCTTCAAGGACTTCCTGAAAATAGTGCTCGGAGGGTACTCGGCTTTTATCCAAATCTCAGGATGCAACAACGGTGGTCTCCATCTCTGACTAGTATGTCTTGACACGGGAAAGAGCCATCCTTGCACCCTCTATGCATGCTGACCTCTTCATTGCATTAATACGCGGCACCGCGTCAAGGAATTGCTGCACCAAGCTGAAATAACTCTTCGGCTCCGATCTCCCCGGACACAGATGACCCATGACGTACTTCATGGCGAGTCCGGACAACATATTCAGTTCGGCCCATTGAGCCAAACGATCGTCCACTGCCAGTGGACGCTCTGGATTGTGAAACTGCGACCAGAAAAGCTTTTCCACTTCACGATCTTTCTGATCTCGAAAGTGTTCGGTCGCATCAGCAGCACTCGCTGCCAAATCCATATAGGTATCCTCCACACTACACATCCGGTCCAACGGAGCAAACTTCAGATCGCAAAATTTCCTTCGCAACATAAAGGGATTTCCAGCCGCAATCTGTTCGGCCTGACGCAGCTCCTCCTTCGCAGCTCTCATCGCAGAGCGCGCGTCCTTGGCATTGGCAACGGCCTTCTCTAAGTCCGTCTATTTCGCCCGGTCTTCTTTCTCAAGAAGTCTGCAACGGTCTGCAGCACTCTTTAACTTTTCGGCCATCTCGGCCATCTCTTCCTTGCTTTGGCAATGAGCAGCCTGTTTGGCTCTCAGCTCTTCAAGGGCTTTCTTGGCAGCCACATCACTTTCTCTGGCTTGTTCTTTAGCTCGGGCAAGTTCTGCCCTAAGACTCTCCACGGCGGCCGCACCATCTGCGTCAAGCACACACATCGTAAGACACTGGCATAAAACTCTTCTTACCTGATGCCGCCCGAGGAATTACATACCTTGAGCCTCATCAAGCCGCTTGTTGACAAGCGCGATGTCGGCATCTACCACGTCCAGTTGCCGCTTTAGTTCGGCAAAATCATCAGTTCGGCTCGATTCCGGACACCCTACCGCTTACATTCAAAGGCGACATTTTAGACCTGGGATTATGATCCTCCACGTGTCGTCATTTCTTGACAAAGCGCAGAGTCTCAGGGGCTACTATCTACACAGGGCACAACTTATTCATGCGCAACTGACAAAAGTGTACATTATCTAATGTACTTCAAAACCCGTTAGTAAACTTTTGACGGCCTCATGCAATCCGCTCTCTGTGGATGAGATCCTTTCAATCACCGTGCCCATCAATGCACGGTGCTCCTCCGAGATAGAAGCTCTCCCTAGCAGAATCTTTAGCTCCTCCGGCCGAGCACTAGATGGTGCCGGACTTGTCCCACGACCTCTTTCGAAGGCCGGACGCGGAGAACCTCGAGGGGCCACATAGCTATCTTTCGCCCCTGCCGGATTCAGAGAAACCCTCCGCGACGACACCTTAGGGTCGCTCGCCTCGCTAGGCGGCACGGCAGGGGAAGGCGTCCCGCTCTCCATCATCTCCGGAAGGAGATCCCCCGAAGACGAGCTCTGCTAAGAAGGGCTGAGGTCCGAGCTACAAGGTAAAAATTCGGTTAATCTTCTTAGATATAAATCAAGGATTTCCCTCACCCCTCAAAAGGAAAATCTTTCTCTACTTACGGCTCGCTGGAGAGCTGATCCCCTTGAGGGCGTAGTCCGGCCAAGGAACTCCCCGGTGTCGGACCCTCTGACGAGGATTTTTTCCCCCGCTTCGAGGCCACGGTTTCCGGGTCGTCAGAGGCGGCTCTCTTCTTCCCCTTAGGAGAGGAATTGTCGGTTCCTCCCTTCGGAGCAGCCTCCTTCGAGGAGGCCATAGTTTCATTGTCCTCCCCCTTGCTTCCCTCCAAAGGCATTATCTCCAGCATCCTGACCAGCACGGGATCCGGCCTGGTTTCGGGAAGGGGAGACGGACACCTGATCAGCTTTGCCTTCGCTATCCACTCCTGTTTGAAAGGACGGCTCTTTTAGGGGCAAGTTTATGACAATTATACAGATAGAAGGTCCGGGCACAAGGTTGCTTACTTGAGTATCCGGGCGATTGCAGCTTAGGCCTACGTCCTCGGTTAAATCCGGACACATCTCTTGTGATCCGAAGAACAGTTTATACATCTCCGCGGGTGTTGCGCCCATGAAATTCTGGAGAGCTCGCGGTCCCTCTGGATTAAACTCCCACAGGCGAAGAGGGAGCAACGTTTGCCGGGCAATATTCGGCGAATCAGCATGACCTGCGTCACCTTGACTAGGCTGAGGTCTCCTTCCAAGAGATCCTTAATGCGGCCCTGTAACAAGGGCACGTCTTTGGGCAAACCCCAATCTAACCCTCTGTTGACCCATGATGCTAGCCGTGGTGGGGGACTCGAGCGAAAGGCAGGAGGCGCCACCCACTTGGTACTCCGGGGAGCGGTGATATAAAACCACTCTCGTTGCCACAAGCCTAGCTCCTCTTGAAAAGAGCCCTCGGGCCATGGAGCATCAGCATTTTTGCTTATAACAGCGCCTCCGCACTCTGCGTGCCGTCCCTTGATCATCTTCGGCTCCACTTTGAAGGTCTTGAGCCGTAATCCAAAGTGAGGGGTAACACGGAGGAACGCTTCACACACGACAATAAATGAGGAGATATGGAGGATGGACTCCAGAGCTAAGTCATGGAATTCCAGCCCGTAATAAAACAGCAGTCCCCTCACAAAGGGATCCATTGGGAAGCACAACCCCCGAAGGAAGTGAGACATGAACACCACGCTCTCACCGGGCTGGGGACTGGGAATGACCTTCCCTTGAGCAGGCAACCTATGCGAAATTTCGCCGGTCAGGAACTTAGCTTCGCTCAACTTTAGTACGTCCTCCTCTATGACGGAGGAGGGCGTCCATCGGCCTTGAAGGTCAGAACCGGACATTGTTGAAGGTCTGAAGCACCTGGAATCTGGAGCCTAGGGTGTTGGAATTCGAGGCGACGGGCGAACTCGCTTGAGATTGAAAAAAGGAGTAAGGCCTTGGTCTCTTTATAAGAGGTTGAATACCAAGAGCCCTCCCCGTAACCGTTCGGGACTCGTCTTTAATCGAGGAAACATGCTAACGGGCACGGTTGGGTTACCCACGTCCGTATTGATGAGAATCCCGTAAAAGGGGTACACGATCTCTGCTTTGACAAGACGTGCCAAGGAAACCGCCTCGCAAAACATGCTGAGGTGGAAAAGTAAAAACGATTCGAGTAAAGGACTTGGCCGTAGTGTGATGACGCACTGCGGAATACGTCAGTAGATTTGATTTGTGTTAATATTATTCTCTCTATGGCAATATGTGGAAACTTATTCTGCAGAGCCGGACACTACTCTTGCTGTTTACAATCTTCTATGAAGGACTTGGAGGAGGAACCCGCCTTGCAATGCCGAAGACAATCTGCGTGCCGGACTCGTCGTCATTGAAGCCTGGTTCAGGGGCTACTGAGGGAGTCCTGGATTAGGGGGTGTTCGGGTAGCCGGACTATACCTTCAGCCGGACTCCAGGACTATGAAGATACAAGATTGAAGACTTCGTCCCGTGTCCGGATGGGACTTTCCTTGGCGTGGAAGGGAAGCTTGGTGATGCGGATATTCAAGATCTCCTACCATTGTAACCGACTCTGTGTAACCCTAACCCTATCCGGTGTCTATATAAACCGGAGGGTTGTAGTCCGTAGGACATCGACTCCATATACAACAGTCATACCATAGGCTAGCTTCTAAGGTTTAGCCTCCTTGATCTCGTGGTAGATCTACTCTTGTACTACCCATATCATCAATATTAATCAAGCAGGAGTAGGGTATTACCTCCATCGAGAGGGCCCGAACCTGGGTAAAAACATCGTGTCCCTTGTCTCCTGTTACCATCCGTCCTTGACGCACAGTTCGGGACCCCCTACCCGAGATCCGCCGGTTCTGACACCGACAACAATGCTACAGGAAAACACTAGTCCAGGACACGTGGCGACAAGGACACAACAGCTAGATAGTTCAGCAGTAGAACTCATCATCAGGTCTTCCAGTTCACACGGCATGACTTTGAGAACTACATCTCCACCATGGACCTGGTTCTAATTCAAACAGAAACCATATTTTATTACTACCTCCGTTCAGAAATATAAGATGATTTTCGATATTATACTCCATATATGACTACATATACGCACAAAAATGAGTGAACAAAGACACTAGAACATGTCTTCAATGGCATGATAGCAGAGGGATAACATGCAATATCCATAACACAAGTTACTGAGGCAAATATACCCTCTTAAAAGGTAGCATTGATGTTCATAAAGTACTTCCTCCGTTCCAAAATTCTTGTCTTAGATTTGTCTAGATACGGATGTATCAAGTCACATTTTAGTATTAGATACATCCGTATCTAGACAAATCTAAGACAAGAAATTTGGGACAGAGGGAGTAGTTGAAAGTAATCTATAAGAAATCAGTGTCAACCTCTCTGAAAGATCGTGGATGTCGCCTAGAGGGGGGTGAATAGGCGCTTTAAAATAATTACGGTTTAGGCTTGAACAAATGCGGAATAAATCTAGCGGTTAATTTGTCAAGCACAAAACCTACAACAACTAGGCTCACCTATGTGCACCAACAACTTATGCTAAGCAAGATAAACTACTAGGTGATAGCAAGATATATGACAAGAAACAATATGGCTATCACAAAGTAAAGTGCACAAGTAAAGAGCTCGGGTAAGAGATAACCAAGGCACGCGGAGACGATGATGTATCCCGAAGTTCACACCCTTGCGGATTCTAATCTCCGTTTGGAGAGGTGTGGAGGCACAATGCTCCCCAAGAAGCCACTAGGGCCACCATAATCTCCTCATGCCCTCGCACAATGCAAGATGCCGTGATTCCACTAAGGGACCCTTGAGGGCGGTCACCGAACCCGTACAAATGGCAACCCTTGGGGGCGGTCACCGAACCCGTACACATTGGCAACCCTTGGGGGCGGTCACCGGAACCCATCAAATTGCTCGGGGTGATCTCCACAACCTAATTGGAGACCCCGACGCTTGCCCGGAGCTTTACACCATAATGATTGAGCTCCGAACACCACCAACCGTCTAGGGAACCAAGGCACCCAAGAGGAACAAGCTCTAGGGTGCCCAAACACCCAAGAGTAATAAGCTTCTCAAACTTCACTTCCACGTATCACCATGGAGAACTCAAATCGATGCACCAAATGCAATGGCAAGGGCACACGGAGTGCCCAAGTCCTTCTCTCCCAAACCCCACCAAAGCAACTAATGCTAGGGAGGAAAATGAGAGGAAGAACGAAAGAAGAACACGAAGAACTCCAAGATATAGATCCAAGGGGTTCCCCTCACTTAGAGGAGAAAGTGATTGGTGGAAACGTGGATCTAGATCTCCTCTCTCTTTTACCTCAAGAACTAGCAAGAATCATTGGAGGGACTGAGAGTTAGCAAGCTCGAATAAGGTCAACAATGGGGGAAGAACACGAGCTAAAAGGATAAAGTTCATTGGGGAATAAGACCCCCTTTTATAGGTGGGAAAAAATCCAGCCGTTATGCTCACAGCCTGCACCGAGCGGTACTACCGGTCCAAGGAGCGGTACTACCGCTAGGGAGGTAGTAGCCCTTTGAAACACAACAGCAAGGAGGCAAAAAAGCCAGAAGAATCATCGGAGCGGTAGTACCACTTGACCTCACGGTACTACCGCTAGGGGTAGCAGTACTACTGCTAAGGGTAGCGGTACTACTGCTTGCGAGCGGTACTAAACAATTACATCCGTGCCTACCACCGCTGGACTTGTGACGAGTTTTTGGTCCCGAGTGGAAGTAGCCACGGTAGTACTGCTCCAAGCGGTAGTACCACTCCCAAGGGCGGTAGTAAAAAATTACTTCCGCTCCTACCCGCGGTAGTACTGCTGCAGCCTTTTTAGAACACCAAAACTACCACAACTTCTGCAAACGGACTCTGAGTTCAACGAAACCAAGTTAGTTGGAAAGCTAGTGACAAGGGCTAACACAATCTTGATAGAAATACCAATAATAAGAAAATGAGAAAAGGCCCAAAAGAAAATGGTGAGAACCCTTCCTCGGATAAGGCCGGTAAAACCCCCAACACCGAAAACATCATAGAAGACGCATGCAAACTCCGTTTTTGATGAACTCAAGCTTGTCATCAAGATGACCATAAGCTCTAAGACTCACAAAGAGAACCAAACAAGAACCAACAAACATTATGCAAGGATGCAATGGTTTGAGCTCTCGACGAACGATACGATCAAGCTACTCACTTGAGAGCCCCCCCCTTGATAGTACGGCTATCGATCCTATAACCCGGTCTCCCAACTACCACCATGAGACCGGTAAAATAGAAAACCTATCAAGGGCAAACCTTTGCCTTGCACATGATCCACTTGATCAAGATGATGATGATCTTGTCCTCCTCAAGATGGACCACCTTTCTTGATTGCGTTGGGTCGATGGAGACTAGATGATTGCTCCCCCATACTCCACTATGGGTGAGCCACTCTTTGGCACATCTTCACAAGTCCATTGACACCACAATGGATGGCAAGCTTCAAGCACTTGATCTCTTCGTGATGCTCCACTTGAACTTGCACATGGCAATCTTGATGACGATCACCACTTGATGTCATCCTTCCCATGGGTTGTATGATATCTTCCTCTTGACGCAAGCCCATGGACACGTACCTAACCCCATATAGACTCTCACATAGACCATGCGTTAGTACACAAAGTGCAATGGACAATGCTTACCATACCATGGGATCACTTGATCCCTCTCGGTACATCTTCTACTCTTTGTGAGTTGATCAAGTTGATTCACTCTTGACTTAGTCTTGATCAACCTTGAATCTTTCCAACTCTCTTCGTTTGGATGATGTCTTGAAGGTAAACATGAATGATCACACAATCTTATTCTTCAAGACATGCTTGCAATAAGCTCAATACTCACATGACCAATCTTTGGATAATTCCTTAATAACACCTTGGTCAACCCATAAACTCCTTGAAACCAACACATGGACTTCAAGAAATTCCTATGGAAAAATCCTTCAAATATAACTCAATGTAACCATTAGTACATAGAGAATGTCATCAATTACCAAAACCACACATGGGGGCACCACATGTCCTTTCAATATCCCCCATTTTGGTAATTGATGACAATCACTTTCAAGAGAGTTTATATAAGGAATTATGCATCACCATGCAATGCAACAACCAATAATGCATGTGTAGGAGATGGTATGCTTAGGAACAAACCAAAGCCAGAAGAGAAAACTCTCTAAACTTCTCCACAAAACTCTTTGAAACTTCTCCCCCATTGGCATCGATTGCCAAAATGGGCTAAAAGCTTAGAAGGCCAATATAAAATGTGTTCCTCCATAAATTGTGTATTTCTCAACAAGAGAGTGGAATGCAATACACATATCCAACGGTAAATACTTACAGGAAGACAAACTATATTGAGGCCCAAAGATTGCAAAAGGAAGATATGCCACAAAGACATAACAAAGAGAGAAACAAGCAATCAAGCAATCAAAAGATACCAATTGAAGCAAGCTATCAAAAGATACCAATTGAACCAACTAGGCCAATGATCCTACGAGCCACATGAATAAAGGATATTATGATAAGAGCAGAGCAGTGTTCTAAAGAAACTAGAGAAGCTCCCCATGATTTGTGCACATCAAGAATTTTTGTATTTGGATACAAAGTGCACAAAATAGGATCATAGCTCCCCCAAAATCAATAGAAACTTACAACAAGTGCAAGAGAGCATATAGGAAACTAAGCCTAGTACTTGCAACAAACACATGGTTGAGCAACAAGCAAGAGAGGCAACTTAAGAGTGGGCTCAACCAAAAAGATGTGTGTGAGTCAAGACAATGCACTTGAGAAGACTAATGTACAGAAGAGCATTAAGCATCAATAAAGTCTTCAAAGAATGAGGTACACGGTGCAAGGCCTATCATTCCCACACACAACTAGCGAATGGGTTCACAAGCTTACTAAAAAGCATATAGAGAACCTATGCTTGTGACAACCCGTGATGATGATAGAAGATGAAAGGCGCATCAAGACGAGGCATACCAATTAAGATGGCAAAAACCTCGTAAAGATAAGCATGAGGAAAATAATCTTCACCACACAAGAGCGCATCAAGATGCAACGATAGAAGACACTCACTCAAGGCAAAAGCTTTCACGGAGCCACCAAAGAAATAACATAAGAAAGACAAGGTGGACGTGAAAGATAGGATATCATCTAGATATGCAACTTCTCTCAAGTGTATAAGATTCTAGGTAGACAAAATCATGATGATATATATATATATATATATCTACAAAGAAGGATGTACACCCGAAATAGTTACAACATGAAGGAACAAGATATCCAAAAGGAAGTCATACATATACCAATAAGATATTTGCTTGGAAGCATAGCACATGGCTAGATATGGTCTTACAGTATATAAATGAATCCCTACCACACACCCATCAAAGACATCATAACTAGCAACATGAGATCATCGTTGAGATGCTTTGAGAAAGGAAACAAGTATCACAAGATGGAATGAAAATCATGCTAAGATGCAACCTACACAAGGTTGAATGCAAGAAAAGAATGCATGAAGAGATACTTGTTACCAAGATATCATTGGAAGGATGTAGTAGATACCAATTAAAGGTAGGTAGTAGTTTATTGATCATCCTAGCTTGACTCCAATTAGCACATGATGACACCACCTTCCTTGTGAGTGAGCCGAGCATCCAATGCATCTCCAATTGCTCCTAGAACAACAACACAAACAAAACGGTACCCAAACTCATTGGGACCAAAGAATTAGAGAACCAACAATACATAGGACAACCTCCACATAAATATGTGCATATAGATATGAAAATGAATTTCATGCACATCTCATCCAATTTGAGACTTGGTGGAGTTTCCCCTATATATTGGGTCTAAGAAAGAAAGCATGCTAAAAATACTACATCAAATTAATATGCATGCTCAAGACTTTCAAAAACCGAGACCAAAAGACAAAGAAATACCAAGTGAAGAAAAGATACCAAATGAATAAATCATCACTTGGAGGATATCCATAAAAGATACATCAAGGAATGAGATATCCATTGATATACTCAAAATAAATAAAAAATCAAACTCCCAAAAGAGAGGATGGTTCCAAACAAACCAAGCTCTCTACAAAGTTTCATGATGGCACAAAGTACCAAAACAAAAACGGCTTGCCTTCCACCAACACACACTTGATAAGGATCGCAATATGAGTGTTTTATAGAAAATAGGATAGCTCCCCCAAGCCTAGTGCATTATAGAGAATTTGCATTTGAATACAAAATGCACAAGGTGGGATCACCACTTTCACTATATCTAGAAAAACTGGACAAGATCAAGAAATTAACAAGATCCACAAGTGGTATGGAATACAATGGGAGATGACACAATCCTAGGCAAGAGATAAAGCAAACAAAAGCAAAGGCCAATGTAAAGATGATCAATAATTTCTACCACACATAAGTGAGTACCAATTGTCAAAAGACAAGAAGTATTTGGAAATAATTCCCGGTGGTAGATAACAAGGATATCCGACATCATCTTCACACCAAACAAAAAGCAAATTGCAACTTGTAGAGCTAACATGCCACCTAGGAACAAGATAATTTACAATATCAATTCTAGGTGACAATATCTCAAATGTACACATTTTCTAGGCTAGTAATATACACATAGCATATTACTCCCCCATAATGTATACCAATTAAAGATAAACAAGAGGCAAAATAACGATCCAACACGAGATAATTAATGGATAACATAGAATTTGAATTTCTCATGAGAAGACATACCACATAGTGACTAGATAATCTTGTAATATCAATACTAGATGGTATTACTCATGTACACACATTTATAGGATTGTGAGGTGCACAAAGCACATCACTCTCCCATAATGGGATATTCCATTAATCTCTCACAAGAGCCAACTAAGATACAACCAAGATGCGCAAAGGCTCAACGAACAACACACATGTACATGAAGTGCAAACCAACATACATATACTTGATTACTCAAGATAAGCAATTTGGAGACACAACATATACAAACAGATGCAAGGAACAAAACCAAAACATGCAAAGGGGCAAGTAACTTTCAATGTAAACAATTTAAGTACAAGTTACCGCAAGGAGGCACATTGGATATGAGATGGAAACTTGATAATCCGAATGACTTGGCTTGAGGCAATATGAATGATGAAGACCCCTTAATTCTTCATAATGTAGCCAAGTCTCCAATGACCTCCAACAACACCTATTGATCAAGTATGAGCTAGTTGGTCCCCAACCAAGTTGGGTCCCAAGAGGTTAGTCACAATAGGCTTGGCTACCCAAATGGTTCTTTTCTTGACACCACTTTGAGTACCAACAAATTTGGCAAACACATTGCCAACCTTATCCTTCCCAAGAGAATAGATATCATCAATTAGAATAGGGTTGGATAAGGTACCATTCGTGCATGAAGAAGCGACGTGACCTTTTTCACGACATAGGTAGAAACGTCTACTCTTTACTTTCTTCTCACTTGATTTCTGAACTTGAGAAGCATTAGCTTGAGTTTTCTTGGGAAGAGGCCTTTCTTCAACTTGAGGTTCAGAATGAGAGTGAACTTGTGGCTGCTTCCCTTATTGCTTGTCACTAATGGCCTTCTTCTTCAAAGGGCAAGATCTAACATGATGCCCTTCAATTTTGCACTTGAAGCAAATAATCTTGGCCGAATTCTTGAGTTGTTCTTGGCCCTTATTCTTGATGCTCTTGGACTTCTTCTTCTTATTGGAGTTGAATCCAAGTCCACCTTTGTCATTGGGGGATTTTTGCACTCTCAAGATATTGTTGAGTGTGAATTTCCCTTCATGACTCTTTTCCAAGTCTTTCTTTCAAGAAGTGACTTGGGCCTTGAGCTCTTTGATTTCCTCTACATGGTTAGTTTCAACACAAGTACTAGAGGAAGTATAAGCTTCATTGTTAGAGCAACAAGGCAAGGAAAGCAATTCATCACAAGATGTACCAACATTGTGAGTAGATGAATTACAAGGACTAGCACATGGCAACATAGCATTTTGACTAGAAGTAGTGCTAGTATCCACATGAGGCTCACTAGATGTTACCTTAGCAATCATGGCCTCATGAGCTATCTTTAGCACATTATGGGATACTAGAAGATCATCATGAGAGCTTGAGAGCTTTTCATGACTTTCTTCCAATTTCCCATAATTGCTAGATAGCAACTCAAGTTGAGCCCGTAGCTCAACATTCTCCTTCAAAATGGATGCTTCACAAGTAATAGAGTTAGTAGCACAAGCATCATCATTAACAACAAGAGGAGAGGACAACTTGGAAAGCTCTTTTAAATAAGAAGCTTCAAGTTGAGCATGAGACTTGGTGAGTTTGATGAGCTCACCCTTAATGACCCTTGAGCCATTTTCGAGGTGCTCAAAATCCTCAAGGAGTCTAGCATGAGCAACTTCAAGCTTAGCATTTTCAGTTTCAAAATCATTGGCCACCACAAGAGCTCTATCACGAGATTCCCTCACTCTAGATAATTCTAGAGAAAAAGTCTCCTCAAGAGATTCCTTGGTGGTTTGTTCAAGTTCAAGAGCTTGAGAGAGGTCCGCAATCTCATTAGCATAATCACGCTCATGACCTTCCATTTTATCAATGGTGACCTCATGCTCCTCAAGACGAGATTCCAACTCATCAATATATTTCTTGCCCTCAGTAGCAATAGACATGATTTCCATGAAGTTGGAACGAGCAATTTTATTCTTAAGTAGAGCTTTAAAAATCATTTCCCCCTTAATTTTTAAGGAGGCAACATCATCATTCTCTTCATCATAATCAACATCATCATCACTCTTGCCATCATCAATATCATCACAAGATATATTGGGATTCAAAGTGGGAGATACCTTTGAAGCCTTGGCCATAAGGCAAAATGCAACAGATGATGATTTAGGATCCCTTGAAGCACCTTCCAAGACCACATCTTGTTCCATGGAGTGTTGGGTTTCCTCTACATTGTTAGCACAACAACTCGAGGAAATATATGCATTTTCATCATGGCAAAAAGATATAGCAAGCATATCATCATGAGATTTAGTCAAGCAATTTATACATGATATGCAAGGACTATCAACACAAGCATGTGAAACATTTGGAGTGCTCTAAGTGCCAAAGTCCAAAGATGAAGCATTGCAATAAGAAAGTGATGAAGGATTATCAACAATGACCCACTATCATCATTGCAATGAACACCACTACTCACCATGTCATTACCTTGTGGCAAACCACACATAGGTGAAGTAGAAGAAGCTGAGAACACAACACGGTCGGAGGTGGAGGGAGAACAATCATACCCACAAAACATGGACACACCATATTTATCTTGAAGCTTTGTCCACAACTCATGAGCATCCCAGAACGGCATGAGTTGAAATATAACTACATTGCTCAAAGCATCGAAAAGCACATTAGAAGCTTGAGAATTGAGATAAGAGTTTTTCTCATCCTCTAAAGATAATCTTAGGGGATCCTTTGGAGGACAAAAACCCATATCTATAATTCGCTCTAAATTTGGGTCCATGACCCTAAAGAGATTAAGCATGCGAATTACCGAAACATCAAAATTTGTGCCATCGAAACTAAGAGTGTGAGAGAATCCTAATCCCCTAGTCGACATCTTTACTCTCTAGGAGGTTAAGACTAACAAAGAGAGATGAGGCTCTGATACCAATTGAAAGATCGTGGATGTCGCCTAGAGGGGGGTGAATAGGCACTTTAAAATAATTACGGTTTAGGCTTGAACAAATGCGGAATAAACCTAGCGGTTAATTTGTCAAACACAAAAACTACAACAACTAGGCTCACCTATGTGCACCAACAACTTATGCTAAGCAAGATAAACTACTAGGTGATAGCAAAATATATGACAAGAAACAATATGGCTATCACAAAGTAAAGTGCACAAGTAAAGAGCTCGGGTAAGAGATAACCGAGGCATGCGGAGACGATGATGTATCCCGAAGTTCACACCCTTGCGGATTCTAATCTCCGTTTGGAGAGGTGTGGAGGCACAATGCTCCCCAAGAAGCTACTAGGGCCACCATAATCTCCTCACGCCCTCGCACAATGCAAGATGCCGTGATTCCACTAAGGGACCCTTGAGGGCGGTCACCGAACCCGTACAAATGGCAACCCTTGGGGGCGGTCACCGAACCCGTACACGTTGGCAACCCTTGGGGGCGGTCACCGGAACCCATCAAATTGCTCGGGGCGATCTCCACAACCTAATTGGAGACCCCGATGCTTGCCCAGAGCTTTACACCATAATGATTGAGCTCCGAACACCACCAACCGTCTAGGGCACCAAGGCACCCAAGAGGAACAAGCTCTAGGGTGCCCAAACACCCAAGAGTAATAAGCTTCTCAAACTTCTCTTCGACGTATCACCATGGAGAACTCAAATCGATGCACCAAATGCAATGGCAAGGGCACACGGAGTGCCCAAGTCCTTCTCTCCCAAATCCCACCAAAGCAACTAATGCTAGGGAGGAAAATGAGAGGAAGAACGAAAGAAGAACACGAAGAACTCCAAGATATAGATCCAAGGGGTTCCCCTCACTTAGAGGAGAAAGTGATTGGTGGAAATGTGGATCTAGATCTCCTCTCTCTTTTCCCTCAAGAACTAGCAAGAATCATTGGAGGGATTGAGAGTTAGCAAGCTCGAAGAAGGTCAACAATGGGGGAAGAACACGAGCTAGAAGGATAAAGTTCATTGGGGAATAAGACCCCCTTTTATAGGTCGGGAAAAATCCAACCGTTATGCTCACAGCCCGCACCGAGCGGTACTACCGCTAGGCCGGTAGTAGCCCTTTGAAACACAACAGCGAGGAGCCAAAAAAGCTAGAAGAATCTTCGGAGTGGTAGTACCGCTTGACCTCATGGTACTACCGCTAGGGGTAGCGGTACTACTGCTAAGGGTAGCGGTACTACTGCTTGCAAGCGGTACTAAAAAATTACATCCGTGCCTACCACCGCTGGACTTGTGACGAGTTTTTGGTCCCGAGCGGAAGTAGCCACGGAAGTAGCCACGGTAGTACTGCTCCAAGCGGTAGTACCGCTCCCAAGGGCGGTAGTACCACTCCCAAGGGCGGTAGTAAAAAATTACTTCCGCTCCTACCTGCGGTAGTACCGCTGCAGCCTTTTCAGAACACCAAAACTACCACAACTTCTGCAAACGGACTCCGAATTCGATGAAACCAAGTTAGTTGGAAAGCTAGAAACAAGGGCTAACACAATCTTGATAGAAATACCAATAATAAGCAAATGAGAAAGGGCCCAAAAGAAAATGGTGAGAACCCTTCCTCGGATAAGACCGGTAAAACCTCCAACACCGAAAACATCATAGAAGGCGCATGCAAACTCCGTTTTTGATGAACTCAAGCTTGTCATCAAGATGACCATAAGCTCTAAGACTCACAAAGAGAACCAAACAAGAACCAAGAAACATTATGCAAGGATGCAATGGTTTGAGCTCTCGAGGAACGATACGATCAAGCTACTCACTTGAGAGCCCCCCCTTGATAGTACGGCTATCGATCCTATAACCCGGTGTCCCAACTACCATCATGAGACCGGTAAAATAGAAAACCTATCAAGGGAAAACCTTTGCCTTGCACATGATCCACTTGAGCTAGATGATGATGATCTTGTTGGAAATATGCCCTAGAGGCAATAATAAATTGATTATTATTATATTTCCTTGTTCATGATAATCGTTTATTATCCATGCTATAATTGTATTGATAGGAAACTCAGATACATGTGTGGATACATAGACAACACCATGTCCCTAGTAAGCCTCTAGTTGACTAGCTCGTTGATCAATAGATGGTTAAGGTTTCCTGACCATGGACATTGGATGTCATTGATAACGGGATCACATCATTAGGAGAATGATGTGATGGACAAGACCCAATCCTAAGCATAGCACTAGATCGTGTAGTTCGTATGCTAAAGCTTTTCTAATGTCAAGTATCATTTCCTTAGACCATGAGATTGTGCAACTCCCGGATACCGTAGGAGTGCTTTGGGTGTGCCAAATGTCACAACGTAAATGGGTGGCTATAAAGGTACACTACAGGTATCTCCGAAAGTGTTTGTTGGGTTGGCACGAATCGAGAATGGGATTTGTTACTCCTGTGACGGAGAGGTATCTCTGGGCCCACTCGGTAGGACATCATCATAATGTGCACAATGTGATCAAGGAGTTGATCATGGGATGATGTGTTACGGAACGAGTAAAGAGACTTGCCGGTAACGAGATTGAACAAGGTATCGGGATACCAGCGATCGACTCTCGGGCAAGTACAATGCCGCTAGAAAAAGGGAATTGTATACGGGATTGATTAAGTCCTTGACATCGTGGTTCATTCGATGAGATCATCATGGAACATGTGGGAACCAACATGGGTATCCAGATCCCGCTGTTGGTTATTGACCGGAGAACGTCTGGGTCATGTCTGCATGTCTCCCGAACCCGTAGGGTCTACACACTTAAGGTTCGATGACGCTAGGGTTATAAAGGAAGTTTTGTATGTGGTTACCGAATGTTGTTCGGAGTCCCGTATGAGATCCCGGACGTCACGAGGAGTTCCGGAATGGTCCGGAGGTAAAGATTTATATATGGGAAGTCCTGTTTTGGTCACCGGAAAAGTTTCGGGGTTTATCGGTAACGTACCGGGACCATCGGGAGGGTCCCAGGGGTCCACCAAGTGGGTCCACCAGTCCCGGAGGCTTGCGTGGGCCAATAGTGGTGAGGGACCAGCCCCTGAGTGGGCTGGTGCGCCTCCCACAAGGCCCAAGGCGCAGCAAAGGAGGAGAAGGGGAAACCCTAGGCTTAGATGGGCCCTAAGGCCCACCCTAGGGGGCGCCCCCCTCTCCCCCTCTTGGCCGCCACCCCAAGACCCATCTAGGGCTGCCGCCCCTCTAGGGGTGGGAACCCTAGAGGGGCGCACCCTCCTCCCCTTCCCCTATATATATGAGGCCTAGGGGCTGCCCAAGACACGCGATCTGATCTCTCTCGTTGGTGCAGCCCTCCCTCTCTTTCTCCTCATATCCCGTGGTGCTTGGTGAAGCCCTGCAGGATTGCCACACTCCTCCACCACCACCACGCCGTTGTGCTGCTGCTGGATGGAGTCTTCCTCAACCTCTCCCTCTCTCCTTGCTGGATCAATGCGTGGGAGACATCGTCGGGCTGTACGTGTGTTGAACGCGGAGGTGCCGTCCGTTCGGCACTAGGATCATTGGTGATTTGGATCACGACGAGTACGACTCCATCAACCCCGTTCTCTTGAACGCTTCCGCGCGCGATCTACAAGGGTATGTAGATCCACTCCTCCCTCGTTGCTAGATGACTCCATAGATAGATCTTGGTGACACGTAGGAAAATTTGAATTTATGCTACGTTCCCAACAGTGGCATCATGAGCTAGGTCTATGCGTAGTTTCTATGCACGAGTAGAACACAAAGTAGTTGTGGGCGTTGATTTTGTTCAATATTCTTACTGTTACTAGTCCAATCTTGATTCGGTGGCATTGTGGGATGAAGCGGCCCGGACCGACCTTACACGTACTCTTACGTGAGACTGGTTCCACCGACTGACATGCACTAGTTGCATAAGGTGGCTAGCGGGTGTCTGTCTCTCCCACTTTAGTCGGATCGGATTCGATGAAAAGGGTCCTTATGAAGGGTAAATAGCAATTGGCATATCACGTTGTGGTTTTTGCGTAGGTAAGAAACGTTCTTGCTAGAAACCCATAGCAGCCACGTAAAACATGCAAACAACAATTAGAGGACGTCTAACTTGTTTTTGCAGGGTATGCCTTGTGATGTGATATGGCCAAAAGGATGTGATGAATGATATATGTGTTATGAGATTGATCATGTTCTTGTAATAGGAATCACAACTTGCATGTCGATGAGTATGATAACCGGCAGGAGCCATAGGAGTTGTCTTAATTTATGACCTGCGTGTCAACATAAACGTCATGTAATTACTTTACTTTATTGCTAACCGTTAGCTGTAGAAGTAGAAGTAATAGTTGGCGAGACAACTTCATGAAGACACGATGATGGAGATCATGATGATGGAGATCACGGTGTCATGCCGGTGACGATGATGATCATGGAGCCCCGAAGATGGAGATCAAAAGGAGCAACATGATATTGGCCATATCATGTCACTGTTTGATTGCATGTGATGTTTATCATGTTTATGCATCTTGTTTACTTAGAACGTCGGTAGTAAATAAGATGATCCCTCATTAAAATTTCAAGAAAGTGTTCCCCCTAAGTGTGCACCGTTGCGACAGTTCGTTGTTTCAAAGCACCACGTGATGATCGGGTGTTTGATTCAGACGTTCACATACAACGGGTGTAAGACAGATTTACACACGCAAAACACTTAGGTTGACTTGACGAGCCTAGCATGTGTACAGACATGGCCTCGGAACACAGAAGACCGAAAGGTCGAGCATGAGTCGTATAGAAGATACGATCAACATGAAGATGTTCACCGATGTTGACTAGTTCGTCTCACGTGATGATCGGACACGGCCTAGTTGACTCGGATCATGTAATCACTTAGATGACTAGAGGGATGTCTATCTGAGTGGGAGTTCATAAGATGAACTTGTTTATCCTGAACATAGTCAAAAGGATTTCGCAAATTATGTCGTAGCTCGCGCTTCAGTTCTACTGTTTAGATATGTTCCTAGAGAAAATTTAGTTGAAAGTTGATAGTAGCAATTATGCGGACTAGGTCCGTAAACTGAGGTTTGTCCTCATTGCTTCATAGAAGGCGTATGTCCTTAATGCACCGCTCAGTGTGCTGAACCTCAAACATTGTCTGTGGATGTTGCGAACATCTGACATACACGTTTTGATGACTACATGATAGTTCAGTGCGTAATGCTAAATGGTTTTGAATTGAGGCACCAAAGATGTTTTTTGAAACGTCGCGAAACATATGAGATGTTTTGAGGGCTGAAATTGGGATTTCAGGCTCGTGCCCATGTCAAGAGGTATAAGACCTCCGACGATTTTTCTT
Source organism: Triticum dicoccoides (assembly GCF_002162155.2). NCBI lineage: Eukaryota > Viridiplantae > Streptophyta > Magnoliopsida > Poales > Poaceae > Triticum > Triticum dicoccoides. The sequence continues at coordinate 337,514,233 of NC_041380.1, read as the reverse complement.
AGCCTGCAAACTAAGGGAGAAAAGCTCAATTGTTGAGCTTGTGCTCAGACTGTCTGAGTACAACAATCATTTGAATCAAGTGGGAGTTAATCTTCCAGATGAGTTAGTGATGTTTCTCCAAAGTCATTGCCACCAAGCTGCTAGAGCTTCGTGATGAACTATAATATATCAGGGACATATATGATGATCCTTGAGATATTTGCGATGTTTGACACCACAAAAGTAGAAATCAAGAAGGAGCATCAATTGTTGATGGTTGGTGAAACCACTAGTTTCAAGAAGGGCAAGGGAAAAAAGGGATGCTTCATGAAACGGCAAATCAGCTGCTGCTCTAGTGAAGAAACCCAAGGTTGAACCCAAACCCGAGACTAAGTGCTTCTGTAATAAAGGGAACAGCCACTGGAGCAGAATTACCCTAGATACTTGGTAGATAAGAAGGCTGGCAAGGTCGATAGAAGTATATTGGATATACATTGTGTTGATGTGTACTTTACTAGTACTCCTAGTAGCACCAGGGTATTAGATACCGGTTCGGTTGCTAAGTGTTAGTAACTCGAAACAAAAGGCTACGGAATAAACGGAGACTAGCTAAAGGTGAGCTGACGATATGTGTTGGAAGTGTTTCCAGGGTTGATATGATCAAGAATCGCACGCTCCCTCTACCATCGAGATTGGTATTAAAACCTAAATAATTGTAATTTGGTGTTTGCGTTGAGCATAGACAGGATTGGATTATGTCTATCGCAATACGGTTATTCATTTAAAGAGAATAATGGTTACTCTGTTTATTTGAATAATACCCTCAAATGGTCTTACACCTGAAATGAATGGTTTATTGAATTTCGATCGTAGTGATACACATGTTCATGCCAAAAGATAGTAATGATAGTACCACCTACTTGTGGCACTGCCACTTAAGTCATATCGGTATAAAACGCATGAAGAAGCTCCATGTTGATGGATCATTGGGCTCACTCATTTTTGAAAGGTTTGAGACATGCGAACCATGTCTATTGGTGTATATGCATGAAGAAACTCCATGCAAATGGACCGTTTGGACTCACTTGATTTTGAATCACTTGAGACATGCAAATCATACCACATGGGGAAGATGACTGAAAGCCTTGTTTTTCAGTAAAATGGAACTAGAAAGCAACTTGTTGGAAGTAATACATTTTGATGTGTGCAGTCCAATGAGTGTTGAGGCGTGTAGTGGATATCGTTATGTTCTTACTTCACAGATGATTTGAGTTGATGTTGAATATATTTACTTGATGAATCATGAGTCTGAATTATTGAAAGGTTCAAGTAATTTCAGCGTGAAGTTGAAAGATCGTCGTGACAAAAGGATAAAAGATCTATGATATGATCATAGAGATGGATATCTGAATTAAGAGTTTGGCACAGAATTAAGACATTGTGGAAATTGTTTCACAACTAATACAGCCTGGAACACCATAGTGTGATGGTGTGTCCGAACATCATAACTGCACCCTATTGGATATGATGCATACCATGATGTCTCTTATCGAATTACCACGATAGTTTATGGGTCAGGCATTAAAGACAACCACATTCACTTTAATAGGGCACCACGTAATTCCGATGAGATGACACCATATGAACTATGGTTTAGAGAAACCTAAGCTGTCATTTCTTAAAAGTTTGGGGCTGCGACGCTTATGTGGAAAAGTTTCAGGCTGATAAACTCGAACCCAAAGCGGATAAATGCATCTTCATAGGACACCCAAAATAGTTGGGTATACCTCATGTCTCAGATCCGAAAGCAATAAGGGATTGTTTCTAGAATCGGGTCCTTTCTCGAGGAAAAGTTTCTCTCGAAAGAATTGAGTGGGAGGATGGTGGAGACTTGATGAGGTTATTAAACCGTCTCTTCAACTAGTGTGTGGCAGGGCACAGGAAGTTGTTCTTGTGGCACCTACACCAATTGAAGTGGAAGCTTATGATAGTGATCATGAAACTTCGGATCAAGTCACTACCAAACCTCGTAGGATGACAAGGATGCGTACTACTTCAGAGTGGTACGTAATCCTGTCTTGGAAGTCATGTTGCTAGACAACAATGAACCTACAAGCTATGGAGAAGCGATGGTGGGCCCGGATTCCGATAAATGGCTCGAGGCCATAAAATCCTAGAGAGGATCCATGTATGGAAACAAAGTGTAGACTTTGACAGAACAGCTCGATGGTCGTGAGGCTATTGAGTATAGATGGATTTCAAAAGGAAGACGGACAATGATGGTATGTATCACCATTAAGAAAGCTTGACTTGTCGTTAAGATGTTTTCCGACAAGTTCAAGGAGTTGACTATGATGAGACTTTCTCACTCGTAGCGATGCTAAGAGTCTGTTGGAATTATATTAGCAATTACTGATTTATTTATGAAATCTTGCAGATAGGATGTCAAAAACATTGTTTCCTCGACGATTTTCTTGAGGAAAGGTTGTATGTGATACAACCGGAAGGTTTTGTCAATCCTGAAAGATGCTAATAAGTATGCAAAGCTCCAGCAATCCTTCTAAGGACTGGAGTAAGCATCTCGGAGTTGGAATGTATGCTTTGATGATGATCAAAGATTTTGGGTGTATACAAAGTTTATGAGAAACTTGTATTTCCAAAGAAGTGAGTGGGAGCACTATAGAATTTCTGATGAGTATATGTTGTTGACATATTGTTGATCAGAAATGACATAGAATTTCTGGAAAGCATATAGGGTTATTTGGAAAGTGTTTTTCAATGGAAAGCCTGGATTAAGCTACTTGAGCATTGAGCATCAAGATCTATAAGGATAGATCAAAATGCTTAAATGGTACTTTCAAATGAGCACATTCCTTGACATGATCTTGAAGGTGTTCAAGATGGATCAGTCAAAGAAGGAGTTCTTGCCTGAGTTGTAAGGTATGAAGTTAAGACTTAAAGCTCGACCACGGCAGAATAGAGAGAAAGGACGAAGGTCATCCCCTATGCTTAAGACGTAGGCTCTACAGTATGCTATGCTGTGTACCGCACCTGCAGTGTGCCTTGCCATGAGTCAGTCAAGGGGTACTAGAGTGATCTAAGAATGGATCACAGGACAGCGGTCAAAGTTATCCTTAGTAACTAGTGGACTAAGGAATTTTCTCGATTATGGAGGTGATAAAGAGTTCGACGTAAAGAGTTACGTCGATGCAAGCTTAACACCTATTCGGATAGCTCTGAGTAGAGATACCGGATACGTATAATGGAGCAACAATTTAGAATAGCTCCATGTAGAACAGTTATTTGAAATGGCTCCAAATATAGCGTAGTAGCTGCATCTACAAGATGACATAGAGATTTGCGAAGTACATACGGATCTGAAAGATTCAGACCCGTTGACTATAACATCTCTCACAAGCATAACATGATCAAACCTAGAACTCATTGAGTCTTAATCACATGATGATGTGAACTAGTTTAGTGACACTAGTAAACTCTTTGGATGTTGGTCACATGGCGATGTGACTTGTGAGTGTTAATCACATGACGATGTGAACTAGATTATTGACTCTAGTGCAAGTGGGAGACTGTTGGAAATATGCCCTAGAGGCAATAATAAATTGATTATTATTATATTTCCTTGTTCATGATAATCGTTTATTATCCATGCTATAATTGTATTGATAGGAAACTCAGATACATGTGTGGATACATAGACAACACCATGTCCCTAGTAAGCCTCTAGTTGACTAGCTCGTTGATCAATAGATGGTTACGGTTTCCTGACCATGGACAATGGATGTCATTGATAACGGGATCACATCATTAGGAGAATGATGTGATGTACAAGACCCAATCCTAAGCATAGCACTAGATCGTGTAGTTCGTATGCTAAAGCTTTTCTAATGTCAAGTATCATTTCCTTAGACCATGAGATTGTGCAACTCCCGGATACCGTAGGAGTGCTTTGGGTGTGCCAAACGTCACAACGTAACTGGGTGGCTATAAAGGTACACTACAGGTATCTCCGAAAGTGTCTGTTGGGTTGGCACGAATCGAGAATGGGATTTGTCACTCCGTGTGACGGAGAGGTATCTCTGGGCCCACTCGGTAGGACATCATCATAATGTGCATAATGTGATCAAGGAGTTGATCACGGGATGATGTGTTACGGAACGAGTAAAGAGACTTGCCGGTAACGAGATTGAACAAGGTATCAGGATACCAGCGATCGAATCTCAGGCAAGTACAATGTCGCTAGACAAAGGGAATTGTATACGGGATGATTAAGTCCTTGACATCGTGGTTCATCCGATGAGATCATCATGGAACATGTGGGAACCAACATGGGTATCCAGATCCCGCTGTTGGTTATTGACTGGAGAACGTCTGGGTCATGTCTGCATGTCTCCCGAACCCGTAGGGTCTACACACTTAAGGTTCGATGACGCTAGGGTTATAAAGGAAGTTTTGTATGTGGTTACCGAATGTTGCTCGGAGTCCCGGATGAGATCCCGGATGTCACGAGGAGTTCCGGAATGGTCCGGAGGTAAAGATTTATATATGGGAAGTCCTGTTTTGGTCACCGGAAAAGTTTCGGGGTTTATCAGTAACGTACCGGGACCACCGGGAGGGTCCCGGGGGTCCACCAAGTGGGGCCACCAGTCCCGGAGGCTTGAGTGGGCCAAGAGTGGTGAGGGACCAGCCCCTGAGTGGGCTGGTGCACCTCCCACAAGGCCCAAGGCACAGCAAAGGAGGAGAAGGGGAAACCCTAGGCTTAGATGGGCCCTAAGGCCCACCCTAGGGGGCGCCCCCCTCCCCCTCTTGGCCGCCACCCCAAGACCCATCTAGGGCTGCCGCCCCTCTAGGGGTGGGAGCCCTAGAGGGGGCGCACCCTCCTCCCCTTCCCCTATATATATGAGGCCTAGGGGCTGCCCAAGACACGCGATCTGATCTCTCTCGTTGGTGCAGCCCTCCCTCTCTTTCTCCTCATATCCCGTGGTGCTTGGCGAAGCCCTGCAGGATTGCCACACTCCTCCACCACCACCACGCCGTTGTGCTGCTGCTGGATGGAGTCTTCCTCAACCTCTCCCTCTCTCCTTGCTGGATCAAGGCATGGGAGACATCGTCGGGCTGTACGTGTGTTGAACGCGGAGGTGTCGTCCGTTCGGCACTAGGATCATCGGTGATTTGGATCACGACGAGTACGACTCCATCAACCCCGTTCTCTTGAACGCTTCCGCGCGCGATCTACAAGGGTATGTAGATCCACTCCTCCCTCGTTGCTAGATGACTCCATAGATAGATCTTGGTGACACGTAGGAAAATTTTGAATTTATGCTACGTTCCCTACAGATCTTGTCCTCCTCAAGATGAACCACCTTTCTTGATTGCGTTGGGTCGATGGAGACTAGATGATTGCTCCCCCATACTCCACTATGGGTGAGCCACTCTTCGGCACATCTTCACAAGTCCATTGACACCACAATGGATGGCAAGCTTCAAGCACTTGATCTCTTCGTGATGCTCCACTTGAACTTGCACATGGAAATATTGATGACGATCACCACTTGATGTCATCGTTCCCATGGGTTGTATGATATCTTCCTCTTGACGCAAGCCCATGGACACGTACCTAACCCCTCATAGACTCTCACATACACCATGGGTTAGTACACAAAGTGCAATGGACAATGCTTACCATACCATGGGATCACTTGATCCCTCTCGGTACATCTTCTACTCTTTGTGAGTTGATCAACTTGATTCACTCTTGACTTAGTCTTGATCAACCTTGAATCTTTCCAACTCTCTTTGTTTGGATGATGTCTTGAAGGTAAACATGAATGATCACACAATCTTCTTCTTCAAGACATGCTTGTAATAAGCTCAACACTCACATGACCAATCTTTGGATAATTCCTTAATAACACCTTGGTCAACCCATAAACTCCTTGAAACCAACACATGGACTTCAAGAAATGCCTATGGAAAAATCCTTCAAATATAACTCAATGCAACCATTAGTCCATAGAGAATGTCATCATTACCAAAACCACACATGGGGGCACCGCATGTCCTTTCACTCTCGCATGTTTTGGTCAAAAGAGGAATTTAGAACCGTCATTTGGCACACTAAAATCACATGCAAGATCATCCAGAAAGTTGTACTACTAGTACTAGTACTGCGTGTTAGATGAAAAAACACGATCAAGATCGAGAAAAAGATCGTCAACAAGAGACATTACGTGTACTTGCTTAATGAGGGATCCCGGAGAGGGGGGCTTGGACAGGGCGATGGCTTTGAGCTTGTCTGCGGTAGTCTCGGCGGGGTGCTTATGCTTCTTCATACCATGAGCCTCGACGGTTTTGTCCAGTGCCATAGACATCACGTCGGCCGGTGCTCCGGCGTCCATCCAAGAGAGGAAGCTGAGAGAGAAGAGTGAAAGGAGGAACGAGATGAGGGAGAAGTGAAGCGAGTGGGGTTTTTCTTCAAGATAGGAAGCTGAGAGAGAAGAGTGAAATGATGGTTGCTTCGTCCGTCCAATTTACTGCTGGAAAGGAGGGGGTTTTGTGATTTGACGGCTGATTGGGCATTACTGCGGCGGTTCGATCGGGGTAGTCTACCGTCACTCTACTACGGAGTAATTTAGTGCATGGCTGGTGGACCCAGGCGCTAGCTGTCCCCCACGCCGGCGAAAGTGAGTAATTTAGTGCATGGCTGGAGGAGGATCCGCACGGTAGAGCGTGTCCATTGTTTTTCTGAAGAAAAAAATGATTATAGCAAGCGTTTCCACTCTTACGATAGAGGAGTGCGAAACACGACAACCACTTGAACATACACAGTGCTCCTACTACTAGGCATGTGCAGTGGTTCATACGTCGGTACTACACAATCTTGTTGCTAGTGTAGTAAGATATGACGATAACAAATGATGTTGTGCGCATGTCAACTACTCCTATATGTAACATAGTACCACTTTTTCGACTGTCCGGTCGAGAATGAACGGTGAGATCAATGTTAATAGAACTATGTCCACAGCGCACGGAGAGTACGGTGCTACAGTACTCCATGAAACATGAACCATATGAAGCACGAATAGTGTTAGGCAGGGTGTATGAAGGGTGCACGGGATGGGAGCAAAAGTTCCCTTCTCGACCCACTTTTGGGTGTTTGGCAGAGTGCATGAGCCCACACTAGTAGGTTGACAAAAATACACGAAGATGAAACAACTATATTGAGATGAGAATGCAACCAAACATACCCACACGATTTGTGCTACAGTGACTGATCTGCACCGTCTGAGTTTGATCCAACGGTCATGTTGCACCGAGACATGGACATGCCCATGCAGAGGGCGCCTAAACACCACCGAAGTCCCTTTTCTTCTCGAGGCGCACGACATTGGTGATGCAGGGTGCAACCGCCCGCAGAGCCCACTCCCGGTAGACGGGAGCCAGTGTCAGGCGCCTCACCTCGGACTCCGTGATCTGCTGCACCGCCATGGCACCAAGTAGAAGCAATGGGGTGAGGAAGCAAAGGGGGCGAAACGGCTGAAAGGCAATGCAATCTACGGGAAGGCGGAGGGAGCGGGGAATCTTTTGGTTTTCACCACGGTAAAACACTAGTCGATGACTTCTCACATCAGGGAGCAATGGGTTTTTACAGGCAGAGTCATCGTGACTAATTGCTACCGCGCCTGCTCCCATCAATCAAAAAATTAAAAATCCTGCCGCGCCTGCTCCCGTCAATCAAAAAATTAAAAATCCTGCCGCGCCCAAACACCAGAGCAACACCGCGGTGGATATTTAAATTTACATGCCGGCAAGTAGATAAAAAAAGGGGTGAAAAAACAAATGTGGCGCCGGCCTAGCTAATCAGTCGAACTAGCCCAACTAGCTAGCCACCGTGCTTCACTGATGTACTCGGCGGGAAAGGTGGTCCTTCGTGATTTGACGACTCATTTACTTGCTTCGGCACTACGACCGAGGAGGACCCAGAAAACGTGTGGTAGGGCGTCCCATGTCAGGAAGAATATATGCGTGCACCACCAGGGACGACCCCGAAACCGCGCGGTAGGGTGTGCCACGTCTTGGCACGGAGGAAAAATGTGTGTGTAAAAATATACTGTATCAGATGTAGTACCTATGGTTCGACCTCGGGACCCAGACAGTCGGTCGAAAACACCCCACTAGCCACACAGCTTCATCATGCAAACATGGCATGGAGGATAGATGTGGTTAGCTCCGTCTCGACCAGCCACAACGTCTCTTGTTCTAGGCGATTCTTCTATTTTCCAAGCTTTTTTTGTTGTAATAACACCACGGCAAGCTAGCGCCGCTCTTCGTGTGTGCCTGTGCAAAGGTTAGACAATGGAGAGAAGAGAGATTGAGATCGCAGACCTGGGACCCACCAGTAAGTGAGACAACGGTCATGCACGTGTTGACGAGGCACTCCCTTTACTCTACTCAACGCAAGTACTGTATAAAATCAAGTTATGGGACAAAGCCAACAACCGTTCGTTTTTTCAGGCTATCGACTTACGCTTTGTAGTCCAGGTTGCTAGTTCGAATCTCGTCTTTCAGATTTGTTAGTTTTATGTCCAAATTTGATTAATGACAAGTGGGACCCCCGTGTGTTGTTCCGATATTTCAGTGTAGGATGTTTTTTTTTGAATAAACACTTTGCGCGGTTAGACAAGTAACGGCACGAGTTACATGTTTTTTTGCAAGTTTACGAACAAAAATGACAGCGACATAGAATGTCACATCCACCCCGCAACTTAGATACTATGGTGATATGAGTTTTTACACCGTTGGAAGTGAGATCCAATGGCTTGGGAGTAGTCTTTGTAATTATGCGCAATTTCCAAACTCTCCAAAGGTTTTTTTGCAAATAAAACATTCAGGCCTCGTGTGTGCCGCTGCATCTTCGACCCAACGGCTCCCCGGTGCTCATATTAGGTGCTCCCCGTAGCTTAATTACCCGCTACGATGATATGAGCATCTAGGTCGTATGATCAGTGATCAGATGGCACATGCATAGTACTTGTACTTTCTGCGCATTTCCCAAACTCTATCAATCGTATATTGCAAAAACATTCAAACCTCCTACTGTGGGCCATTAGATCTCAGTGAACTCATATCACCATAGAATCTATGGTGCGGGAGCACCTCATACTCTCCCGTGCGAGAAAACATAAGGTGCTATCGCAGCTTGGATGCTACGGTGATACGAGCTTGGAGGTCGTTTGATCTGAGATCCAATGGCATCTGAGCAGTCTTTGTGCTTGTAAGCAGTGGCCGAACTCTTTTGGGGCTTTTCTGCAAAAAACTATTCAAACCACCGAGGAGGTGTTGGGTCACAAATCCAACGCCTCCGAAGAGCTTGTATCACCAAAGCATCTAAGGTGTGGGAGCACATGATATTCTTACATACAGGAGAATATGATGTCCTCATTCATCTTGGATGCTACGGTGATACGAGCTTCGAGGTCGTTGGATATGGGATCAAAGGGCATCTAAGTAGTTTTTGTACAAATTGTGTGCAATTCTCAAACTCATCAAGGTTTCCTGCAAAAATATTAAGACACATCATGTGAGCTGCTATATCTCAGATCTACAAGCTCCAAGCAACTCGTATCGACATATAGCATCTAAGGTATGGGGGCACATGATATTCTCCCGGGGAGGAGGGGTGGGGGTGCACAACCAATCGGTGGTTGGGAGGGTGGGGACAAATATAATCTAAACAACCCTAAACAGAGCTCCACAATTTTATCTAAGGTCGAGGGGTTGACCCCCGACAATCATAGCTCCGCCTAAACACAACATTTGCATGTACTGTAGTACTAGACTTAATATTCATGTTTCAGTTTCATGTTGATTTTAAATATTGAACTAAGGACCATGGATGTCTTACATTTTACTCCCTTCGTTCCTAAATATTAGTCTTTTTAGAGGCTTCAAATGGATTGGCACATACGGATGTATATAGACATATTTTAGAGTCTAGATTCACCCATTTTGCTCCGTATGTAGCCACTTGTTTGAACTCTCTAAAAGACTAATATTTAGGAATAGAAGGAGTATTTTGAATTCGTGTCATACATGCATGGTTTGGAAAAATAGATGCACTATACTTATTGGATTGTTGTTGTGTTTGTGCGTGTGTGTCTCTCTGTGTGTGTGTGTGGTCATATGCTTGATACATACAAAGTTTTCTCACCTCCATATTGTCCATATTTTGAATTTGAATTTGCATTGGAAAACTTACAAGGGATACCATGAAATGTGAAATCCACGTTGAGATCACTATATCACAAACTCACTCTAATTCAACAATTCGTCATAAATCAATTACCATGTTGAGATTAGTATTTGCAAGGAAAATACGGGTATTGTAATACACATAGATTCGTTCAGCAATTTAAAAGGTTCCTTTCGTATTCTGAATGGTAGGACCCAACGGCGTACCAGCAAGACCTTGGCTCGTGTTGATCCTAAAAAAACCGGGCTCGTGCCCTTCGGTGGCGTGCGTGGTACGCACATTAGGCAACCCCAACCAGTCGAGCCTCAGCGTTTCAAGTCGAAATATCTGACGGCCAGAATTCCAGCCCCAGGAAATTCCCCTCATATCCCCGGTCCATAATGAAATCGATGAACAACGGAGGGATGCTTTAGTACCTAGACAACATTACCTACCGTTCCGAGCATGGTTCAATTCCCTCGATCGCCGCTCGTCAAGGTCACCCGTCAACTGCATTGCCTAGTACTACTACTACTACACCAGGATGAGCACAGAATTGAGCCCGTTTGTTCGTGCCTAGTACTTGAGTTAATATATCAGGCAATGCACTGGTACAGAGGGATTATCCTTTTACTCTGCATATATAACTTGTCTGAAGTCTAACTAAGCAAAATGTTTGACAAAATGCTTTCTTAAGAAATACAATATGACAGATGTACAGCTTGAAAATTTATTGCATGATGCAGGTTATGATATTGTTTTGAATCCTGGATCTTAAATTTCAGAAAATCCAAAAGTGAGCATAAATTCTTGAAACTAAGCATGGTCACATGATATGGCACAAATATTACTTTGTAAGTTTTTTCTTCAATTTGCGACAAGCTGCTTATGGCAAGTTGCACAAATGAAGAGCCAAGGTATTTTGGAACAAAGATCTGTCACGTTAAGGCGAACGCTTTCACTATTGAAACCGTGGGCGTTTACGTGCCGCCACGAGTCCCCGCTTCTCATCGGCAGGTGCCGTCCGAGCAAGCCTGTGAGTCGACGGGAGGCGTGCGAGCAGACCACTGCGCCGGCTGTCAGGGAGGCGTGCGAGCAGACCGCTGTGCAGGCTCATCGGGAGGCGAGCCCTTTGACCAGGCTCCGCCGCCCACCGTCGTCCCAACCGCTCCCACTTTTAATGTCGCCGGCGCCGCAGTTTAAAATCAACCCCGCACTACCCGGTATCACTACAATCCTCTTTGTTCATCTTCGATTCTCCTGTCGTCTACCTCCAACTAGCCTGACCTAAACGTACGCCATGCCGCATCACGATGGTCTGCCCTTAGTGTTCCAGTTTCCTGAGGAAGACACCCAGCCAGAGTCTCAAGAACATAAGGCGCTTTGGGACGAGCTTGAACTGGCCTTGTGGGAAGACGTCGCGCCTATCCCCGCTCTCGTTCCGGCTCCCGTCGCCCTGACTGCGCCAGCGCCCATCCCCGTGGCATCGATGGGCTAGGAGCCGCACATTGTCGCCGAGCTTGATCCCACGGGGTTCCACGAGGTCCCCGCCCGTGCACCTACCAGCGCATGCGCCTCCGCGTGCACTAACGCACACGCCCATGCCGGTGCCCGTGCACCTGCCAGCGCATGCGCCTGCGTGTGCACTGACGTGCGCGCCCGTGCCGGTGCCCGTGCACACGAATGTCTCCATCGCGCCGTTGACAGCGCCTGTCCCCGCGCGGGTGCCAGTGCCCCCCTCAGCAGCATGGATGGCCGCCGTCGACCGCTTCCTTGCATCAACGCCAGTCGCCTCCTCCCGCCAGTTGACTCGCTCCGAAGTCCAGAACATTTTGGCCTTCCTTGAAGCTAGGCCAACGTCCAGGAGTACGCCAACAACGGCGCAAGACGAGCACGACAGAGGAGCCGCTTCCCACTGCAAGACGCCCCCGCCGCCGCCGCATAATCTAAATGAAAAACATTCGGATTGCCATGCTTAAAATCCGAACGTTTATCATTTCCGTTTATTTTATATCGATCGTCGTATAATTTAAAGTCGGAGTCAGTCTGAACAAAATATATGGTTTGATCAATTTAATGTTCTACTAGAGCCGTATCAAATTAAATATAAAATGTCATCAAGCCACATGTGTTCCTTGTCATCCAACGACCTAGACTGCTTCAATGTCGAGCGCTCAACACGTTTAGCGTGCAGTTAATTTCATGCCAAAAATAGTGCTAATCACATGACAACACGCAAATAATATCCTAGTAGTTAATATCCGCATGCACTTAATATACTTCCAAATTAACGTGCATTACACGTATACACTGACTAGTGTTGCTAGTACGTGAAACTGGTGCCGTGACTTGTGAACGCGTCCAGATATGGTCAACGACAACATCGCCCGCGAGTTCTTCCTATTTACCCGTGCGTCTAAACGCAAAAGGGGAGGAGAGAGAGAGAGCACACATGGAACCCACCAATAAGTGAAGGCGAATAGTACTAAAAATAATATTACATGTTATCCATTAATTAGGTTGTGGTAATATAAAAACATTATGTGAACAAAGGGGGTACAACAAACATTACTATTCTACGTATGTTGCCTATTGACGTGCGGCTTGAAGGCCCGGTCGCATGTTCGATCCTCGTCCTTTATTTTCTAATTTGTATACGGGTCCAAATTTGCTTCATGACATGTGGGCCCCTCGGTGTGTAGTTTGTAGCACTTTAATTTGTGGGTCAAAATTTGTTCCATTCCAAGTGGACTATCCGTGTGTAGTTTTGTAGCTTATTTATAATAATTAAAGAGAACAACATAGTTTTTTCAATAATACCATGGTGCGACGTTGAAGGCGAGAAAGGACGTGCGAGAGAGCGATGACCGAGCCAGAGGGAAATCAACTAGGGGAGTTGCGTGGGTTGCAACGGTGTTTGGAGTAGTTGTGGGCTGAATGCTATGAAAATATAATATAAACCGACCGGAATAAATGCCTACACAAATTAATCCAAGGTTGGAGTGCCCCTCGCAATGTAAATAGCTCCGGCTTTGCGAGGGATGGAGAGGTAGTAGCTTCAACGCGTGGAAGATATGGTGTGAGAAAGTGAGGTCGATCGAGAGACATATAGATAGAGAGACAAAGTGAGTGTGGTCCAACATTCATTGAACAAATATATATGCTCTGGAGAGATATTGTCTGATTGAGCTTTTTGGCAAGGGTGAGGGCTGTAAGATAGAGCTTGAGAGATGATCCAGTCACAGACGTGTAGATATATTTTGTGCGTGGGAGGAAGCAAGGTCAACCGATCACATAGGGCCGCCGTGCGATCGAAAGAGTGAGACGGGTTGGAGAGAGTGACCTAGATAGACGATGTGCGTGAGAGAGTATACAATGTGAATAGGTCGAATTGGGCTCAAACATGGTGATATATCGTTTTTGTCCAAGAAAGAGCGAGGTCAATCGAGACATACGGAGAGAGAGAGAGAGAGGTTGAGTGAGCATGACCCACCATGAGGTTGAAAGAGTGGCGGCGGCTTGGATGAACTGACCTAGATAGACAATCTGCGTGAGAGAGTATAGAGTGTGTCAATCGAGGCCTGAACAGGGAGATATATCATTTGTGTGTGAAAGAAAACAAGGTCAAACGAGACTCAGGTAAAGAGAGCGAGATTGAGCAAGTGTGGCCCGCCGTGCGGAAGAAAGAGTGAGACAATCTCGAGGGAGTGACCTAGATATACAACGTGCGTGCGTGCGCACAAGAGGTTGGGGGGCTAGATAGGCAATGCATGTATTTAGTGCGAGAGGGTGAGAGGGAGAGGGGGGAGAGAGAGAGCTCGGCATGTGGTGCAATGGTGGGTGTGTGAGGTAAATACATTTGGTAACAGAGTGGAAAAAGGGGTTGTGTAGTTGAGAGACTTAGAGATCGAAACATGGAGAGAAAGAATGAACGTGTGTTGGAAACCGATAGCTTCCTAAGGTGGTTAGGAGAGGAAGATTAACTGATACA
>NC_041380.1:337499011-337499986 GCF_002162155.2 Triticum dicoccoides | reverse complement strand
AAAAACAACATTTGAATGTACATAGTACGAGACTTAATATCGATGTTTCAATTCGGTGTACATTGTAAGATTTGAACCAAGGACCAGGCATACGGGTAATTATTTCGAATTCGTGCCATACTAAGTTTCGAAAAGTTGACATTGACTTAGTTTGTTATCTATTTTGTAGGTCATATGTTTGAATCCATCCAAAAGTTTTCTCACTACCATGGTGTTCATCATATACATATGAATTTGTATTAAAAAAGTAGCATGGATACAATGAAATGTGAAATCCATGTTAGAATTGGAGATCGCTACGTGACACACACTCTAATTCAAATAACTAACTACGTGACACACACTCTAATTCAAATAACTAATTATGTGACACACACTCTAATCCACGTTAGTGTGGGTACCGTTTCGATTTTTTTTCAAATAACTCCTCATTAATTAATTTATAGTACTCCCTTTGTTCACTTTTATAAGACCTTGAAGACATTTCAGACAATGTGCAAAACAGTTCATTTTAAGTTGTCTGAAACGACTTACAAAAGTGAACGGATGGAGTATCTCGTTTCGAATGACTAATTATTGCAAGGAAAACACGGGCATGGTAATACATACAGATTTGTTTGCAAATGAAAGAAGATTCGTTTGCATTCTCAAATGTAGGCGCACCAGGGAGACCAGGGTTGTGTCAGGATGGACGCTGCTTCGGTGCCTTAAAGGCAACTGCCTTTGGGTCACTGACATGTGGGCCAGCTACCTGTTGGGCCCACATGTCATGGACACAAAGGCAGGTGCCTTAAGGGACCGGAGCATAGTCATGTCGGGGTGGTCGCGTGTGTCGGACGGACGCGTAGCACCCAGCCACCCAACCCCCTCCCCCCCAAAAAAGGACGACGACAATATAAGTTCGCGCTTCCATGTTTCGGATTGAAATATCTGGCGGCCCCAATTCCAGTCCTGCAAAATATCTCTTCTCCACCA
>NC_041380.1:337487472-337499001 GCF_002162155.2 Triticum dicoccoides | reverse complement strand
TTAGAATTGGAGATCGCTACGTGACACACACTCTAATTCAAATAACTAACTACGTGACACACACTCTAATTCAAATAACTAATTATGTGACACACACTCTAATCCACGTTAGTGTGGGTACCGTTTCGATTTTTTTTCAAATAACTCCTCATTAATTAATTTATAGTACTCCCTTTGTTCACTTTTATAAGACCTTGAAGACATTTCAGACAATGTGCAAAACAGTTCATTTTAAGTTGTCTGAAACGACTTACAAAAGTGAACGGATGGAGTATCTCGTTTCGAATGACTAATTATTGCAAGGAAAACACGGGCATGGTAATACATACAGATTTGTTTGCAAATGAAAGAAGATTCGTTTGCATTCTCAAATGTAGGCGCACCAGGGAGACCAGGGTTGTGTCAGGATGGACGCTGCTTCGGTGCCTTAAGGGACCGGAGCATAGTCATGTCGGGGTGGTCGCGTGTGTCGGACGGACGCGTAGCACCCAGCCACCCAACCCCCTCCCCCCCAAAAAAGGACGACGACAATATAAGTTCGCGCTTCCATGTTTCGGATTGAAATATCTGGCGGCCCCAATTCCAGTCCTGCAAAATATCTCTTCTCCACCATCCCCTTCCGCGCCCAGATTTTGCTCAAATCCCTAATTCGCTGCCAACCCTCGAATCGCCCCTCGTCTTGTCTCTTTCCCCATCGTTCCCCACCTCTGTGCCGGACGACGACGACGAAGATGACGGTCGCGCTTCACCACCGCACCAGAGCTACGTCATCTATGCCCTCGTCCACCGCACCGGGTGGTCCACCGACAACGTCGGCCGCCGCAACCGACGTGCCTCACAGACACCAAGTTCCACCACATCAGGTGCGCTTCACCGACGCCGTCTCCCAGCTCACCAGGGCTACTTCACCGAGCACATTATCACACCTCCGCCCCCTGAGGCCGTTGGGGCTTCACCAACGGTCTCGGCCACTGCATCCTAGCGCTCCGCTGCCACTCAAGATTTGCATCCGTGCGCGGCCAGCCAATGCCAGCGCATCACCCTCAACGGCTCTGAAGTGACCCGCACTCTAGCTAGGCGAGCATGCCCAAACGCCGGCCCGAACTAGGTATCCACACATCACTCCCTTGTGCACTGTTCCGACGATGTTTGGATATCCTTTCACTGCTCTCTTAGCTTACACGCCTATGCAACTCTGACTTTAACTCTTATTTCTTCTGGAGATATCATCTGAAACAAGCAAATCCATTTTTTAGCGAAGCATCACGGCACTACAGGATCTGGTACACATCCAGCACACCCGTATAACCTTGTAAGTATCTGTCCTCTGGTACAACATCAAGGTTGATTCCTCTTATTTGATCAACCATTCGCTGTGCCAAAAATGCAGAGGGGGATGCAAGGAGCACAAGGCCTACACATCCAAGCAAGTGGTAACATGGACTTGTACATGTAACATCCCAAGCGCAAGCAGAGCTGCAGTGAGCCTATACAACGAGCTAGCATAAGTCCCTGCATTTCATTTAATTCGTACTAGCATTCGTGTATGATTTGTGTGCAGTGGCTGATCCATGAATTCAAGTTACCCGGGGCGAACATTTAACTTAAAAAATACGAAGGCACTTGCACTCCGGAAATCAACATAACTTGAGAAATGTGAAGCTACATACACTTTGAAAACCAGCTAATGATCCAAAGTAGTTCAGATTATAAACACTAAATGATGCAAGCACCAAAAAACACAAAATGCAACATGGTGTACAAGGACTACAAACATGGTCTGTACCTGCTTGAATTATTCGTTCTCTGTGTGAATTCCAAGTGTAATTGCACGTATAACCAGTGCGCAAACTGCATATCAATATATCTATCCTGCACAAGTATGCCAATAGTTTCAAACAACAGATTAGAAAAGTATTTATGCTATGTTGTCATGATACGGGGACTTTCTGGTAGATGGCATCGACGTTTCCTCAAGCTATGAAAATGCAATATAATTTGCTTGTCATCAATGCCTGCAAATCTCTGTCTCTCTCAACATAGTAGATCATCATTAGACACTAAATCCTTCAATGAGCTTACAAAATGCTTGCATTAGATCCCTCATTAGACACTATATGTTCATCACCAGGAGCATGTAAAATGTTTGCATCAAATCCTTCATTAGCAGTCTGTTCATTAGACACTTCAGGCTCAAGAACAACATGAGCTTGTATGTTTGCACCGGAAACTTGATTAGATACATCAGATTCAATCAGTTCAGTATTGATTGGGGGAGTTATAAAATAAGTAGAAATTGGTTTCATTTTCTCATAGATTCCCTACATACAAGCAGTTTTACAACACCGTCAGGTTTAACTATTGGCCAGAAATTGAAGAGTTGAATTAGATATAATCAGGGATGTGATGTACCTGCTCATTGCGCATGCTACTCTTGCAAGCTGCGACTGTCCGTTTACGCAAGCTTGATGCCATGCCCGTGCTGCCGCCGCTGCCTCCCACGCAGGCTACACCCAGGGTTGGAGCTTCATATTCTTGTCCTTCCGTTCGCTTGAAGCCCGGCGACCGCCCTCCAACGAGGGCGCGAGGAAGTGCTGTGTCGGTCTGTCCAACGGCGGCTAGGTGAGGAGCGAACCAGACTGGAGGCTGGAGCGAATGAATTGGGATTTTTCCTACTGTCGATCGATATGGGAGGCGCTCGTTTGGGCCGCGAGCCTGCTATAGGGCCTGCCTTGCACTTATGTTATTGGCCCATCCAAATTGAAACATTTTTCTTCATTTTTTACATTGCCTGCTCGTGCGTTGGGACAAACAAAACTAGCGTGGCCCAACCTGGACGACTCAAACTCGGTGCACACTTTCCAGGCACCTGAGGCGGCCGCCCATACCAGCCCCTATGGTGGCATCGCCTCTTTTTGCGTGTATGATTGGATAGTGAAAAATATTCCAGTGGCACTTTTGATTTACCCACAGATGGTTGAATTGCTTGTTTCTATGAACTGAGTTCGCCAATAATGTGAAGGATTCCAGTCTTTTCATCCTATTGTAGATTGCTTAGATCTCAATATGCCAAAAGTAATCGCATGAAATATACAGTAAAAGCCAATGTGATGTGTTTGGCTACAACTAGTCTGACTACACGTCCTCATATAACATATCAAGGACGCACCATCTTACCAGATTAACCATTCCACTTACCCATGCAGTGTGGGAAGAAAGAAGTATTGGGAATGTGTATCCAAGCAATTGATGCCATGGACTCCTTCGTACAACCTTGTAAGCGAAAAAGAAGTTGCAGTGTGCCTGTACAAAGAACTAGCGTAAGTTCAGTTACCTGCTTCTCGGAATTTTAGTTAGCAACTTATTGCAAAATTGTTCAATTATGTTGCTTGGCTTAATTTAGTTTGCTACTAATTACATAATGGCACAGCCTGTTAATCATATTGTAGACTGTGCCTATCTATGTGTTTGATACTTACTGTTAAGAATTACCTGTTTGCCTTAACTTAAATATCTACTTGTTTGTTTAACTGCTTTGCTGCTGCAACAATGGGTTACAATGATGTTAATAACTACTTTTCAACATCCAATTGGAACTCTTTAATTCCTTGTTTGTTTAACTGGTTTGCTGTTATAACTCCCAGTTGAGATGTTTTGCTAACTTCAACTTTTCTGAATCCAATCGGAACTTTAATGGCAAAACAGGTTAGCCCAAGATCAAAGAGCGAGGTCCCCATGGACGTTGCATCATCCCACAACAGTGGCACCAGCCCAATCGTGCATTATGAATTGCCAACTGCTGATGCTCTAGAGGCTAAACTAGTGGTAGAAAGAGATTCTGCTTCTGCACTTAGAGATGAAGTTGACATGTTGAGGAAGCAAACAGCACAATCACAAGCAGTACTCAAGACAACCATTAAATATTTGGTGGATTTCAAAACGAAGCAAGCTGAGACTGACCAGATTGTTAAGGTCCTGAAGGAAAAAAGGACATTAAATTCCTACTTGGTAAATCATAGGTGAAATGTTCTTTCCATAGTTGAATAACCTTTGTGTTGTCTGTTCATGTAATCAATCAAACCATTTGTTTTAGAGATCATGTAATAATTGTTTTTTTTTTGGTTTGTAATTTTATTTGAGCACAAGTCTGTATTAATTGATAAGACTCGGAGACATTTCATTTGGATTGCTGTGCCAGACCTACAAATATGCCAATCGGGCTGAATGTGCATTCAGCAATAGTAGTAGTATAGATGGACCATAAGTGGCACACATCAGAAAGGGCCAAGATGCTGGCTAAAAAAGGATGCTTTTGTAGCCAAAAAAATTACAGCGACCTGGCTTATGTATGTTAGTTGATATTATTGATCCATATACTCTATAAGTGTTTATATGTATGTTAGTTCTGTACATTCTTGGTTAATTGACTCGATATTTGAATCTTGATACATCGCTTGTGTACATATCTCCTCAACCTTTTGATCTCAACCAGAAAATAGATCTTAACTTGGTTACTCTACTTTCTTTTCAGCTTGCCATGGCACAGCCATAATACGGTTTAATTGATCATCCTTAGGGTTTAATTGATCATGTTGGTTCCGTGGTGGTTTCTTTAATAGAAATCAGAGGGGAAACCCTCTTTTGCTAAAAAAAATATGCTTAGAGTTTCCCCCTTTTATGATCACTATACGATCAGAATACGTGCTTCATGTCATAATAACACTGCTCCACCCATCAAGCTAAACAAGCTTAGTTGTTCAAATATGAATATGATATTATTAAAACAGAGTTGTTTAATTGGTTAGCTAAATGTTCCTAAATTATTTTTGAAAATGCATGTTCGCCGCTCGGGTGTGTATCTCTACAGGGTGCCCATGGTGGGCCGGCCCACCCTGGGATTTTGGGTCGTCCCAGGCCCCGATTCCCCTCCGTTCTGCTGCGCGCTTCCGATCTCTACTCACCCCCAGCCGCCTGCCTCGCCGGCGACTTGCCGTCCCCGGACGACATGACTCTAGGAGGAGACGTCGGACTAACAGAAGGCCAGGAGCCGCTCGCCCAACAGCGTCACCGCTGCCCGGGCGCGCCGCCGTGCCTACCTTCCGAGTCCGTTCAGGGCTCAGGCGTGCAGCACCCACCAAGCCAACCCGATTTATCCTGAGATACGTCCTCAACACTCAGCAGCCACTCCTCATCACCCATTTTCTAATTGATTCATTACTCATTAGGCAGGACTGTCATTAGGGTTTGTTGTGTGCTCAGTGCTACCTACACTTAATGGTTCAGATGTATTTCGGTAATCTTTAGTACCTCTAAAGTTCACAGGGTTTTCAAAATTCCGGCCCTCGGAACAGAAACTAGTCATTTTGGATTGTTGGTCGTAGTGACATTGACCCAGATTACCATTGCAAACCAGGTTTGTTGATAATTTTACTTGTCTTTCTTACTCATTCGATATAATATCCAATTATTCACGTCGATTAGTTGCAAACAATAAGTGCTAGACAAACTTCTTCATTCAGATTTTGGACGGTCTCTTACTGCAGTTACAATTCTGCATACTTGTCCTAGTAAGCTCACAAGTAAATGATTGTTTCACTACATCTATGCTTGCCTTGTCATATTTGTTGTCAATATTCTTTTAGGGTGGACCACCCTGTTTCCAAATACTGGAACCGTAGACATGAGTGAATAGTATTTCTCTATGTGATCTCTTCCATCATGTGTGGGCAACGAACACTGCATTGTATAGAAAGAACGTGTCATTTCCAGCTTTTACATAGGTTTCGATCTTTTACATGGAATACAATATGCCTACTTGCTTTGTGTCACACTACCAACACTCCACCCTTGAAGCTAAACATTACGCCACTCATAATTGCTTAGTTTATTTGTTCAAATACGAATTTCATATGATTCTAATGTTCCTACTTCAGTTTTGAAATGTGTACCTGCCTGTTATAGAGACATAAGGGGTTTGTATTTCTGTGTGTGGTTTGGTCAGCGCGGTTGGGGACGTGAACTTTGCATATGTAGGGGTTTATAGGGAGACACTCTCCGAGTTGAATCCGTAATGCATTCCATAGATAATCTGACTACTTTTTATGTTTTCATGAATCTCAGATTCTGAACAGCATCATAATGATTATGAGCTTGCGCGCATGAAAAGAATAAAGCAGAACAATGCCATGGTTGTCAAACTTTGCATTAAGGGACTGAAATCAAGTCTGGATGCAATGCAATGCAAACGCTCTCCACCTACAGATTCATGCTCAGAATATGATCCTAACAGTGATTCTGAGCTAGAGGGAGACCTAAGTCAGTGTAGCTCCCTAGTGGAGGAGTCAGAGGAAGATGCCCTATCTTATTCACCCATCAAGGTACTTGCTCTAACTTTCTAAGGTTACATTGCTCGCACATATCTTGCAACTGATGCTTTGCATTGCTTCTACTTTGTTGAACTGCCAATAGCTTAGTTTACACATCGTGTATGTGAATACGCCCTGCCTATCCATTTTCAGCACATATTCCATCTGTCATCATACCATATTTATCCATTCAAATGTTGTTCTTGTGTATCAGACGTTCAAAAGGAAGAGGGCGATTGCTGATCATGGAGGAGCACAAGCAAAGTATTTGGAAAAGGTAGTGGCACCTGATAAATCAAATAGCCCAATAGGTGTAGTTGCAATATCACCTGACCCACAAAATACCCCAACTCTAGCAGACTCTAGCCCTAGTACACTGGGAATTTCTAATGCCCCAACTCAACAGACCCCAACTGCAGCAAACAGTATGATTATGCCAGTTGACATAGCACCAGTTGTACGACGCAAAACCCCCATTCCAGCAAAGAGTACACCAAATCCAGTTGCCAAATCCCTTTTCGAACCAGAGAGAGCCCCAATTGCAGCAACTAGTACCCCTGTTCCATTTCTTCCTAGTTTAGAAGACGAAGCTTATGTTGTTGTCAGGAACTTTGTGCGCATCTTTCCTTCATGGAAAGATTATACCGCAGACACAGAACAATTTCCAGTCTTCCTCCGCTACTTATGCATAAGTAATGTACTAATGTTATTCATGGTCATTACTGCATATGTTTCTGCTGACAAAAGACACAGGATTTCATTCTTTTAAATAGGCAAGGAGCAAACTGGATTGTGATGAAGAGCAAGGGTTGGTTGCGCTTTTCAAGCACTCATTGATGAAGTATCGTTCCTACCTGAGGCAAGCGCACTTCGATGGCAAGCCTCTGAACGAAATTTCTGTAAAGTCTCCGGTGCTACATTTATCCGACGGTGACTGGAATAATCTTGTTACACATTGGTCTCGGCTGCAGCGTAAGGTACTGTCTATGATATCACATCACAATTTGAACTACATTTATGCATTTGCCTTAATGTCTCACTTTTACGAAAACTGTTAGCAGAAGAACATTTGTTCTCAAGGGACCACAGAATCTCGCAGCTATACTGCACACTGCATTGCTCTTGTGAGTACCTCTTGCCCTGTATGACCATACTTACTTCCATAGTTATTTGATTATGTAGCATCACTGCACATGTTAGCCTCGTAATCGTCCATTTGGTGGACATTATAAGATCTGTATGGACTCTTACATAAATTTAGAATCAACCCAATGCTTTTGAAGAGGTTTAGCTCTGTAGTCCTCCTGTAAGGACTGAACGTGGTCTATCACTGTACTTACATTAACAGCTACTCCCTCCATCCAATAATATAAGAACGTTTTGTATAGTACACCAGTGTTCAAAACACTCTTGTATTATGGGAAGAGGGATTGGTTCATTTTGTAGCATTCTACATCTTATCTCCCTCGCCCACCATTTACTAAAAAAGATCAGATATATATTTAATCTTACCAACAAGTAGAATACACAGACCATGCCAGTGCAGAAGTGTAGCCCATTGCTCTTGTCAGTACATTTTGTCCTGTAACGCTTGTACTTCTAGGGATTGGTAGTTGATTATGTAGCATCAATCTTCATCTTATCTTCATTATCGTCTATCCCTTCCAGTATTATCATATCTATAATTACTCTCTACAAAATGTAGAGTACAGGCAATGCTTATGAAGAAGATTCTGTGCTGAAATTCTTGAGTTATCCTTCCCTTGACATGGAGAATGGCATTATAAAGCTGGTGTTAACTGTTAATATAAGTCAGTCCTTCTAAAGCCTTTATCCTCAACTACTGTTTAATTTACTCGTACTCCCTATCGTTTACTGCTGTTTAATTTGCTGTTTCTACCAAAATGCATGTTCATAAGAACCGTAAGTTCTAAGTTTTACTTGTAAAACCAAATTCCTTATTCATACCATGCACATTACTTAATACTCCCTATATGTATGCTTGTTTTTGTGGATCTATAATCCAGTGTGTGGTGAAGTAGCCCATGTTTGCACCTTGTCATCTCCTGTTTTATCTTACTGATGTGGCTGATGATATGAACAACATGCCATGCACATTATCCTAAATAGATACAATGATTTTCTTTGCCCTTCATCTATGCTTGTTATGTTGACATGGTAATCCAGTAGTGTGGTGAAGCTCCCATCATTATGAACAATGCCAACTTATGCTATTGATATTTTGAACTTACTCTTTATTTTCTAATTTGAAATTGGATAGAATTGATAAAACAGTTATCATCTTTGTTTATACACGTGCAAAACATGTCATCTCTATGCTTTGTTTCAGGGTGATATGCCTGATGGCATGCACAAGTCTGCTGAAGGCTGTGAGACAAACCCAACATATATTGCAGACAAAACATCTTGAAGATAGCGAGACAACCCCAAAGTCTTGTCTTGATGCAGTGTTCAAGTTACTTGAGACTAACAGTCAGACAAGCTCACAGAATTCGTTGTCTGAATCAGTTCGACTTCTTCAGTCCCAAGTTCTAGCAGAAAGGCATTCCGCAACTCAACTTCGACTTGAAGTCCTATCTCTAAGAAAGATTGTGGAGAACACCAATGAGAACCTCATCGCTAAACAACTACACCTGGAAGCTATGACTGACATGCTAGGCCGGTCTCACAGCCTTGCTCAGCAGTTCCCCCGCAAGGCTAACTTTCTTGAACTGTCTTGGAAGTGGTCTCGGTTCAGTATTATTTTGTTACGTTGCAATGGTGCCCAGTTTTTGTAATCTGCTTCTTCGTTGCGCTTTATGATCACTGGTGGCGAACTTCGATGCCCAGTGGATGTAATATACCTTAAATCCTTTATTGTGTAGTGTAGGTTTATTCTTAGTTACTATGCCGTAATTTCTTTATTGTATAGAGTAGGTTTGTTCTTAATTCCTACTAGTTACTGCCATCATTTGCTATCTGAGAAAAAGCAGATGTAGTCGACCAGACCGAAACATTCGACTCTAACGGGCTAGGTTTTTAGCGGGCCACAATTGGGCCGGCATGCGTCTTTCTTGGGCCCGAATGATTGGGGCCTTCACACATTGCGCCAGGCCCAAACTTACACCGGCCTATATTTTAGTTGGGCCTTTTGTCGACCCAGCGTTTAGTTTGGCCCAGGTAGCGTTGGGCCATTACTAGGCTGAATATTGTACTGGCCTGTTACGGCCGAGATGAAACCACATGCCTTTAGCAGGCCAAAATGCATGTTGGGCCTCAATTTTCACTAGTCATCGACGGGCCTTCAGCAGGCCGAAATGTAGACCGGGCCGTTTTGGGCCCAGTTAGCTCATGGGCCGTTACCAGGCCGAAACATATCTCGGGCCTTAGTTGGCCCACTGATATCATGGGCCTTTAAGAGGCCGAAAGCTTAGCACAGGCATCAACGGGCCGAATTACGTGACAGGCCTTTAACAGGCCCAAAGTCACGTTGGGCTTAACTGTTGCCACCTTTAGCACACGCCGTTAGTGGGCCCGATGTCCCGTCGGACCATATATGGCCCATGGGCAGCACGGGCCATTCCCAGGCCGAAAGTCACACCGGGCTGAAATGGGCCCATGTCTACATCAGGCCTCTAACAGGCCGAAAGTCACTGGGCTGTAGTTGGGCCCAAATATTCGGCGAACAATTAACGGGCCAGATCTGGCTTCGGGCCGCAAATGGGCCCAAATATTGGGCAAACAATTAACGGGCCAGATCTGGCTTCGGGCCGTAAATTGGCCTTTATTAAGCAGGCCGTTATTGGGCTGGCCCACTAGTACCTGATTAAGTTCTATGGGCCTTTGACTGGGCCGGCCTTTTTAACCTATATGGGCCTCTGTTGGGCCCAGCCATGTGTCGACGTATCATAGGCATGTCTCCTCCAATGGACGGGTGACATCTGGCCCACTGACGAGCTGACACGTATTCCCTTCGGCCAATGAGAATTTTACACGTGGAAATTTCCCATTGGTCAGGGCTGTTAACGGGTTATCGGATCCAAAATCCGACCCGATAGCTTAACGGCGTTCCGTTACGGTGGATGCCAAGGAGGGGGGGCCTCTCCCCCTCTCTTCTGGCAGCGTCGGAGCGTCGCCAGGGGAACCATCATGACGGCGATCTACATCGACAACTCCGTCATCTTTACCGTCACCTCCATCACCTTCCCTCATCTATTATCAGCGGTCCACTCTCTCGCAACCCGATGTACCCCCTACTTGAACATGGTGCTTTATGCTATATATCCAATGATGTGTAGCCATCCTGTGATGTTTGAGTAGATTTGTTTTGTTCTATGGGTTGATTGGTTTGACTTGTATGTTTTACTTTGGTGTTGTCCTATAGTGCCTTCCGTTCCGCGCACACGTGGGGAATTCTCGTTGTAGGGTGTTGCAATATGTTCATTATTTACTTACCGACTGAGTACGTGGGTGTCAAAAACACAAAAACTCGGGTAAGTGAGTTGTTGCATATGGGATAAAGCGGGATTTGCACTTAAAGGTATGGTTGGGTTTTATCTAAGTGATCTTTAGTACTTGCAGATGCTTGCTAGAGTTCCAATCATAAGTGCATATGATCCAAGTACGGAAAGTGTGTTAGCTTATGCCTCTCCCTCATATAAAATTGCAACGATGACGACCGATCTAGATATCAATTACCTAGGACAATCTCGCAAATCCTACCACCACTTATCCACACTAAACTAACCTAATTATTCTTTTATTAAAACAATACCTAACTTTTATTTCCACGTTCTTTATTATCTTGCAAAACTATCCAACTACACCTACAAACTAGTTTTATTTCTTGTTCTAGGTAAAGTAAACGTTAGTGTGCGTAGATTTGTATCGGTGGTCGGTAGAACTTTAAGAGAATATTAATCTATCTTTAGCACCTCGTTAGGTTCAACACTCTTATTTATCGAAAAGGCTACAAACAATCCCCTACACTTGTGGGTTATCAGTTCATATCAGCCATCCTCCTCTTGCCAGCAACGTGCATGTGTAGGATGCAGGAGGAGCTACCAAGTGCACACTCTCCTCTTCATGTTTGTTTCATCTTCATGAGCTGACCTTGATACAGAAACTGATCTTGATCTGATCGCCGGAGCTCGAGGCAGAGGCG
>NC_041380.1:337482847-337487091 GCF_002162155.2 Triticum dicoccoides | reverse complement strand
CCTATGGAGGAGGCGCTAGAGCAGGAGTTGCATGGAGGTCGAGCTGCTTGGACCTGTTGGGGAGGAGGCAGACCTGCCTGGAGCTGGGGGAGGAGGCCAGAACTGGAGGCAGAGTTGCTGGGATGGTGTGTTGGAGGAGCTTGCTGTGGGAGGGCGCGCTAGAGATCGTTGTGCGGAGGAGGCGGAGTTGCGGATGTAATTGGGGAGTAATTTGGATTGTTGAGGGTGTTATTGTAAAATATGATTTCTATACAAAATGTTGTCCCTCGCGTCACTTAATTCCTGGCGGAGGAGGGAGTACATATTACTCCTACATGTCTAGAGGGAGTACATGTTACGTACATGGTACCCAGAAATTCAATTCGGCTCACGGGTGCATGTGCTCCTACGCACGGAAATGAATTTTAAAATGTCACAAAAATCCTAAAAAAAATATTAGTTCATAGTTACATTCAAATGCTACTTACAATTTTTTAGGCAAAAAGGTTAAGCATTTTGGCCCGCGCAAAATAAACAAATTGAACACCAAATATTACCCTCAAATGTCACATCCAAATTTATTTATTTCACGCACAAAACACTGCGCTACATTTCACACGAAAATTGTCAACCATGCTTGCCACACTAACACCAACATCTACAAAAGAAACTTTTTAACTACTTTTTTGAACTTGTTGTTCATGCGGGAGCAAATGCTCCAGGGAGCCAAAACGCGTTTGAAAGTGACGTTTTGGATCTTGGGTGCATCTGTACCCGTGAGCGAGTGGTAAAATTAACGAAAATAGTAAAGAAATTCAAAAAATTCTAAACTCTTTTTGTGATGCGAGATGCTCATGTGCGTATAATTCTTGGCAAATTTCATGGAGTTTAGACATTTCGTTAGCTCTCAGCAAAAAAGACAAATTTCAAACCTATGAGAAACTTTTGAAAACATCACTATTGAAATTCATTTTGTCTTTTTTGCAATGAGCTCCTCTAGTGTCATTTAGCCATGAAATTTTGCACGCGCACTCGAGTATCCTTTTTTTGTTAAAGAATTCTAAATCGAGCATTAGTTTGAACGACATAGAAAACTCTTTTCCAACTGAGAGCATCAAGCAATTATATGGTTTGGATTCAGAATGGTCACAACCCTTTCATGGCTGGATATGCACAGCAACAGTTCATTAATGGAAATTCACTTTTCTTAGCGCCTAGCGTTTCAAAGCACAGGAGTATCCTTTCCCTTCTCCCCTTCCCTTTCAAATGAAAAAGAAGCAAAAAAGAAAAATACATGTTCTTTTCGAATTTTTCTGCTATTTTTATTTTACTGTTCACCGGAAGGGGAGCCTTGCGTAACAGTAAAGTTGCTGCCTTGTGACCATAAGGTCACGGGTTCAAGCCTTGAAAAGAGCCTCTTACAGAAATATAAAGAACGGCTGTGTATTATAAACCCAAAGTGGTCAGACCCTTCCCCGAACGCTGCGCAAGGAGCTACATGCACCGGGCTGCCGTTTTTTTGTTCACCGGACATAGATGAGCCCAGGCACCAAACTGAATATCCGTATCTGCTATCTCTACTTCATTCTTTCGAACTCCCCTCATTGCCTCCTTGACAGGTGTTTTGAAGTGCGCGTCACTTCCACTGTGTACACGTGTTGCAATGAGGCAGGTCGATAGGAACTGGCACTGTCAAATTTAATCGTACAGAAAGTTAACTACTCCAACTAGCAATAAGTATTTTGCAATGCACGACTTGCCAACTTATAACAAGCTAAAATGGCTGAGCTGACCATATTGTCACAACATCGTATAATATATATATAGGAGTATATAGCATAACAATGCTGCTTCCAGAACGCCAAACCACTGGTCTAGGAGTATAAGAGCAAACAGAAGTGGAAGTGACAAGTCGGTAAGTGATGGATGGTGGTCACTGGCTGGCACGCAAAGCAGCCCTGCGTAACAACAGCTGCCACACTTGGATCTAAATCACCTCCATCATCTCAGTCCTCTTCAGATTCCTCAGTCATCTCGCAGTCATTTCCGCCCTCTTCAAGTTGCTCCATCTCAGAGTCATCTCCGTCATCAGATTCCTCCATGGTCAGAGAGTGATCTTCGTCTTCTTCAAGTTCATCCAGACCTGGAGACATAATTCTCCACAATTTAGCTTTGGAAGAGTTGGTCTTATGAACTTCCTTTAGCCCAGCAATACCCAATAATTAATGCATTCCCACCCAAAACATTGGAATGAAACAATTGGAGCCTAGATCTACATACCCATGCCAAACAATTCAGGACGCGACCTGAAACAAGAGCACATTCATTAGGTTCTGAAACTAAGACACTAGTATAGCAAATTGATGTTTTAGAGTAACGCCAATAATGATTGACACACATGAGTGAAATACAGGCTCACCTGCTCATGACAGCTACTGCTTTCTCAAGAAAACCATCCACCGAGTTATAGTGAACCAGGAAATGAACCCCAGGGACGTGAGACTCATCAGGCCCTTCGAATTAAGCAAAGAAAAATAAATGCCAGCAAAATTTAATATACTAGCCATCTGAGCACTAATTAGGAATTTAGGGCAAAAGTAAGCAACATATATTTGGCAAGAACACATGAACTAATGAAATATTGTTAAAACAACTCTGATATTTCCAGCATGCAAGTTGGTCACCCTAGAATTCTGATATGCACAGCTATTTCTGAAGGACTGCATAATACATCATCAATGAGCCATATTATATAAATAGTAAATGAAGATCTAAACTGTTCTCTGTTAAATAGACTGCGCCGCATTTCACCACATTGTGATGTCTTTATTGCTTCACGCATGCATTATTAGTTCAATAGAAACAGAGATACTCCTTTTGGTTCCATGAATCAAGATACATGTGAAGCATTCAAATAGCTTTGAGGTTTCAGGATAGAATGTATTCATACTTTTGTTGGTCTAAGAATGTTAGGGTACATGTGAGGTTTGGGACAGCATGTGCAGTAAAGAAAACATGTGCCTGTCAAATTGCTGGTACCAGCATATTAGTAATGTTTGCATGCAAGTCTTGTGAAGCTAGGCCTTTAAATTTCGCTACAAAAATTCCAAGGTTTGTTGTAAGGGGGTCCGAGGGCCATATTGCAGAGAAGATGATGGGTGGCAGCGGAAGGCCAGGAATAGCGGTAGCCCAGAGGAAGATGACTCCAGTGGACCCCACAAGCCGGCAACCCATGAAACATGTTCCTAGGTAATATAAAAAGTCAACTTTGTACAATTCCTTGCTTGCCAATAACATAAGGTTGACTTTTAATATACGTAGATGCGGGAATCCCGGGTTCAAATTGGTGCAGCAACAGGCCACCAAGATTTCAGTAGAAGCGCATATGAAGAACAATGGCTGCTTCCGTTGTTTCCAGCAAGAAAACAGATGTGAGTGAACAAGGGATGTGAGAGAAGAGTGGTGGACTTTTTACTTTAAAACAAGGTGTGATGTCTGCCATGATAGAGTAAATTTCAAGCAAATATAATGAGTGCCTTTGAGCTGTGCAAGAACAATCTAATAACAAAATAACAAGACAAGCCTCCGCCAAGTATGATGCATTATGTCTTAGCGAAGAACCTCGTTACTCCAAACTATATGTGTCTATCTAAATATCTATCTATCTAGAATAATAGTCATTCGCATTTGCACAAGCTTGTGGATAAACAAAAAAGCATATAACAACAGAAACAATTTTATGTTGTCAAGCATTAATTAAATGGCACCAGCGTGCGTTCGACCTAAGCCAGGATCAAACTGTCCATGACATTCACGGTTGCATTACTAATAGCTTCCTTATTCATAGACAAAGTAGAAACAATAACAACATGCACTATGTGCTCAACCAAATCAGCATTTTAAAGCAATTTAGCATGTAATTGTGAACCAAACAAAATCCTCAAAGAATTAAGACAGAATAGGAACGAGATGTACCAGACGAATGGATTTTTGTGGTCCCTGCCGGCAAATTCCAGGAATGGACCACGAGGGAGGAGAGTGACGGCAGCTCCTGATTGTCCAACTCCAGACACTGCATCAGTTTCTTTTTCTTCAGGTTGACACAGAAGATGTGCTGGCCCAGGAAGAAGTAAACCTTGTAGGCATTCCTTGGGTGGACGAGCGCCACCGTGGGGACGATCTGCGGAAGCATACTAGACTTGTAGGTCTGGTGGCTCCAGATATCAGTCAAGTCCACCTTAAGCTTAAACTCCCAGTACACGACC
>NC_041380.1:337476836-337482655 GCF_002162155.2 Triticum dicoccoides | reverse complement strand
CATGGATCTGCACGTACCATGGCCTGCCTTTGCTCACCTTTAAGCAGCGGTATTTGTCACCTTGAACTGGGAACCACGCTGCGCGCAGCCGGTCAGAGACATGCGGGAACATGATTTGGTAAAACGTCGGTCTATCCAGGAAGGGGTTGCAGGCAAGTATACAAGAAGAGAGGTCGAACCACCACAGGAATCCCTTGTGGGAGAGGACGCCATCCCAGCAGCACGGTTTTGTCTCCCTGATGTGGCCGCAGTCGGCCTCCTTGTTGACCCACTCGCACAGGTCAATCGTGCAGGAGAGTATGATGCGGGCCTGTGTACTGAAGAGCCCCGTGTTGAGCATGGCCACCATGATCCCACTGCCGCGGCGATTGCGGATGAGGCCGACGGAGTGGCGGCTGTTGAAGCCGCCGTCGGGGGGGAGGATGCCCAGCGTCCTACGGAAATACGGGTCGCAGATGTAGTAGGTGAGCCCGACAAAGGTGTAACCGCAGAGCAGCAGGAGGCCGCAGTCGTCGGTAGCTTCGATGTACGGGTAGTCGACGCTTCCGGCGGGGGTAGCGACGTTACCCGGGACGGTTAGGTGGGAAAGGAGCGGAACCTCGTTGAAGGTGAAGGCCGCATTGGGGAATTCCTTGCTCATCTCACCCGACACCTTGGGGATGCCGTACATGATGAACCACTCCCCCTGCGCCGCCGGGGCCATTGCTTTGTTCTTCTTTTTTGTGGTCGCCGCCAGGGCCATCGCTGGATGGGAGGAACTCGATCGATTTAGGGTTCCGTGTATTGTGGACAGAGATGTGGAATGTGGATGCGGTCTGGATCTGGATCCTCACTTTCAGTTATAAATAAATATCTTTTTTTAGCATAATCTGTATCCTTTATTAAGCATGAACTGTCATTGGAATAATATCGAACATAGAAGAAAGTCACACATGGCGCCCGGGAAGGAGGGATGCGGCAGCCTTAGCTAAAGCATGAGCCTCTCCATTATATTTTCTACTCTCATGGATAAACTCTACTGCCCTAAAAGCTCTTCTTTGATGCTTGATATCTTGCAGAATTGGGAAAAACTTGCATGGGAGGTCATCCTTGATCCTTGTCACCACTTCTAGGCAATCTGTGGCCACACATATGGACTGGACATGTAAGTCTGTAGCGAGCGCTAGCGCCTCGCTACACGCTTGTGCTTTGAGAATCACCGGATCCAGGAGGCCTTCGACAATGATCGTTGAGGCCCCAAGGTAGTTCCCGTTTCTGTCTCGACACACTACTGCGGAAGCGCCCTTGTCACCAATCTTGGAGAAGCCTCCGTCAGCATTGATCTTGGTATCGTGCAGTTCTGGCGGTAGCCATGCAGACCGCATCGGTTGTCCTGGGCCCGTAGTTACATGCGGGTCCCTGGGCATTGCATGCATGCCCCTGGATATTGCATGCAGGTCCTTCGATTGCGCATGCAGGTCCTTCGTGCGTGCCCCCCTCTCTGGGATTTGATCAAGCTCCGCCATGAATTTGGTGATGAAAACATGGGTACTGAGGGGGCTCTGGAACTGCTCGTCATGGATAGCTCGGCGTCTCGCCCACCAGATTGCCCACATAGTGACAAGCACCCGCGCCAGGTCCACCGTGGGAAGGGTATCCACTAACCAAAACATCCATAACTTAGCATCGTCCGTCCGATTAGAGATGATTGTTTCCGTGATGTCTTCATCAGCGAGAGCCCAAACACACCGAGCCATATGGCACAAAAAGTGCGTGACGCCACGTGTCCACCGCCGAGTGACAGATAGAGCATTCAGCGGAGTCGGCCATGCTTCTGTGTTGTCGAACAGCCCCCGTGGGTATAGAGGTTTTGGCAAGTCTCCACGCAAAGACGCATACTTTTGAGGGAACCGATGTGCCCCAAAGTTTGGCCCATGAGCGACTATCAGCTATGACGTTGGAGTGACCGTCATTATGCTCCAGCCAATCTGTACGTTGTTGTTTCGTCGCTGCCAGCAATTTGTACGCTGAGCTCACAGTGAAAATCCCTCTCCTCTCGTAATGCCACGACCAAAAGTCAGCCTAAACCTTGTTGCTAAGGGGGATGTTGAGGATTGCCTCCACGTCCATCGGGTACATATGTTCATCAAGCACTCCACGGTTCCAAGTGTGGGTGACCGGGTTTATAAGCTCAGATACCTGTTGAGGAGGGTTCTAGGATTTTGGGCTCACCGGCCAGAGTTTGAAGTCGCGAGGGACCCAGTTATCATGCCAAATGTTGGTGCTATCCCCCGATCCGATGCGTTTCAGAAGGCCGAGCTTTAGTGCATCCCGCCCCTCAACGATAGATCGCCACACTTGTGATGGGTTTCTCCCCACTTATGCATCAAGGATTGAAGAAGATGGATAGTATACCGCTCGCAGAATCCGGGCGCTGAGAGAGTCCGGCTGGGTCAGAAGCTGCCAAGCTTGCCGGGCAAGTAGTGCCAAGTTGAAGAGCTCAATATCTCGGAAGCCCATGCCGCCCATGTTCTTTAGCTGTGACATAACTTCCCATGACACCCAGGTAGTCTTCCTCTCTCCTTTCTTAGATCCCCACCAAAGTTTCCTCAACAAGCCATTTATATGCTGACAAAGACCCCGAGGCAGTTTGAAACAAGCCATGGAATAGGTAGGAATCGCTTGGGCAACTAATTTTATTAGCACTTCCTAACCACCAACAGATAAAGCCTTCTCCATCCAACCTTGCACCTGCTTCCATATACGGTCCTTTAGATACTTGAAAGCCCCTTCCTTAGCTCTCCCCACATCGGCTGGATGGCCAAGGTATTTGTCTGACAATTTTTCATTCTGAACCTGTAAGATTTGCATCACCTGTTGCTTCAGAGCATCCGCACAGCCCTTGCTGAAAAAGATTGATGACTTGTCCTTGTTGATGCGCTGGCCAGAAGCTTCACAGTAACGTTGCAACAAAAAATCTACCCTCATCGCCATCTCAGGTGTGGCATCAAAAAATAAGAGGCTATCATCAGCGAATAATAAGTGATTTACCTCCGGAGCGCCCTCCGCAACCTTGATACCCCGTATACTCTCATTCGGGGCAGCCGACTTGAGCAAACATGAGAGACCCTCGGCGGCTAGCAAAAACAGATATGGAGATATTGGGTCACCTTGCCTGAGTCCTCGTGATGGGCTGAATTCTTCTTTCTTTGCACCATTAAAAACAACCGAGAAAGAGACTGAGGTAACACACCTCATAATAATCTCAGTGAAACGTGCACTTATGCCTAGTTTTAGCATCACCCTTTCAAGATAGTTCCACTCAATTCTATCATATGCTTTCATCATATCAAGCTTCAAAGCACAAAATCTGTTACCCTTTACCTTCCGCGTTTTCATGTAGTGGAGACATTCATAAGCAGAGATGAAGTTATCCGTGATAAGTCATCTCGGTACGAATGCTGATTGTTCCTCAGAGATGATTTCGGGGAGAATGAGCTTGAGCCGATTAGCCAGAACCTTAGATGCAATCTTGAAGATCACATTGCAAAGACTTATCGGTCTAAACTGTCCTAAGTTTTTTTGGACTTGCAATTTTGGGGATTAAAACAATGAACGTTTGATTTATCTCCTCCGAGGAATCCTCTCCCTTTAGAACACGTAGCACCATATCAGTTACCTCATCACCGCACAACTCCCAGTGCCTCTGAAAGAAATGTGCAAGAAAACCGTCGGGCCCTGGAGCCTTGGTAGGGAACATCTGGAATAAAGCCGCTTTCACTTCAGTGTTGGCATATCAAGCGTTGAGCATGTCATTCATGGCACCATCCACCCTGGATGGTATCTGGGAAAGCACTTCCTCAATCCCAATAGTATTTTTAGAGGCATAAAGATTACCGTAGAAGCTCGTTGCCATGTTTGCCATCTCTTGCTCATCCGTACAGACAGTACCATCCGCTCATTGCAGTTCGCTGATGCGGTTCCTTGCCTTCCGAGCGCTAGCTTTCCGATGAAAAAATTTGGTGTTGTTGTCACCCTCCGCCAGCCACTGAACACGAGCTCGTTGACGCCACATGATTTCCTCGCGCAAGCACAACTCAGCCATGCGGGCTTCGACCCACTCTTCTTCTGGCGACGGTCCTGTGCGATCTGGCAGCACTCGCAGTTCTGCAAGTTTCATACGAAGTGACCGCAGCTCTGTTCTGACAGCACCGAAAGTGGTTCGGCCCCACTTGCGCAGCCTGTCAGCAACAAAACAAAGTTTCTCGGACAGTGCCGCTACAGATTGGGCCTTGCCATTAGAGTTCCACGCCTCAGCTACCACATCACTAAATCTCGGGTCATGCTCCCACATGCATTCATATTGAAACTGCTTCTGCTTTGCTCTCACACTCGTGTCCACAAGATCCTTCTCCAAAAGAATAGGGTAATGGTCAGATTTAGCCGCTGTTAGATGTTCCACCGAAGCAAAAGGAAAGAGGGCAGACCATTCGGCTGTACCCAAGGCTCTGTCCAGCCGAACTCTGCAGAAGTGGCCTCCTGAGACTTTTTTCTCCCAGGTCCAGTCCAAACCTCGGTAGCCCAAATCAGCAAGTCCACATATATCCACAGCCTCTCTGAATGCATCAATCTGTGCACTATCACGCTCATTAGGCCCAAATTGTTCCTTGGGCCGTAGGATCTCATTGAAATCCCCAATACACATCCATGGAAGGGTGCTCTCCCCTCTCAATCTTGTCATCGTGTTCCAGGTTTTGTACCAGAGAGATCTCGTTGCTTCCTCGTAAAAGCAAGAAAGGCGCCATTGTTCCCTCCCTGTTTCGAGCACCCATGCATCAACATGATACTCCGAATAGTTCTTTATTTCAACCATCACCGAATTTTTCCAGAAGATACAAATACCTCCACTACGACCACTACTGCCAACAGCAAAACTGAAATCAAACCCTAAAGAAAAACAAAGACCTTCAACACGACTCTTTGGTAACTAAGTTTCAACTAAGCAAAGAATAGTAGGTGAACTAAGCTCCACCAGATCGCGGAGCTCTCGAACTGTCGCAGGATCGTCTATCCCACGACAGTTCCAGCTTAGGATTTTCATTGGGCTTGGCGGTGCTCCGAGGAGGAGCCCGCCAACAACGCCAACTTATCAGTTCCTTGCTTCAATGGTGACCCTGTCTTCTTTGCTTTCTTGGCATCCCTTGGTGAGACATAAGCAGGAGGTGGTGGTGGGACGGCCAAAGTGGTGTTAGCCTCATCTGTTGCCTTGCTCCTCCTCATACCCTCCGCCGAGTTGTCCGACAAGACAAGA
Organism: Triticum dicoccoides; assembly: GCF_002162155.2. Taxonomy (NCBI): domain Eukaryota; kingdom Viridiplantae; phylum Streptophyta; class Magnoliopsida; order Poales; family Poaceae; genus Triticum; species Triticum dicoccoides. Next base: position 337,477,365 of record NC_041380.1, on the reverse strand, counting down.
TTCAGGTTTCTCCTGATAGTTTCAACAACGGGCGTCTCCTGTCTCTCAGGCCCAGTCTTTAGAGGGCTAGTCACATCATCCTCTTCCGTAGTCGAGTCAAAACCCGCATCCTGAGACGATCGCTTGCATGGTGGCGAGCACTGGCGGGTAGAATTGCCTCGGCCTGCCCTACCTCTTCCTCTACCACCTGAGCGACCCCCTCGAGGGGCCCATCCACCTTGCTGCTCTGGTGCAACCTCCCTTCTTTGTGCCAACATCCAGCTGCCCCACTGCTTATCCTTCTCCTCCCAAACACCATCACCGCACTCCTTGTGGTTGTGACCCTTTGGGTCAGATTTAGCCCGGTCCAGCCCAATATCGGATCGGATACATGCATCAAATGCGCGACAGCTATATCTCACCTACTGCGAGATGATAGGCGATCGCTTTTTCGGGACCGATTTGTTTGCCTCTTTTAGCGTTACTAGCAAATGGGAGACAAAAAATTATGGCTAACCAAATAAGTATGACTCAATATCTTGATATATGA
>NC_041380.1:337455590-337476566 GCF_002162155.2 Triticum dicoccoides | reverse complement strand
GGGGGGGGGCGACCCCCTTTCATTCAAAAAAAAATATCTTGATATATGAGCGTACTCTATTTTCACATAGTGGTTCACCATGTTGCCATTTTTTTCTCACCCTAGCCGATGATGGTCACGATGTTCACGTGATCACAATGCACTCGACGTGGTAAATCCCAAGGCTATGAGTTTGCCAGTGCATGCCACACTTTTCACTATGTTGTGCAAGGGAACGTTTAAAACTTCTAAAACAAATCTCAATGACCAAGAGCTACTCCCAACGCCAAGACATATAAAGATTTTCGAAAGACTAACCAAATCCTAGACATAAAATACTTTTGAATCAGTGAACAATTTTTTGAAACATCAAACTTTTTTTATTTTCTCAAAAAAATCATGAACATTAGTTTTGTTTACAATTTTTTTGAATGTATGAACCGGTTTCGTATTCATTAACACTTTTTGACTCAACAAACATTTTTTGAATCGATGATCTTTCTTTTAAATTGGGGAACAGAATTAAAAAAACAACTATTTATTATTATTATTGTGAACATTTTCTAAAATTTCATGGACATTTTTTTCAGATTCCCGAATATGTTTTGAATACACGTTCATTTTTTCAAAATCATGAGCATGATTTTATTTCCTGACCATTTTTTACAGATTGTGATTTTTTTTATAATTTTGCGAACAGTTTTGCAGAACCACCAACATTTTTTGAATCTGCAAACTTTTAATGATTTTCTAAACATGTTGGAATTCACATATATTTTATGTTTTTATCAGACTTATTTCTTATTTTTTTTAAAACTCGCAACTTTTAGAATATTAAAATCCATTATTAATTTAAAGATGAAAGAAGAAAGAAAACAGAATGAGAAAAGAAAAGACAAAAAAGTAATGTTGAAGCTCAGCAATGTTGTTTCATGGTTCAGTAGGTGGTAGGAGCTAGGATCCTACCTGGTCTAGGGCGTAGGTTGTACGGGAAGGGGGAGGGTTGACGGAGATGCGATTGCGGCTGCCGGTGGTGGGGCGCCGTGGCGCGATGAAGAAGAGGCGGCGGCGGCGCAAGAGGCGGCTAGGGTTAGGTCTCCCGGCTCCTTCGGGAAGCCGAGCAAATAATGATTGCTTTTTGCTTGATTAGATTGATACATCTCCTCTCCTTATATAGAGAGGTTTAGTTGACTCCTAAGCAAACGATCCTAATAAGGATAAGATAATTGGGCTAAGCCCCTAATAATGATATGATAACTTGGGCCACAACCCGCTGGCTAAACCCTTAATATGTTGGTCATAACATTTCTCCCCGCCTACACAAACAGCTCGTCCTCGAGCTGTAAGGTGGGGAAGCTCTTGCTGAACTCCTCGAGGTGATCAACCAGCGTCAAACACATTCGCGACAACTGGGGCGGCCAGGTCGGCGGCGATGGCGTCCTCCGGAATGTAGTCTGCAACCTCCAGGTAAAAGAGTCGCGGGCAGACGTGACCGGGCGTGTAGGGCTTATGGCAGTTGAAGCACAACCCTTGGCGGCGATGCTCGAGTAGCTCGGCCGAGGTGAGCCGGCGGAACGGGCGTGCCGCGGTTGCGGCGAGGGGTGCCGCGGAAGCCTGAGCAGGCCGACCCTGCATGGGAACATCCGGCCAGGGTAGCGACCCAGCGGCCCGGGACGGTGATTCCTGCTAGATGGCTACCGCGCGGCGCTCGAACGCGCGGGCGTAGTACATGGCCGTCTGGAGATCCTGGGGTCCCCGAAGCTCCACGTCCACACGGATGTGATCCGGAAGTCCACCGACGAAGAGGTCGGCCCGCTGCTGCATCGTCACGCCCGATGTGCGGCATGCCAGGGCCTGGAAACGGTAGGCGAAGTCCTGAACCGTGAAGGTGAAGGGAAGGCGGCCTAGCTCTGTCAGGCAGCTCCCGCGGATCGGTGGCCCAAAATGAAGGAGGCAGAGCTCGCGGAAGCGCTCCCAAGGGGGCATGCTGCCCTCGTCCTGCTCGAGGGCGTAGTACCAGGTCAGTGCCGCACCGCGGAGGTGGTAAGAGGCGAGCCAGGTACGCTCCGAGGTGAGGGTGCGCTGCCCGCGAAAGAACTGCTCGTACTAGTTGAGCCAGTTGTGGGGGTCCTCCATGTCGTCATAAGTGGCGAAGTCTAGTTTGGCAAACCGCGATGGTGTCTGAGTCGGAGCGCCGTGTCCGACTGGCTCGGAGGTGAGAAGCAACGAGGATTGGGGCGCCCGATCAGCATGGTCGCGGCCCATGGAGTGCCCCGCCGAGCCGGAGGGATCGCCAAACTGCAGAGTGGGTGCCAGCGAGTCTCCAGCCGACGTGTAGACGGGTGGCGGCGATGATCCGGTCAGCCATGCCAGTATTGGGGACAGTGACGGTGGGTAGCACACTTGCTGGATTGGTACGCCTCCCTGCATGGGTGACCCGGGCCCCGTGCTGGGCGGTGGCGGGGCCGGCAGCTACGGTGGTACGGACCTGGGTGGCATGGGGGCGCAGCGAGGGCTGGGGCTGGCCATTGTGGCCATTGAGGCGCGGCAGCGGGCGACGGTGGGGCTGGCAGTTGGGGCTGCGGCTGCCCAGACCCGGGAGGCGTCGGGTGCGCAGCGAGGGCCGGGGCCGGCCATTGTGGCCATTGAGGCACGGCAGCAGGCGGCGGTGGGGCCGGCAGCTGGGCTGCGGCTGCCCGGACCCGGGAGGCGTCGGGGGCGTGGCGATCACCGGAGCCGGCCACTGCGGCCAGTGGAGGGCCAGGATGGGGTGCTGGTGGGGTTTGAGAACCCATCAAACGAGTTTGTTGCTGCTTTGGTTGGGTTCCAGCCGAGAGTTACTGGCCAGGAGGGTTAGAGGGTCATGCAGCTAGGTAATCCTGAACATTTGCTCTTTAAACCCGGCATGCTGGAGGCTCTCTCGGGAGTCGTTCCTACAAGACTAGCTACTCAAAATGCCACTGATAACCCAGTTTTCACTTTCAATGCTTCAAAGAATTCCATGTAGGGCAAAAAAAAGGAAAGGGAAGGAAGGGAAAGAGGGGAGGAGGAACTGGGTGTTCAGAGGAAGCACGCAAAAACATCATAGGTAAAAAAGAAACCTATTTGAAGCCCCAACAGATGGTAGTGAGCAGGATTTCTCTTTTGAGAAAGCCATGGATAGTTATGAGCGTATGTTGTACGGGGATATAAATGTATCTTCTAAGAGAGTGTGTACGGGTAGAGTGGAGACAGTGAGAGATGGGAATGGGGTGATAACACACGTAGTTAAAGAGGTTGAGGAGAAAGAAGACGATTAAAGGAAATATGCCCTAGAGGCAATAATAAATTATTTTATTTCCTTATATCATGATAAATGTTTATTATTCATGCTAGAATTGTATTATCCGGAAACATAATACTTGTGTGAATACATAGACAAACTAAACATCACTAGTATGTCTCTACTTGACTATCTCGTTAATCAAAGATGGTTATGTTTCCTAACCATAGACATGTGTTGTCATTTGATTAACGGGATCACATTATTAGGAGAATGATGTGATTGACATGACCCATTCCATTAGCTTAGCACCCGATCGTTTAGTATGTTGCTATTGCTTTTCTTCATGACTTATACATGTTCCTATGACTATGAGATTATGCAACTCCCATTTGCCGAAGGAACACTTTGTGTGCTACCAAACGTCACAACGTAACTGGGTGATTATAAAGGAGCTCTACAGGTGTCTCCAAAGGTAAATGTTGGGTTGGCGTATTTCGAGATTAGGATTTGTCACTCCGGTTGTCGGAGAGGTATCTCTGGGCCCTCTCGGTAATGCACATCACATAAGCCTTGCAAGCATTGCAACTAATGAGTTAGTTGCGAGATGATGTATTACGAAACGAGTAAAGAGACTTGCCGGTAATGAGATTGAACTAGGTATTGAGATACCGACGATCGAGTCTCGGGCAAGTAACATACCGATGACAAAGGGAACAACGTATGTTGTTATGCGGTCTGACCGATAAAGATCTTCGTAGAATATGTGGGAGCCAATATGAGCATCCAGGTTCCGCTATTGGTTATTGACCGGAGACATGTCTCGGTCATGTCTACATTGTTCTCGAACCCGTAGGGTCCGCACGCTTAAGGTTTCGATGACAGATATATTATGAGTTTATGAGTTTTGATGTATCGAAGTTAGTTCAGAGTCTCGGATGTGATCATGGACATAACGAGGAGTCTCAAAATAATCGAGACATAAAGATTGATATATTGGACGGCTATATTCGGACACCGGAAGTACCGGAGGGTTACCGGAACCCCCCCGGGAGAAGTAATGGGCCATATGGGCCTTAGTGGAGAGAGAGAAGGGCAGCCAGGGTGGGCCGCGCGCCTCCTCCCCCCTGGTCCGAATTGTACTAGGAGAGGGGGGGCGGCGCCCCCCTTTCCTTCTCCCTCCCCACTTCCTTCCCCCTCCTAGTAGGAGTCCTACTCCTACTAGGAGGACTCCTCCTTGGGGCGCCTATAGGGCCGGCCGGCCTCCTCCCCTTGCTCCTTTATATACGGGGGCAGGGGGCACCCCTAGACACACAAGTTGATCCACGTGATCGTTTTCTTAGCCGTGTGCGGTGCCCCCTTCCACCATAATCCTCGATAATATTGTAGCGGTGCTTAGGCGAAGCCCTGCGACGGTAGAACATCAAGATCGTCACCACGCCGCCGTGCTGACGGAACTCTTCCCCGACACTTTGCTGGATCGGAGTCCGGGGATTGTCATCGAGCTGAACGTGTGCTAAAACTCGGAGGTGCCGTAGTTTTGGTGCTTGATCGGTCGGGCCGTGAAGATGTACGACTACATCAACCGCGTTGTGCTAACGCTTCCGCTGTCGGTCTACAAGGGTATGTAGATCACACTCTCCCCTCTCGTTGCTATGCATCACCATGATCTTGCGTGTGCGTAGGATAATGTTTGAAATTACTACATTCCCCAACAGTGGCATCCGAGCCTAGGTTTTATGTGTTGATGTTATATGCACGAGTAGAACACAAGTGAGTTGTGGGCGATATAAGTCATACTGCTTACCAGCATGTCATACTTTGGTTCGGCGGTATTGTTGGACGAAGCAGCCCAGACCGACATTACGCGTACGCTTACGCGAGACCGGTTCTCCCGACGTGCTTTGCACAAAGGTGGCTAGCGGGTGTCAGTTTCTCCAACTTTAGTTGAACTGAGTGTGGCTACGCCCGGTCCTTGCGAAAGTTAAAACAACACCAACTTGACAAACTATCATTGTGGTTTTGATGCGTAGGTAAGATTGGTTCTTGCTTAAGCCCGTAGCAGCCAAGTAAAACTTGCAACAACAAAGTAGAGGACGTCTAACTTGTTTTTGCAGGGCATGTTGTGATGTGATATGGTCAAGACATGATGCTAAATTTTATTGTATGAGATGATCATGTTTTGTAACCAAGTTATCGGCAACTGGCAGGAGCCATATGGTTGTCGCTTTATTGTATGCAATGCAATTGCGCTATAATGCTTTACTTTATAACTAAGCGGTAGCGATAGTCGTGGAAGCATAAGATTGGCGAGATGACAATGATGCTACGATGGTGATCAAGGTGTCGCGCCGGTGATGATGGTGATCACGACGGTGCTTCGAAGATGGAGATCACAAGCACAAGATGATGATGGCCATATCATATCACTTATATTGATTGCATGTGATGTTTATCTTTTATGCATCTTATCTTGATTTGATTGACGGTAGCATTTTGAGATGATCTCTCGCTAATTATCAAGAAGTGTTCTCCCTGAATATGCACCATTGCGAAAGTTCTTCATGCTGAGACACCACGTGATGATCGGGTGTGATAGGCTCTATGTTCAAATACAACGGGTGCAAAACAGTTGCACACGCGGAATACTCAGGTTATACTTGACGAGCCAAGCATATACAGGTATGGCCTCGGAACACGGAGACCGAAAGGTCGAGCGTGAATCATATAGTAGATATGATCAACATAATGATGGTCACCAATGAAACTACTCCATCTCACGTGATGATCGGACATGGTTTAGTTGATTTGGATCACGTAATCACTTAGAGGATTAGAGGGATGTCTATCTAAGTGGGAGTTCTTTAGTAATATGATTAATTGAATGTAAATTTATCATGAACTTAGTACCTGATAGTATCTTGCTTGTTTATGTTTGATTGTAGATAGATGGCCCGTGCTGTTGTTCCGTAGAATTTTAATGCATTCCTTGAGAAAGCAAAGTTGAAAGATGGTGGTAGCAATTACACGGACTGGGTCTGTAACTTGAGGATTATCCTCATTGCTGCACAGAAGAATTACGTCCTGGAAGCACCGCTAGGTGCCAGGCCTGCTGCTGGAGCAACACCAGATGTTATGAATGTCTGGCAGAGCAAAGCTGATGACTACCTGATAGTTCAGTGTGCCATGCTTTACGGCTTAGAATCGGGACTTCAACAACATTTTGAACGTCATGGAGCATATGAGATGTTCGAGGAGTTGAAGTTAATATTTCAAGCAAATGCCCGGACTGAGAGATATGAAGTCTCCAATAAGTTCTATAGCTGCAAGATGGAGGAGAACAGTTCTGTCAGTGAGCATATACTCAAAATGTCTGGGTATAATAATCACTTGATTCAATTGGGAGTTAATCTTCCAGATGATTGCGTCATTGACAGAATTCTCCAATAACTGCCACCAAGCTACAAGAGCTTCGTGATGAACTATAATATGCAAGGGATGAATAAGACTATTCCCGAGCTCTTCGCAATGCTGAAAGCTGCGGAGGTAGAAATCAAGAAGGAGCATCAAGTGTTGATGGTCAGCAAGACCACTAGTTTCAAGAAAAAGGGCAAAGGAAATAAGAAGGGGAACTTCAAAAAGAACAGCAAGCAAGTTGCTACTCAAGAGAAGAAACCCAAACCTGGACCTAAGCCTGAAACTGAGTGCTTCTACTGCAAGCAGACTGGTCACTGGAAGCGGAATTGCCCCAAGTATTTGGCGGATAAGAAGGATGGCAAGGTGAACAAAGGTATATGTGATATACATGTTATTGATGTGTACCTTACTAATGCTCGCAGTAGCACCTGGGTATTTGATACTGGTTCTGTTGCTAACATTTGCAACTCGAAACAGGGACTACGGATTAAGCGAAGATTAGCTAAGGACGAGGTGACGATGCTCGTGGGAAATGGTTCCAAAGTCAATGTGATCGCGGTCGGCACGCTACCTCTACATCTACCTTCGGGATTAGTATTAGACCTAAATAATTGTTATTTGGTGCCAGCGTTAAGCATGAGCATTATATCTGGATCTTGTTTGATGTGAGACGGTTATTCATTTAAATCAGAGAATAATGGTTGTTCTATTTATATGAGTAATATCTTTTATGGTCATGCACCCTTAAAGAGTGGTCTATTCTTATTAAACCTCGATAGTAGTGACACACATATTCATAATGTTGAAGCCAAAAGATGCAGAGTTGATAATGATAGTGCAACTTATTTGTGGCACTGCCGTTTGGGTCATATCGGTGTAAAGCGCATGAAGAAACTCCATACTGATGGACTTTTGGAACCACTTGATTATGAATCACTTGGTGCTTGCGAACCGTGCCTTATGGGTAAGATGACAAAAACACCGTTCTCCGGTACTATGGAGAGAGCAACAGATTTGTTGGAAATCATACATACAGATGTATGTGGTCCGATGAATGTTGAGGCTCGTGGCGGATATCATTATTTTCTCACCTTCACAGATGACTTAAGCAGATATGGGTATATCTACTTAATGAAACATAAGTCTGAAACATTTGAAAAGTTTAAAGAATTTCAGAGTGAAGTTGAAAATCATCGTAACAAGAAAATAAATTTCCTACGATCTGACCGTGGAGGAGAATATTTGAGTTACGAGTTTGGTGTACATTTGAAACAATGCGGAATAGTTTCGCAACTCACACCACCCGGAACACCACAGCGTAATGGTGTGTCCAAACGTTGTAATCGTACTTTACTAGATATGGTGCGATCTATGATGTCTCTTACTGATTTACCGCTATCATTTTGGGGATATGGTCTAGAGACGGCCGCATTCACGTTAAATAGGGCACCATCAAAATCCGTTGAGACGACGCCTTATGAACTGTGTTTGGCAAGAAACCAAAGTTGTCGTTTCTGAAAGTTTGGGGCTGCGATGCTTATGTGAAAAAGCTTCAACCTGATAAGCTCGAACCCAAATCGGAGAAATGTGTCTTCATAGGATATCCAAAGGAAACTATTGGATACACCTTCTATCACAGATCCGAAGGCAAGATTTTTGTTGCTAAATTCGGAAACTTTCTAGAGAAGGAGTTTCTCTCGAAAGAAGTGAGTGGGAGGAAAGTAGAACTTGACGAGGTAACTGTACCTGCTCCCTTATTGGAAAGTAGTACATGACAGAAACTAGTTTCTGTGACACCTACACCAATTAGTGAGGAAGCTAATGATAATGATCATGAAACTTCAGAACAAGATACTACTGAACCTCGTAGATCAACCAGAGTAAGATCCGCACCAGAGTGGTACGGTAATCCTGTTCTGGAAGTCATGCTACTAGATCATAATGAACCTACGAATTATGAAGAAGCGATGGTGAGCCCAGATTCCGCAAAATGGCTTGAAGCCATGAAATCTGAGATGGGATCCATGTATGAGAACAAAGTATGGAGTTTGGTTGACTTGCCCAATGATCGGCAAGCAATTGAAAATAAATGGATCTTCAAGAAGAAGACTGACGCTGACGGTAATATTACTGTCTACAAAGCTCGACTTGTCGCAAAAGGTTTTCGACAAGTTCAAGGGATTGACTACGATGAGACCTTCTCACCCGTAGCGATGCTTATATCTGTCTGAATCATGTTAGCAATTGCCGCATTTTATAATTATGAAATTTGGCAGATGGATGTCAAAACTGCATTCCTGAATGGATTTCTGGAAGAAGAGTTGTATATGATGCAACCGGAAGGTTTTGTCGATCCAAAGGGAGCTAACAAAGTATGCAAGCTCCAGCGATCCATCTATGGACTGGTGCAAGCTTCTCGGAGTTGGAATAAACGCTTTGATAGTGTGATCAAAGCATTTGGTTTTGTACAGACTTTTGGAGAAGCCTGTATTTACAAGAAAGTGAGTGGGAGCTCTGTAGCATTTCTGATATTATATGTAGATGACATATTACTAATCGGAAATGATATAGAATTTCTAAATAGCATAAAGGGATACTTGAATAAGAGTTTTTCAATGAAAGACCTCGGTGAAGCTGCTTACATATTGGGCATTAAGATCTATAGAGATAGATCAAGACGCTTAATTGGACTTTCACAAAGCACATACCTTGACAAAATTTTGAAGAAGTTCAAAATGGATCAAGCAAAGAAAGGATTCTTGCCTGTGTTACAAGGTGTGAAATTGAGTAAGACTCAATGCCCGACCAATGCAGAAGATAGAGAGAAAATGAAAGATGTTCCCTATGCTTCAGCCATAGGCTCTATCATGTATGCAATGTTGTGTACCAGACCTGATGTGTGTCTTGCTATAAGTCTAGCAGGGAGGTACCAAAGTAATCCAGGAGTGGATCACTGGACAGCGGTCAAGAACATCCTGAAATACCTGAAAAGGACTAAGGATATGTTTCTCATATATGGAGGTGACAAAGAGCTCATCGTAAATGGTTGCGTTGATGCAAGCTTTGACATTGATCCAGACGATTCTAAATCGCAAACCGGATACGTGTTTACATTAAACGGTGGAGCTATCAGTTGGTGCAGTTCTAAACAAAGCGTTGTGGCGGGATCTACATATGAAGCGGAGTACATAGCTGCTTCAGAAGCAGCAAACGAAGGAGTCTGGATGAAGGAGTTCATATCCGATCTAGGTGTCATACCTAGTGCGTCGGATCCAATGAAAATCTTTTGTGACAATACTGGTGCAATTGCCTTGGCAAAGGAATCCAGATTTCACAAGAGGACCAAGCACATCAAGAGATGCTTCAATTCCATCCGGGATCTAGTCCAGTTGGGAGACATAGAGATTTGCAAGATACATACGGATCTGAATGTTGCAGACCCGTTGACTAAGCCTCTTCCATGAGCAAAACATGATCAGCACCAAAGCTCCATGGGTGTTAGAATCATTACTGTGTAATCTAGATTATTGACTCTAGTGCAAGCGGGAGACTGAAGGAAATATGCCCTAGAGGCAATAATAATGTTATTATTTTATTTCCTTATATCATGATACATGTTTATTATTCATGCTAGAATTGTATTATCCGGAAACATAATACTTGTGTGAATACATAGACAAACTAAACGTCACTAGTATGCCTGTACTTGACTAGCTCGTTAATCAAAGATGGTTATGTTTCCTAACCATAGACATGTGTTGTCATTTGATTAACGGGATCACATTATTAGGAGAATGATGTGATTGACATGACCCATTCCATTAGCTTAGCACCCGATCGTTTAGTATGTTGCTATTGCTTTTCTTCATGACTTATACATGTTCCTATGACTATGAGATTATGCAACTCCCGTTTGCCGGAGGAACACTTTGTGTGCTACCAAACGTCACAACGTAACTGGGTGATTATAAAGGAGCTCTACAGGTGTCTCCAAAGGTAAATGTTGGGTTGGCGTATTTTGAGATTAGGATTTGTCACTCCGATTGTCGGAGAGGTATCTCTGGGCCCTCTCGGTAATGCACATCACATAAGCCTTGCAAGCATTGCAACTAATGAGTTAGTTGCGAGATGATGTATTATGAAACGAGTAAAGAGACTTGCCGGTAACGAGATTGAACTAGGTATTGAGATACCGACGATCGAATCTCGGGCAAGTAACATACCAATGACAAAGGGAACAACGTATGTTGTTATGCGGTCTGACCGATAAAGATCTTCGTAGAATATGTGGGAGCCAATATGAGCATCCAGGTTCCGCTATTGGTTATTGACCGGAGACATGTCTCGGTCATGTCTACATTGTTCTCGAACCCGTAGGGTCCGCACGCTTAAGGTTTCGATGACAGATATATTATGAGTTTATGAGTTTTGATGTACCGAAGTTAGGTCAGAGTCCCGGATGTGATCACGGACATAACGAGGAGTCTCAAAATGATCGAGACATAAATATTGATATATTGGACGGCTATATTCGGACACCGGAAGTGTTCCGGGTGATTTCGGAGAAAACCGGAGTACCGGAGGGTTACCGGAACCCCCCCGGGAGAAGTAATGGGCCATATGGGCCTTAGTGGAGAGAGAGAAGGGCAGCCAGGGTGGGCCATGTGCCTCCTCCCCCTGGTCCGAATTGGACTAGGAGAGGGGGGGGGGGCGGCGCCCCCCTTTCCTTCTCCCTCCCCACTTCCTTCCCCCTCCTAGTAGGAGTCCTACTCCTACTAGGAGGAGGACTCCTCCTTGGCGCGCCTATAGGGCCGGTCGGCCTCCTCCCCTTGCTCCTTTATATACGGGGGCAGGGGGCACCCCTAGACACACAAGTTGATCCACGTGATCATTTTCTTAGCCGTGTGCGGTGCCCCCTTCCACCATAATCCTCGATAATATTGTAGCGGTGCTTAGGCGAAGCCCTGCGACGGTAGAACATTAAGATCGTCACCACGCCATCGTGCTGACGGAACTCTTCCCCGACACTTTGCTGGATCGGAGTCCGGGGATCGTCATCGACGTGTGCTAAAACTCGGAGGTGTCGTAGTTTCGGTGCTTGATTGGTCGGGCCGTGAAGACGTACGACTACATCAACTGCGTTGTGCTAACGCTTCCGCTGTCGGTCTACAAGGGTACGTAGATCACACTCTCCCCTCTCGTTGCTATGCATCACCATGATCTTGCGTGTGCGTAGGATAATTTTTGAAATTACTACGTTCCCCAACAATGATGTCCGGCAGCAGAGAAGGGAATCAGTTGGAGATGATGGCACATCAGCGGCCTCCGAAGAGGAGGTACGCCGGGCCAATTGAAAATTATCGGTTGGAATTGTCGTGGTATGCTCTCTCCCACGGCAGTTCGCGAGCTCTTGGACCTACAGGAGTGCACCAAAGCAGAGTTAATTTTCCTTTCAGAGTCTCATTTGAATAAATGTAAAGCTGATGAGCTTCGTCGTGTTTTGAGTTTTGATTCTATGTTTGTAGTGGAGAGTGATGGCCGAGCAGGTGGCCTTGTCTTGTTTTATCAGAAAGTGAATAAAGTTGATTTGAACTATGTGTCGAATAATTTTATTGATGTTCTTTTTATGAATGGGAATACTGTACAGTGGTGTTTCACCGGTTTTTATGGCCATCCGAATTGGAGTGACCGTGCTTTGTCATGGGATGATATTCAAAACTTGTATAATAAGGGAGATCACCCCTGGGTAGTTTTAGGAGATTTTAATGAAATTTTGTTCTCATCAGAGAAAGAGGGAGGGAATGCGAGACCAAATGCGATGATGTGAGATTTACGTAATTGTTTGGGAGATTGTGGACTAGCAGATATGGGATGTGTGGGTGACTTATTTACATGGAGGAGGGGCGAAATCAGGGAAAGACTGGATCGAGCGGTCTGTAATGTGGATTGGGCGAATAAATTCCCTCGAGCAGCATTATAAACGAAGAGCATGTACACTCAGACCATCACCCTATTATTTTAGACACGGAGTATTTTGACGATAATATTTTTGACAGCTCAAAAACTCGAAGGAGACAATTTGAAGCTCGATGGCTGAAAGAAGAGACGGTTACGGAAGTCGTGCGTACAGCTTGGGAAAAAGCAAAGATGTTGGGCATAGGGCCGTCTCTCGCTGATTGTACACGAGCGGTACACGCAGATTTGCATACTTGGGATCATGATATCCTCAAGGGTCCGAAAAAAATAATTAAAAAATTAAAAAAAGATTTAGAAAAACTACGGAGGGGGCCTATGAATGTTAACTCTCTTGCACGTCAAAAGGAGACTATTGTACTGATTGAAAATTTATTGGAACAAGAGGAGATATACTGGCTACAACGGGGTCGAGCTAACTGGTTATTGCATGGTGATCGCAATACTTCTTTTTTCCATAACGCCGCAACGGCTAGAAAGAAGAGAAATCAGATAAAAAAATTGCTTGATGATAAAGGGGTTTGGGTAAAAGACACGGAGATGAAGAATCATATTCTGGGGTATTTTTCTAACCTGTTTACTTCAGAAGTTAATCAACCGAACCAGGAGGTTCTCTCCCTTGTAAAAAGGAAAGTAACAAATGAGATGAATAGGGCTCTCCTTGCCCCTTACACGGCAGAAGAGGTTCAGAAAGCCCTCTTTGACATTGGTGATTTAAAGGCGCCGGGGCCAGATGGCCTCCATGCCATTTTTTATAAGAGATTTTGGGCTATGTTAGGGGATGATTTGACTGAAGAGGTTCTCCAAGCGGTGAATACATGTACTATACCTAATGGTTGGAATGATACTACAATAGTAATGGTCCCAAAAGTTAACTCCCCGGAAAAGGTAACTCAATTTAGACCAATCAGTTTATGCAATGTGGTGTATAAGGTCATTTCAAAGATGATTGCTGCTCGTCTAAAGACAATCCTCCCAGATATCTTTAGCCCTACCCAAAGTGCTTTTGTGCCTGGAAGAATGATTACAGATAACATCTTAGTGGCTTATGAATGTTTCCATAAAATAAAAAATAAAAGGACCGATAAAGAGGGCTTGTGTGCAATCAAACTAGACATGCACAAAGCATATGACCGAGTGGAGTGGCCTTTTTTAAAGGAAATCATGTTGAGACTAGGTTTTCAGCAGGATTGGGTGAATTTAATTATGGAATGTGTGTCCTCGGTGGATTATGAAGTTCGTTTTAATAAGGAAGAAACAGAGAGCTTCAAACCATATAGAGGATTGAGACAGGGAGACCCTCTCTCCCCGTATTTTTTTTATGTACGGAAGGCCTGACTGCACTCTTAGCTAATGCAGAGGAGACTGGAAGTATTTCCAGAATTAAAGTTAGCAGAGATGCCCCATCTGTTTTCAATCTCCTCTTCACGAATGATTCTTTAATCCTGATGCAAGCTAATTCGATGAATGCAGAGGCACTGAAATCAGTTTTGGATGCTTATTGTGCTGCATCGGAGCAGATGGTGAGTGTTGAAAAATGTAGTATATTTTTTAGTCCCAACACTAAAGTGAAAGATAAGGCGCATATATGTACTATTCTGAACATTATGACTGAAGCTCTCAGTGACAAATATTTGGGCCTGCCTTCAAATGTGGGTATGGACAAAAGTGATTGTTTTCAGTTCTTAATAGATCGAATCATTATGAAAATCAGTGGTTGGAAGGAAAAGCTGCTATCAGCAGGAGGAAAGGAAATCTTTCTCAAATTGGTTGTACAAGCTATCCCAACTTATGCAATGTCCGTCTTTAAAATTCCTAAAAAAATATGCAAAGGAATCATTGATGCGATGTCGCATTTTTGGTGGGGTGATGAAGACAATCAGAAGAGAATGCATTGGATGGCATGGTGGAAGATGTGTGTACCAAAAGACCAAGGAGGAAGGGGTTTCCGAGACATACATTGTTTTAATTTGGCATTGTTAGCCAAACAAGCGTGGCGCCTACTTGATAATCCCGATTCTCTACGTGCCACCATTTTGAGAGCTAAATATTTTCTGGATGGAGATTTAATGAATGCGAGTCTTAAAAAAGGATCTTCGTTCACTTGGCAAAGCATAATGGCGGGAGTGGATTCTCTAAAAAATGGTTATATTTGGAGAGTTGGAAATGGACAAAATATATATATTTGGGGAGATGCATGGATCTCGAATGGGGCCAATAGGAAAATTATCACTCCTAGAAGAGGGCAGCTTCTAACAAAAGTTGCTGATCTTATAGATCAAATCAACAGTTGTTGGGATGAAGATTTGGTAAGACAAACGCTGTGGCCAATTGATGTCCAGAGGGTGCTTGCGATCCCCCTCCCCACGTATAACATGTCGGATTTCATAGCTTGGAGTTTTACAAAGAATGGACTGTTCATGGTTCGTTCTACTTATCTGGAGGAATGGAAAAAGCAACATGGGAGGAAATTGCAACATTCTAATGGCATGGGAGGAATAAATGTCAATACTATTTGGAGAAACATTTGGAAATTATCTTATCCAGCAAAAGTGAAGACTTTTATTTGGCGTACCTTACACGGAACCCTCCTGTGTTGTGTTACACTTGCTAATAGACATATGAAAGTTTCGTCCACCTGCCCATCATGTTCGAACGGGCCTGAAGATACTAAACACTTGTTATTTATGTGTCAAAAGGCAAAAGAGGTGTGGGAGAAGCTGGGATTGCACGAAGCCATTAAAAAAGCTTGTGTGGTCGATCGTGCGGGAGAGGCAGTACTCTAATTTTTACTTCTTATGCCAGAACACGGGCTATCTATAGTGGGCATTCAGAATGTTCGCGAACTGATCGCTATAAAAACCTAGTATTTATGGTGGGAAAGACGTTTGCTAGTCCACCAGGGGAAGACCCAAGATGCATACCAAATTTCGATGGGAGCACGTGCTATAACGACAAACTATGTTATTGCCCAATCCTCCTGGGCAACAAAGAGAACAGAGGGATGGACGAGACCCCCTCTAGGTTTTGTGAAATTAAATGCCGATGCTTCGTTCGATCAAGACATGCTTAGAGGCATAGCGGGAGATGTACTTAGAGATGATAAAGGAAGATTTATTGTTGGAGGGAATTGGAAGATGGATTGGTGTGCAGATGTTTTAACAGCGGAAGCCATGGCACTACGTTTTGGCATATTACTTGCACAAAAGGCGGGAAGCAACCGACTTGTTGTTAACTCCGACAATTTGGAAGTAATTGACACAATGAAGAATGGAGGACATATAGCGGGAGCGGCAGCGGCTGTGTTTGATGATTGTTATTTAATGGCTTGTGATTTTTCGTTAGTTAGATTTGAACATTGTAACAGGGAGGCAAATAAAGTAGCTAATGAAATTGCTAGAGTAGCTAAATTTTCTGAGACAAGGGATTGGTCTGAGGAACCTATGAGTGATATTGTAAATTTTCTTATAGACGATGTAACCATTATTACTAATAAATAAAAGGGTGTTTCATTTAAAAAAATTCCAATAAATAAAATTCTAGCATGAATAATAAACCTTTATCATGGTTTAGGAAATATAATAATAACCATTTTATTATTGCCTCTAGGGCATATTTCCATCACAATCATGTCCTTATTAGTATATATGGTGTTGTTCTCTATGCAATCACATCGCACACGTACCACACACATCTTGTTAAGTTCAACCGTTTCTATTCTCTTGGCTCAACGCAAACAATTCATCTGATTGAAGTATATGTCGTATATCACACACACGTTGATCTGGCTGACCGTTTCTGTTGTGTTTCCTAATCACAAACAGTTCATCCGAGTGAACCGTATATCGTATATCACACACACCTTCATCTAGCTGCCCGTTTCTTTTGTTATGCCTCATCACAAACACTTCATTGGAGTGAACCATATGCCATGCATAACACACGTAACTATAATGTGCATCATGTTTGATGTCTCCATTGAAAATGTTTCGTATCATTTTTGACGGTTTCTTTACATCACCGTTTTTGATTAATGCATCGTACACAGTTTCGTCGAAGGGTCTCTAATTGTAGTGTCGCGTTAGCAGCATCCTGCAGTAGTGATAGTTCAGATGGGTAGCACGGGTATGCATGTACAACTAACAACACTATTGGATCTGTTTTGATGCTAGTAATCTACATGATATGAGAAGACTATTGTCTATAGAACTAAAATTGCAATCAACATAGAGCAATTTAGAAGAGCAAACCAGTTAAAGAAACAAGTTTAAAACATACATATTGTGACATTGGAGTTTTGATTGGATCCTTCAATTTAAAAATTAGTTGGTATGAGCAAACACTAATGGAGGATGCTGCTAATGCGACACTACAATGAGAGATCCTTCGACGAAAATGTGTGTGATGCAATAATCACAAACGGTGATGTAAAAAAACCGTCAAAAGATATGCAAAATGTTTGCGATGGCGGATACATCAAACACGGTTTGTATTTTAGTTGCGTCTGTGATGCGGGGCATACGGTTCAGTACAATGAATTGTTTGTGATGAGGCAGAACAACAGAAATGGGCAGCCAGATGAAGGTGTGTGTGATATATGGTGAACTGTTTGTGATTAGGCAACATGATGCGAAGCATCCTACGGACATCACCATGTCAAGAGTCCATTTGGTAAGTGACATGTGCGACATCTACTTCACATACATAAAGCACTACCCGGTATCACCGTCGTCCCAACCGCTCCCACTTTTAATGTCGCCGGCGCCGCAGTTTAAAATCAACCCCGCACTACCCGGTATCGCTACAATCCTCTTTCTTCCTCTCCGATTCTCCTGTCGTCTACCTCCAACTAGCCTGACCTAAACGCACGCCATGCCGCATCACGATGGTCTGCCCTTAGTGTTCCAGTTTCCTGAGGAAGACACCCAGCCAGAGTCTCAAGAACATAAGGCGCTTTGGGACGAGCTTGAACTGGCCTTGTGGGAAGACGCCGCGCCTGTCCCCGCTCTCGTTCCGGCTCCCGTCGCCCTGACTGCGCCAGCGCCCATCCCCGTGGCATTGATGGGCTGGGAGCCGCACATTGTCGCCGAGCTTGATCCCACGGGGTTCCACAAGGTCCCCGCCCGTGCACCTACCAGCGCATGCGCCTACGCGTGCACTGACGCGCACGCCCGTGCCGGTGCCCGTGCACCTGCCAGCGCATGCGCCTGCGCGTGCACTGATGTGCGCGCCCGTGCCGGTGCCCGTGTACACGAATGTCTCCGCCGCGCCGTTGACAGCGCCTGTCCCCGCGCGGGTGCCAGTGCCCCCCTCAGCGGCATGGATGGCCGCCGTCGACCGCTTCCTTGCACCAACGCCAGTCGCGTCCTCCCGCCAGTTGACTCACTCCGAAGTCCAGAACATTTTGGCCTTCCTTGAAGCTAGGCCAACATCCAGGAGTATGCCAACAACGGCGCAAGACGAGCACGACAGAGGAGCCGCTTCTCACCGCAAGACGCCCCCGCCGCCGCCGCGTAATCTAAATGAAAAATATTCGGATTGCCATGCTTAAAATCCAAAGTTTATCATTTCCGTTTATTTTATATCGATCGTCGTATAATTTAAAGTCGGAGTCAGACTGAACAAAATGTATGGTTTGATCGATTTAATGTTCTACTAGAGCCGTATCAAATTAAATATAAAATGTCATCAAGCCACATGTGTTCCTTGTCATCCAACGACCTAGACTGCTTCAATGTCGAGCGCTCAACACGTTTAGCATGCAGTTAATTTCATGCCAAAAATAGTGCTAATCACATGACGACACGCAAATAATATCCTAGTAGTTAATATCTGCATGCACTTAATATACTTCCAAATTAACATGCATTACACGTATACACTGACTAGTGTTGCTAGTACGTGAAACTGGTGCTGTGACTTGTGAACGCGTCCAGATATGGTCAACGACAACATCGCCCGCGAGTTCTTCCTGTTTGCCCGTGCGTCTAAACGCAGAAGGGGAGGAGAGAGAGAGCACACATGGAACCCACCAGTAAGTGAAGGCGAATAGTACTAAAAATAATATTACATGTTATCCATTAATTAGGCTGTGGTAATATAAAAACATTATGTGAACAAAGGGGGTACAACAAACATTGCTATTCTACGTGTGTTGCCTATTGACGTGCGGCTTGAAGGCCCGGTCGCATGTTCGATCCTCGTCCTTTATTTTTTAATTTGTATACGGGTCCAAATTTGTTTCATGACATGTGGGCCCCTTAGTGTGTAGTTTGTAGCACTTTAATTTGTGGGTCAAAATTTGTTCCATTCCAAGTGGACTATCGGTGTGTAGTTTTGTAGCTTATTTATAATAATTAAAGAGAACAACATAGTTTTTTCAATAATACCATGGTGCGACGTTGAAGGCGAGAAAGGACGTGCGAGAGAGCGATGACCGAGCCAGAGGGAAATCAACTAGGGGAGTTGCGTGGGTTGCAACGGTGTTTGGAGTAGTTGTGGGCTGAATGCTATGAAAATATAATATAAACCGACCGGAATAAAGGCCTACACAAATTAATCCAAGGTTGGAGTGCCCCTCGCAATGTAAATAGCTCCGGCTTTGTGAGGGATGGAGAGGTAGTAGCTTCAACGCGTGGAAGATATGGTGTGAGAAAGTGAGGTCAATCGAGAGACATATAGATAGAGAGACAAAGTGAGTGTGGTCCGACATTCATTGAACAAATATATATGCTCTGGAGAGATATTGTCCGATTGAGCTTTTTGGCAAGGGCGAGGGCTGTAAGATAGAGCTTGAGAGATGATCCAGTCACATACGTGTAGATATATTTTGTGCGTGGGAGGAAGCAAGGTCAACCGATCACATAGGGCCGCCATGCGATCGAAAGAATGAGACGGGTTGGAGAGAGTGACCTAGATAGACGATGTGCGTGAGAGAGTATACAATGTGAATAGGTTGAATTGGGCTCAAACATGGTGATATATCATTTTTGTCCAAGAAAGAGCGAGGTCAATCGAGACATACGGAGAGAGAGAGAGAGGTTGAGTGAGCGTGGCCCACCATGAGGTCGAAAGAGTGGCAACGGCTTGGATGGACTGACCTAGATAGACAATCTGCGTGAGAGAGTATAGAGTGTGTCAATCGAGGCCTGAACAGGGAGATATATCATTTGTGTGTGAAAGAAAACAAGGTTAAACGAGACTCAGATAAAGAGAGCGAGATTGAGCGAGTGTGTCCCGCCATGCGGAAGAAAGAGTGAGACAATCTCGAGGGAGTGACCTAGATATACAACGTGCGTGCGTGCGCACGAGAGGTTGGGGGCTAGATAGGCAATGCATGTATTTAGCGCGAGAGGGTGAGAGGGAGAGGGGGGAGAGAGAGATCTCGGCATGTGGTGCAATGGTGGGTGTGTGAGGTAAATACATTTGGTAACAGAGTGGAAAAAGGGGTTGTGTAGTTGAGAGACTTAGAGATCAAAACATGGAGAGAAAGAATGAACATGTGTTGGAAACCGATAGCTTCCTAAGGTGGTTAGGAGAGGAAGATTGACCGATACAGGAAGTATGTAGCATTTGTGCGGGGGGGGGGGGAGCTAAAAACAACATTTGAATGTACATAGTACGAGACTTTATATCGATGTTTCAATTCGGTGTACATTGTAAGATTTGAACCAAGGACCAGACATATGGGTAATTATTTCGAATTCGTGCCATACTAAGTTTTGAAAAGTTGACACTGACTCAGTTTGTTGTGCTATTTTGTAGGTCATATGTTTGAATCCATCCAAAAGTTTTCTCACTTATATGAATTTGTATTAAAAGAGTAGCATGGATACAATGAAATGCGAAATCCACGTTAGAATTGGAGATCGCTACGTGACACACACTCTAATTCAAATAACTAACTACGTGACACGCACTCTAATTCAAATAACTAATTATGTGACACACACTCTAATCCATGTTAGCGTGGGTACCGTTTTTATTTTTTTCAAATAACTCCTCATTAATTAATTTATAGTACTCCCTCTGTTCACTTTTATAAGACCTTGAAGACATTTCAGACAATGTGCAAAACAGTTCATTTTAAGTTGTCTGAAACGACTTACAAAAGTGAATGGATGGAGTATCTCGTTTCGAATGACTAATCATTGCAAGGAAAACACGTGCATGGCAATACATACAGATTCATTTGCAAATGAAAGAAGATTCGTTTGCATTCTCAAATGTAGGCGCACCAGCGAGACCAGGGTCGTGTCGGGGTGGATGCTGCTTCGGTGCCTTAAAGGCAACTGCCTTTGGGTCACTGACATGTGGGCCAGCCACCTGTTGGGCCCACATGTCAT
>NC_041380.1:337406640-337455499 GCF_002162155.2 Triticum dicoccoides | reverse complement strand
ACGACAATATAAGTTCGCGCTTCCACGTTTCGGATTGAAATATCTGGCGGCCCCAATTCCAGCCCTGCAAAATCTCTCTTCTCCACCATCCCCTTCCGCGCCCAGATTTTGCTCAAATCCCCAATTCGCCGCCAACCCTCGAATCGCCCCTCGTCTCGTCTCTTTCCCCACCGTTCCCCACCTCTGTGCCGGACGACGACGACGAAGACGACGGTCGCGCTTCTCCACCGCACCGGAGCTACCTCATCTATGCCCTCGTCCACTGCACCGGGTGGTCCACTGACAACGTCGGCCGCCGCAACCGACGTGCCTCACAGACACCGAGTTCCACCGCATCAGGTGCGCTTCACCGACGCCGTCTCCCAGCTCACCGGGGCTACTTCACCGAGCACATCGTCGCACCTCCGCCCCCCGAGGCTGTTGGGGCTTCACCAACGGTCTCGTCCACCGCATCGTAGCACTCCGCTGCCACTCAAGATCTGCATCCGTGCGCGGGCAGCCAACGCCAGCGCATCACCCTCAACGGCTCTGAAGTGACCCGCACTCTAGCTAGGCGAGCATGCCCAAACGATGGCCCGAACTAGGTATCCACACATCACTCCCTTGTGCACTGTTCCGACGATGTTTGGATATCCTTTCACTGCTCTCTTAGCTTACATGCCTATGCAACTCTGACTTTAACTCTTATTTCTTCTGGAGATATCATCTGAAACAAGCAAATCCATTTTTAGCGAAGCATCACGGCACTACGGGATCTGGTACACATCCAGCACACCCGTATAACCTTGTAAGTATCTGTCCTCTGGTACAACATCAAGGTCGATTCTTCTTATTTGATCAACCATTCGCCGTGCCAAAAATGCAGAGGGGGATGCAAGGAGCACAAGGCCTGCACATCCAAGCAAGTGGTAACATGGACTTGTACATGTAACATCCCAAGCGCAAGCAGAGCTGCAGTGAGCCTATACAACGAGCTAGCGTAAGTCCTTGCATTTCATTGAATTTGTACTGGCATTTGTGTATGATTTGTGTGTAGTGGCTGATCCACGAATTCAAGTTACCAGTGGAGAACATTTAACTTAAAAAATACGAAGGCACTTGCACTCCGGAAATCAGCATAACTTGAGAAATGTGAAGCTACATGCACTTTGAAAACCAGCTAATGATCCAAAGTAGTTCAGATTATAAACACTAAATGATGCAAGCACCAAAAAACACAAAATGCAACATGGTGTACAAGGACTACAAACATGGTCTGTACCTGCTTGAATTATTCGTTCTCTGTCTGAATTCGAAGTGTAATTGCACGTATAACCAGTGCGCAAACTGCATATCAATATATCTATCCTGCACAAGTATGCCAATAGTTTCAAACAACAGATTAGAAAAGTATTTATGCTATGTTGTCATGATACGGGGACTTTCTGGTAGATGGCCTCGACGTTTCCTCAAGCTATGAAAATGCAATATAATTTGCTTGTCATCAATGCCTGCAAATCTCTGTCTCTCTCAACATAGTAGATCATCATTAGACACTAAATCCTTCAATGAGCTTGCAAAATGCTTGCATGAGATCCCTCATTAGACACTATATGTTCATCACCAGGAGCATGTAAAATGTTTGCATCAAATCCTTCATTAGCAGTCTATTCATTAGACACTTCAGGCTCAAGAACAACATGAGCTTGTATGTTTGCACCGGAAACTTGATTAGATACATCAGATGCAGTCAGTTCAGTATTGATTGGGGGAGTTATAAAATAAGTAGAAATTGGTTTCATTTTCTCATAGATTCCCTACATACAAGCAGTTTTACAACACCGTCAGGTTTAACTATTGGCCAGAAATTGAAGAGTTGAATTAGATATAATCAGGGATGTGATGTACCTGCTCGTTGCGCATGCTACTCTTGCAAGCTGCGACTGTCCGTTTACGCAAGCTTGATGCCATGCCCGTGCTGCCGCCGCTGCCTCCCACGCAGGCTACACCCAGGGTTGGAGCTTCATATTCTTGTCCTTCCGTTCGCTTGAAGCCCGGCGACCGCCCTCCAACGAGGACGCAAGGAAGTGCTGTGTCGGTCTGTCCAGCGGCGGCTAGGTTAGGAGCGAACCAGACTGGAGGCTAGAGCGAATGAATTGGGATTTTTCCTGCTGTCGATCGATATGGGAGGCGCTCGTTTGGGCCGCGAGCCTCCTATAGGGCCTGCCTTGCACTTATGTTATTGGCCCATCCAAATTGAAACATTTTTCTTCATTTTTTACATTGCCTGCTCATGCGTTGGGACAAACAAAACTAGCATGGGCCAACCTGGACGACTCAAACTCGATGCACACTTTCAAGCCACCTGAGGCGGCCGCCCATAACAGCCCCTATGGTGGCATCGCCTCTTTTTGCATGTATGATTGGATAGTGAAAAATATTCCAGTGGCGCTTTTGATTTACCCACAGAATGGTTGAATTGCTTGTTTCTATGAACTGAGTTCGCCAATAATGTGAAGGATTCCAGTCTTTTCATCCTATTGTAGATTGCTTAGATCTCGATATGCCAAAAGTAATCGCATGAAATATATAGTAAAAGCCAATGTGATGTGTTTGGCTACAACTAGTCTGACTACACGTCCTCATATAACATATCAAGGACGCACCATCTTACCAGATTAACCATTCCACTTACCCATGCAGTGTGGGAAGAAAGAAGTATTGGGACTGTGTATCCAAGCAATTGATGCCATGGACTCCTTCGTACAACCTTGTAAGCGAAAAAGAAGTTGCAGTGTGCCTGTACAAAGAACTAGCGTAAGTTCAGTTACCTGCTTCTTGGAATTTTAGTTAGGCACTTATTGCAAAATTGTTCAATTATGTTGCTTGGCTTAATTTAGTTTGCTACTGATTACATAATGGCACAGCCTGTTAATCATATTGTAGACTGCGCCTATCTATGTGTTTGATACTTACTGTTAAGAATTACCTGTTTGCCTTAACTTAAATATCTACTTGTTTGTTTAACTGCTTTGCTGCTGTAACAACGGGTTACAATGATGTTAATAACTACTTTTCAACATCCAATTGAAACTCTTTAATTCCTTGTTTGTTTAACTGGTTTGCTGTTATAACTCCCAGTTGAGATGTTTTGCTAACTTCAACTTTTCTGAATCCAATCAGAACTTTAATGGCAAAATAGGTTAGCCCAAGATCAAAGAGCGAGGTCCCCATGGACGTTGCATCATCCCACAGCAGTGGCACCGGCCCAATCGTGCATTATGAATTGCCAACTGCTGATGCTCTAGAGGCTAAACTAGTGGTAGAAAGAGATTCTGTTTCTGCACTTAGAGATGAAGTTGACATGTTGAGGAAGCAAACAACACAATCACAAGAAGTACTCAAGACAACCATTAAATATTTGGTGGATTTCAAAACGAAGCAAGCTGAGACTGACCAGATTGTTAAGGTCCTGAAGGAAAAAAGGAAATTAAATTCCTACTTGGTAAATCAAAGGTGAATTATTCTTTCCATAGTTGAATAACCTTTGTGTTGTCTGTTCATGTAATCAATCAAACCATTTGTTTTAGAGATCATGTAATAATTGTTTTTTTTTGTTTTTTGGTTTGTAATTTTATTTGAGCACAAGTCTGTATTAATTGATAAGACTCGGAGACATTTCATTTGGATTGTTGTGCCAGACCTACAAATATGCCAATCGGGCTGAATGTGCATTCAGCAATAGTAGTAGTATAGATGGACCATAAGTGGCACACATCGGAAAGGGACAAGATGCTGGCTAAAAAAAGGATGCTGTTGTAGCCAAAAAAAAGTACATCGGCCTGGCTTATGTATGTTAGTTGATATTATTGATCCATATAATCTATAAGTGTTTATATGTCTGTTAGTTCTATACATTCTTGGTTGATTGACTCCATATTTGAATCTTGATACATCGCTTGTGTACATATCTAAATGGGAGTACACATTATGCTGCATGTGACATTTGAATTGGACATGAAGTGTTCCAAGTATTCGAATTCACCTTAAACTAGATTCTAGTTTCTGAATTTGAGTATCGACATTTGTAAACCATATTCATATATGACAGTGGAATACATCTTTGTCGTCCTTTTGAAGATATATAAAAATACATAGAATGATTTATAATGATTCATATAGGAATACAAAATGGATTCGAATTTACTTGTGTAATGCCCTGTGACCGATGTGCCAGGTGTCGTGCAGTTATTCGCTGTTGTTGCGTTGTCATTGCTTGCGTGTCATGAATTGCATATCATGTCATCATGTGCATTTCATTTGCATACGTGTTCGTCTCATGCAATTGAGCATTTTCCCCGTTGTCCGTTTTGCAATCCGGCGCTTCGTTCTCCTCCGGTGTCCATTTCTACCTTCTTCTTGTGTGTGGGGATTAAACATTTCCGGATTGGACCGAGACTTGCCAAGCGGCCTTGGTTTACTACCGATAGACCGCCTGTCAAGTTTCGTACCATTTGGACTTCGTTTGATACTCCAACGGTCAACCGAGGGACCGAAAAGGCCTCGTGTGTGTTGCAGCCCAACACCCCTACAATTTGGCCCAAAACCGACCTAACTGTGCTCCATCATCTAGAGCGTTCGATCACGATCGCGTGGCCGAAAACCGCACCTCATTTGGACTCTCCTAACTCCCTCTACCTATAAATATGTGTCCCTCCCGGGTTTTTTCGCGCAGATGAACCCTAACCTCCTCCTCCGCGCGCCGCCCGACAATTCCTCACCGGCCGGACATGTCCACCCCGCTCGGCCACCTCACTCCGGCCAATGAGGAGATGCCACATCACCCCCGCCGCCGCTCTCTTCCAATCGCGCGCCTCCACGCGTCCCCAGCCAGCTCCCGCGCCGCCGCCGGCCCACGGGGCCCGAGGCAGGCCCGCGCGGGCCCAGATCTCGCCGCCGCCCGGGGCTCGCCTCCCCGCGCCTACGCCGCCAAGCCGCCGCCGCCCGAGACGCGCCGCGCCGCCCGTCGGTCGCTGGAGTTCGCGCCGGCCACCGCGCCCCTCATCGCCCCGCCGCCTATGCTCGCAGGCCGCCCCGCTCGCTTGTCGCCACCTCGTCGCCGGCGTGGCGCCGCCTGTCGCCTCCACGGTGCCCCGCGCCGCCCGCAGCCCGCGGCCGCCGCCGAACCTCCCCCTCGCCGGCGTCCAAGCTCGCCGGAGCGCGCCGCCTCGCCAGAGAAGACTCTGGCCGGATCCACGTGGTGTGGACCAGATCCACCCGCTCGCTCAACCAAACGCCTCCCCTCGTCCCGATCCGCTCCGTCCGGGATATCTTCGTCCCGGTTTGACTTTTTCCGGAGGTATATTTTCACTAAGTCCCGAGTTTCCCAGATCCAAGTGCTCATGTTCATGGCCTCGTAACTTTGCATCCATAGCTCCGATTCATGCATATGGCATATCAAAATGTTCATCTCAGAGAGTACATCATTTCATTTCATTGCATCATTTTCATTTGAGCTCATCTTGATGCCCGAAATGCTGTTAGAAGAGGGATACTTGAGTTAATTGTCAGATCTGCTACTCCGCTTAGCACTTTTGTCATTTTTGCCATGATTATTGTGTGCATGATATGCCCGTGAGTTCTACATATGTTTTGTTAAGGGTTTTGTCATCTTTCCAGAGGTGCAACCCATGTATTTTTGTGATGTGTGTGGTGTCTAGTGCAAGCTTGCAAAGTGGTGCACTTGCTAATTCTGTTTTCATGGACTTAGTAATTTCACCAAGTCCTGGAGCTGTTTATCTCATGATGCCATATGTCCATGTTGTTTCCTAGTGATCCGTGCCTCTTTTGAGGATGATCAGTAAGGATGTTTTGTTAATATTGTAGTGCTCTATCCATACATGTCCTTCTTTGCCATTATGGAGCATCCTATCTTGAGTCAATCGAGCTCTACTTTTGCTACTTTGTGAATCTGGGCAGATTGTCAACTTGTTTGCAATTTTGCCGGTGATGTTGTAGTTGATCTGTCCATGCTATGCTATTGTTCTTGCCATGTCTAGCTTGCATTGTGTGCCTTCTTGATGGGTGTATGATTGTCTTTCCATGACTTGCACCGTAGTGAGTGCATCGAGCTCGTAAACATGCCTACTTGAGTTATATTTCAGCATGTGCCAATTTTCACTAAGTCTGAAAACTGATTATGTTTTTGCTATGTTCACATGCTTGCAATTGTATTTTCTGGTCCTTTTTGGCTCAAGGTCACTAAGGGACTTTTGTTAAGCTCTTTGAGTAGCTCCATGCCATGCTTTACTTTGCCATGATCAGATCCTGTAGCATGTAGTTTTGTTGCTCCGAAGAGGGCTACCTGATCTAAATTCCAGACAAGTGTTAATTTCACTAAGTCTGAGATCTGTTTGTCATATGCATTTTTGCCATGCTTGTTTGAACCTGTTAATGGATGATTTGGCCATAGCTCAGTGCTAGACTTTTGTTAAGCATCTTGTGTGCATCCCTGCCATGTATTTTGTTGTCATGTTTGGTTGCTGTAGCATGTTCATCTCATTGCATTTAGATGGCTACTTGCTGTAAATCGCAGACCGGTGTCATATTTAAATCGCTTGCCATTTCCAAACCGTAACTCCAATTCTGGCGTTCTTTATATCGTTTTCAAGAGATTTCACCCCATCTTTCCAGTGGCACACTTGGATTTCCAAGTTGAGGCCAGGTTCATGCATTTCCTGTCATATCTTGCATATGCATCGCATACCGCATCCCGCATATCATACCATGTTCATGTGTGGGTTGTTTACTATGTTGTGTGCTTCTTTTCTGGTGTTTGCTTCTTCGGGTTGGTTCCGATAACGTCGTGTCGTGAGGACTCGTTAATCTACGTCCGTTTGTCTTATTCATGGACTCGTTCTTCTTCCTTGCGGGATCTCAAGCAAGATGATCATACCCTCGAAATCACTTCTATCTTTGCTTGCTAGTTGCTCACTCTTTTGCTATGCCTATGCTGCGATACCTACCACTTGCTTATCATGCCTCCCATATTGTTGAACCAAGCCTCTAACCCACCTTGTCCTAGCAAACCGTTATTTGGCTATGTTACCGCTTTGCTCAGCCCCTCTTATAGCGTTGTTAGTTGCAGGTGAAGATTGGAGCTTGTTCCATGTTTGGAACATGGATATTTTGTTGGGATATCACAATATATCTTATTTAATTAATGCATCTATGTACTTGGTAAAGGTTGGAAGGCTCGGCCTTATGCCTGGTGTTTTGTTCCACTCTAGCCGCCCTAGTTTCCGTCATATCAGTGTTATGTTCCCGGATTTTGCGTTCCTTACGCGGTTGGGTTATAATGGGAACCCCTGGACAGTTCACTTTGAATAAAACTCCTCCAGCAAGGCCCAACATTGGTTTTACCATTTGCCACCTAGCCTCTTTTTCCCTTGGGTTAGGCCAGCCCAAGGGTCATTGTTATTTTAAACCCCCGGGCCAGTGCTCCTCTGAGTGTTGGTCCAACCCAGAGCACCGTGCAGGGCCATCCCTTGGCAACTTGGGTTACATCGGCTCCTGTACGCTTAGCTTATCCGGTGTGCCCTGAGAACGAGATATGTGCAGCTCCTATCGGGATTTGTCGGCACAGCGGGTGGTCTTGCTGGACTTGTTTTACCATTGTCGAGGATGTCTTGTAGTACCGGGATACCGAGTCTGATCGGAATGTCTCGGGAGGAGGTCTATTCCTTCGTTAACCGTGAGAGCTTGTGATGGGCTAAGTTGGGACACCCCTGCAGGGATTTGAACTTTCGAAAGCCATGCTCGCGGTTATGGGCAGATGGGAATTTGTTAATGTCCGATTGTAGAAAACCTGAACTTGACCTTAATTAAAATGAATCAACTGTGTGTGTAACCGTGATGGTCTCTTTCCGGCGGAGTCCGGGAAGTGAACACGGTGTTGGAGTTATGTTTGACGTAGGTTGTTCTAGGATCACTTCTTGATCATAGTTTATCGATCGTGCTTTGCCTTCTCTTCTCGCTCTCTTTTGCATATGTTAGCCACCATATATGCTAGTCGCTTGCTGCAGCTCCACCTCATACCTTTACCTTACCCATAAGCTTAAATAGTCTTGATCGCGAGGGTGCGAGATTGCTGAGTCCCCGTGACTCATAGATACTTCCAAAACCAGCTTGCAGGTGTCGATGAGACTGTGCAGATGATGCAACCAAGATCAGGAGGAGCTCGCTGAAGATCTTGTCCTTTGTGTTGTTTCGTTCTAGTTGATCAGTAGTGGAGCCCAGTTGGGGTCGATCGGGGACCTTTGTCGCATTTGGGGTTCTTCTTTTATTTTGGTTCCGTAGTCGGACCTTGATTGTATTTGGATGTTGTAATGCTTTATTCATGTATTGTGTGAAGTGGCGATTGTAAGCCAACTATGTATCTTCTTCCCCTATTTTTATTACATGGGTTGTGTGAAGATTACCTCACTTGCGACATTGCTTTCAATGCGGTTATGCCTCTAAGTCGTGCCTCGACACGTGGGAGATATAGCCGCATCGAGGGCATTACAAGTTGGTAATCAGAGCCTTCCCCGACCTTAGGAGCCCCATTGCTTGATCATTTTTAGCAGCCGAGTTGTGTCTAGAAAAATGTTTTGAGTCATTTAGGATTATATATCGGAGAGTTTAGGAATTCTTTTTACTTCCCAGTCTCCTCATCACTCTGGTAAGGCATCCTGACGTAGAGTTTTGACTCTTCTCTTCTCAAATTTCACTAAAAAAAATTTAGGATCACGCGGGTATATTGGAATCGTTCCGATGGTTTTGTGACGAGAACATTGTCTTGGTGCCTCCTGTCAGGGGTTTTGTGGAAGTGTCCAGGGGAGTTGAGCTTCGAGGTGTTGTCGTCATAATTTTATCGTTGTAGTTCTGGAATACCTGAGTTTAATACGCCGACATCGAAAATCTCTTTTATGCAGTTCGTTGGTGAGATAACCTCGACGCCACCCAGTACTGGGGCGGGAGTTCGGGAGTATTGCCATAACTTGTATAACGGATGCTTTTCGAAGGTTGAGGTAGACGATTTCCGAAGGTTTCTTGGTTATGTGTTGAAGGATGGATACAGGTGGATGTAGGATTTGCTAGTTTTGGGTGAGATATTATGCTTCCCCTGTATCCCCAACACCTGATTGCATAACCGGAAAGTTTCGGGAGTTTATAAGTGGGAATTCAAGTAGCTCTTAGGAAATCTTTCCGACAGATATGATATGAAATTGGGGTTCAACGTCTAGTGGTCCGCCTATTCACGGTCGGTTTTACAGTGGTCTCGTTGTGTCTTAAAGAGTCCTTGGCTATGCCGACTCGGGGATGCTTCGTATGTCATGTGCACTGCCTTGTACATGATGGTGCTGTATGATCGAGCCCGTGTAGGCCCCACCACGAAAACTTCGGACGAAATCTCTATCATATGTTTGTTCCGGCTTATTTTGCAAGCCAATCCTTTGTTTTGAGTTGTGGTATTCGAGTTGCTTCAAAGTCAAGAGTTGATTCCATACTTGTCCTAAGCGGTGTTCTCATACTCCTATGCGAATACTAATCCTTCTTGATAATCGAGATTGTCATGTCAATCCTTTTCACCGGTGTGTTTCTCTTCAAGTGGATCCGATCATTCCAACATCTGCAAGATCAAGTATTAGTTCTTCTCAATGTTGTTTGTTTCATCTGTTCCAAGTTGCCTTTGTTTTCCCTCCCTCCCACCCTTTTCTTCCAGGAACCAGATTTCTTATTCAAGTATCATTTTATTGTTGTGAAGCCTCTCCATTCTTTCTCCATCAATATTCTTATCCGGTGATTCTCAAGAAGATTTTAACGGAGCCTCAAGTTCATAATTATTCATTCTTTTTCTTCTTCGGTGGATTCAAGTCAAGCTTTGTTGATCATATCCCTTTCATTGTTTCAAATGCTTTCCATGCCGTTGCACCTCTTAATCATCCACCTCTTGCTATTTTGTATCTGGAGTGCTGAAGATATATCAAAAGATTCTTGCTTCCACTCTTAATCCGTTCAACCTATTTCGAGGATGTTATCTCATTCAAGCCATTTAATTCAACCAGCGCAATCTTTCTTCAAATCATCTCAACGGTGTATCTTTTGAGTGGGCCCTAACCCACAGGTTTTTCCCAGGATCTTACCTGACTCTTCTAATTCTCCCGGAGCTTTTCATATTCATCTCAAAGTTTGACGTAAGTATGATTTGTCATCAGTCAAATGTCTTTCTCTAAGATCTCTCAAATCCTTTTTTTTTCATCGTTGGTTCAACCTTTCTAATTGTCATTCCGGAGTGCCTCAACAATTTATGGTGGTCTTTCTCATCGTCATTCTCGGATTTTGAAGACCAAAGAAGAGTTTTACCTCCATATCTTATACGTTCTCACAGAGATTCATGGTTCTAGTTCGAGACCATCCTCTCATAATTGTTTTTGATTGTGAGAAGTCCTTTCACCTATCTGGAATCCATCAATTCAGACTTGTTCATTCTCAGCTTTCAGCTCTCGTTCCCCAAATCTCACCGGTGCATCATTCAATATTCTTTTATCAGCGCGTGATCTCTTCGTTTCAGTTGTATCTAAATTCTCTCAAGTATCTTCGTTCATTTCGTAATTCTTCCAGGTGTTCCTTTATCTTTTCTTCGTTCATTTTCATTTCTTACGGTGGTTCTTCCAAATTTCTCTTCCTTATCAATTTATTCGTTGTCAATCCTACCGGTGGTCCATAGAAGACCTTCCCAAGTTTGCGCTATATCTCTCTTAATCCTTCCAACGGGAATAAGTTGTTTGCAATCCGTTGTTTGTCATCAATTTAAATTGGTGAAGGATACACATAATGTAATTCTTATTCTTGTTTCATCCTAATGGTTAATTCTTATTCCGGAGGCCCTTCAAACTCTCGGTTTCAATTATTTCATCTTCTCTTTTCCCGGAGTCCAACCTCTTTCAATTATATTATCACGGAGATCTCTATCTAAATCATTGCGAGGCTTCAATCTTATTATTTTCATCATTCAATTATTTTGGATAATTCTTTTATTACCGGAGTTCTTAATGAAGGGTCTATATGATGTTTCATCATGGACTTAATTCATTCTCGAAGTGTTCATCGACATTCTTTTCTAAGAAGCTCAAGCTTTCTTCATATGGTAATCCAGAGTGCAATTCTTTCTTCCGTATCATTGGAGGTGGTATTATGTCATTCTCGATAATTTGAATTCATGTTTCATGATTCACATGTTGTCATGAACGAGATATTTTAAATCCATCAACCTCTTCGTTGGAATTATCTTGGGTTATATTTCACCTAAAGCCTTCTCTAAGGTTGTTGCTATTATGGTGCTTATAAATGATCCAAGTTCTTCATTTATCCCTTCTGGTGCGATATACTTTCTCGCCAATTTGTTCATAGCAATCAAATTTGTTTCCCGGGAGTGGAAGGTTGTCACCTCATAATTTTGAGATGTGTTCCATAAGACCATATCAATGTTATTCTTTTCGTTTTGAGTTTCCAACAACTCCGTTCAACCCTTCTCCTAAAGATGCCTTTTCAAGCTCTTTTGTAGCAGAAGTTGGCTTTGTCTTCTACATTCGTTTGTCAAAATTATCTTTACTCTACTTTTTCGTTTCGGAGGCATTGTGATGTTGCTCTCTGCAACCCATCTTCTTGTTTTGTCAGGATCGTGTTCTTTTCGTCCTTATCCTTTTTAACCGGAGTGGTTTCAATATACATATTGCCCTTCAACCTCAAGGTTTTTCGCAATATTTTTTTTGTCCCTCTTTCCTAACGGAGTGTTTTCGACCTTGTTCATCTTCGTTGTATTCTTTTCTCAAATTTGTTCAACCTCTCAAGGTTCTTTGGTTTCATTCGTTTGTCAAAGAAGCAACTTAGTTTTACCTCTCCTCTCTTCCTTCCGTTGTTTCCCCGGTACCATTCTAGATCTCGGGACGAGATCCTCTCGTAGTGGTGGAGTGTTGTAACGCCCCGTGACTGATGTGCCAGGTGTCGTGCAGTTATTCGCTGTTGTTGCATTGTCATTGCTTGCGTGCCATGCATTGCATATCATGTCATCATGTGCATTTCATTTGCATACGTGTTCGTCTCATGCAATTGAGCATTTTCCCCGTTGTCCATTTTGCAATCCGGCGCTTCGTTCTCCTCCAGTGTCCATTTCTACCTTCTTCTTGTGTGTGGGGATTAAACATTTCCAGATTGGACCGAGACTTGCCAAGCGGCCTTGGTTTACTACCGTAGACCGCCTGTCAAGTTTCGTACCATTTGGACTTCGTTTGATACTCCAACGGTCAACCGAGGGACCGAAAAGGCCTCGTGTGTGTTGCAGCCCAACACCCCTACAATTTGGCCCAAAACCCACCTAACTCTGCTCCATCATCTAGAGCGTTCGATCATGATCGCGTGGCCGAAAACCGCACCTCATTTGGACTCTCCTAGCTCCCTCTACCTATAAATAATGTGTCCCTCCCGGGTTTTTTCGCGCAGATGAACCCTAACCTCCTCCTCCGCGCGCCGCCAGACAATTCCTCACCGGCCGGACATGTCCACCCTGCCCGGCCACCTCACTCCGGCCAATGAGGAGATGCCACATCACCCCTGCCGCCACTCTCTTCCAATCGCGCGCCTCCACGCGTCCCCAGCCAGCTCCCGCGCCGCCGCCGGCCCGCGGGGCCCGAGGCAGGCCCGCGCGGGCCCAGATCCCGCCGCCGCCCGGGGCTCGCCTCCCCGCGCTTGCGCCGCCAAGCCGCCACCGCCCGAGACGCGCCGCACCACCCGCCGGTCGCCGGAGTTCGCGCCGTCCACCGCGCCCCTCATCGCCCCGCCGCCTATGCTCGCAGGCTGCCCCGCTCGCTTGTCGCCACCTCGTCGCCGGCGTGGCGCCGCCCGCCGCCTCCACGGTGCCCCGCGCCGCCCGCAGCCCGCGGCCGTCGCCGAACCTCCCCCTTGCCGGCGTCCAAGCTCGCCGGAGCGCGCCGCCTCGCCGGAGCGCGCCGCCTCGCCGGAGAAGACTCCGGCCGGATCCACCCGGTGTGGACCAGATCTACCCGCTTGCTCAACCAAACGCCTCCCCTCGTCCCGATCCGCTCCGTCCGGGATATCTTCGTCCCGGTTTGACTTTTTCCGAAGGTATATTTTCACTAAGTCCCGAGTTTCCCAGATCCAAGTGCTCATGTTCATGGCCTCATAACTTTGCATCTGTAGCTCCGATTCATGCATATAGCATATCAAAATGTTCACCTCAGAGAGTACATCATTTCATTCCATTGCATCATTTTCATTTGAGCTCATCTTGATGCCCGAAATGCTGTTAGAAGAGGGCTACTTGAGTTAATTGTCAGATCTGCTACTCCGCTTAGCACTTTTGTCATTTTTGCCATGATTATTGTGTGCATGATATGCTCGTGAGTTCTACATATGTTTTGTTAAGGGTTTTGTCATCTTTCCAGAGGTGCAACCCATGTATTTTTGTGATGTGTGTGGTGTCTAGTGCAAGCTTGCAAAGTGGTGCACTTGCTAATTCTGTTTTCAGGGACTTAGTAATTTCACAGTCCTGGAGCTGTTTATCTCATGATGCCATATGTCCATGTTGTTTCCTAGTGATTCGGGCCTCTTTTGAGGATGATCAGTAAGGATGTTTTGTTAATATTGTAGTGATATATCCACCCATGTCCTTGTTTGCAATTATGGAGCAACCTAGCTTGAGTCAATCGAGCTCTACTTTTGCTACTTTGTGAATCTGGGCAGATTGTCAACTTGTTTGCAATTTTGCCGGTGATGTTGTAGTTGATCCGTGCATGCTATGATATTGTTCTTGCCATGTCTAGCTTGAATTTTGTGCCTTCTTGATGGGTGTATGATTGTCTTGCCATGACTTGCACCTTAGTGAGTGCATTGAGCTCGTAAACATGCCTACTTGAGTTATATTTCAGCATGTGCCAGTTTTCACTAAGTCTGAAAACTGATTATGTTTTTGCTATGTTCACATGCTTGCAATTGTATTTTCTGGTCCTTTTTGGCTCAAGGTCACTAAGGGACTTTTGTTAAGCTCTTTGAGTAGCTCCATGCCATGCTTTACTTTGCCATGATCAGATCCTGTAGCATGTAGTTTTGTTGCTCCGAAGAGGGCTACCTGATCTAAATTCCAGACAAGTGTTAATTTCACCAAGTCTGAGATCTGTTTGTCATATGCATTTTTGCCATGCTTGTTTGAACCTGTTAATGGATGATTTGGCCATAGCTCAGTGCTAGACTTTTGTTAAGCATCTTGTGTGCATCCCTGCCATGTATTTTGTTGTCATGTTTGGTTGCTGTAGCATGTTCATCTCATTGCATTTAGATGGCTACTTGCTGTAAATCGCAGACCGGTGTCATATTTAAATCGCTTGCCATTTCCAAACCGTAACTCCAATTCTGGCGTTCTTTATATCGTTTTCAAGCGATTTCACCCCATCTTTCCAGTGGCACACTCAGATTTCCAAGTTGAGGCCAGGTTCATGCATTTCCTATCATATCTTGCATATGCATCGCATACCGCATCCCGCATATCATACCATGTTCATGTGTGGGTTGTTTACTATGTTGTGTGCTTCTTTTCTGGTGTTTGCTTCTTCGGGTTGGTTCCGATAACGTCATGTTGTGAGGACCCATTCGTCTACATCCGTTTGTCTTCTTCATGGACTCGTTCTTCTTCCTTGCGGGATCTCAGGCAAGATGATCATACCCTCGAAATCTATTCTATCTTTGCTTGCTAGTTGCTCACTCTTTTGCTATGCCTATGCTGCGATACCTACCACTTGCTTATCATGCCTCCCATATTGTTGAACCAAGCCTCTAACCCACCTTGTCCTAGCAAACCGTTGTTTGGCTATGTTACCGCTTTGCTCAGCCCCTCTTATAGCGTTGTTAGTTGCAGGTGAAGATTGGAGCTTGTTCCATGTTTGGAACATGGATATTTTGTTGGGATATCACAATATATCTTATTTAATTAATGCATCTATGTACTTGGTAAAGGGTAGAAGGCTCGGCCTTATGCTTGGTGTTTTGTTCCACTCTTGCCGCCCTAGTTTCCGTCATATCGGTGTTATGTTCCCGGATTTTGCGTTCCTTACGCGGTTGGGTTATAATGGGAACCCCTGGACAGTTCACTTTGAATAAAACTCCTCCAGCAAGGCCCAACATTGGTTTTACCATTTGCCACCTAGCCTCTTTTTCCCTTGGGTTAGGCCAGCCCAAGGGTCATCGTTATTTTAAACCCCCGGGCCAGTGCTCCTCTGAGTGTTGGTCCAACCCAGAGCACCGTGCAGGGCCATCCCTTGGCAACTTGGGTTACATCGGCTCCTCTACGCTTAGCTTATCCGGTGTGCCCTGAGAATGAGATATGTGCAGCTCCTATCGGGATTTGTCGGCACAGCGGGTGGTCTTGCTGGACTTGTTTTACCATTGTCGAGGATGTCTTGTAGTACCGGGATACCGAGTCTGATCGGAATGTCTCGGGAGGAGGTCTATTCCTTCGTTGACCGTGAGAGCTTGTGATGGGCTAAGTTGGGACACCCCTGCAGGGATTTGAACTTTCGAAAGCCATGCTCGCGGTTATGGGCAGATGGGAATTTGTTAATGTCCGATTGTAGAAAACCTGAACTTGACCTTAATTAAAACGAATCAACTGCGTGTGTAACCGTGATGGTCTCTTTCCGGCGGAGTCCGGGAAGTGAACATGGTGTTGGAGTTATGTTTGACGTAGGTTGTTCTAGGATCACTTCTTGATCATAGTTTATTGATCGTGCTTTGCCTTCTCTTCTCGCTCTCTTTTGCATATGTTAGCCACCATATATGCTAGTCGCTTGCTGCAGCTCCACCTCATACCTTTACCTTACCCATAAGCTTAAATAGTCTTGATCGCGAGGGTGCGAGATTGCTGAGTCCCCGTGACTCATAGATACTTCCAAAACCAGCTTGCAGGTACCGATGAGACCGTGCAGATGACGCAACCAAGCTCAGGAGGAGCTCGTTGAAGATCTTGTCCTTTGTGTTGTTTCGTTCTAGTTGATCAGTAGTGGAGCCCAGTTGGGGTCAATCGGGGACCTTTGTCGCATTTGGGGTTCTTCTTTTATTTTGGTTCTGTAGTCAGACCTTGATTGTATTTGGATGTTGTAATGCTTTATTCATGTATTGTGTGAAGTGGCGATTGTAAGCCAACTATGTATCTTCTTCCCCTATTTTTATTACATGGGTTGTGTGAAGATTACCTCACTTGCGACATTGCTTTCAATGCGGTTATGCCTCTAAGTCGTGCCTCGACACGTTGGAGATATAGCCGCATCGAGGGTGTTACAAGTTGCCAGGGTAAATGTGGATCCTTATTTTCCCAAAATTCGAAAGAAGCAGCAAAATGTCCACTCCCACGTCGGCTGCCTGAAGCCAAGTGTTTGGGAGATGGAAATTACTGTCTACCCATTACACGGACAATCCATCAGCCCGATTTCCACTGCTCTAAATAGGGGTAGGTTAGTAACTTCAATTAGACGTGACACGACCGCCTCTGAGCCCAGTCCGACACGGTGGACGTCAAACATGGGCGGCAAAACTCATTTGCTTCAAGCTCGTCCGAAAGACCTCTATTTCTCCCTCCATTCCCCATTCATACATGGTGGGCGGCAAAACAAACCCGACTCGGCCAAAATCAATGTAGGCAAATATTTTCAATAGGGGCAGGTTTGTAACTTCACTCAGTCGTGACACAACGCCCTACCTGTCAGCCCCGTTCATACACCGTGGGCGCCAACCATGGGCGCCAACCACCCTCTCCTCGCCCGAAATCGCTCTGGGCAAATATTGGCGAGATGCGAGGTTACCGTCCTATCCCCAACCGACGAGACGTCCAAATTTTAAACGGGGGCTAAGTTTGTAACTTTCCCATATTTCAGACAGGCCCGTCCCAAAAACATGGTTCCCCGTACCTCTCCCTCCATTTTCCCATTCATACACCTTCCGCGCTAGAACACCCCATCCCCACACTAGCCTCCGTCCGCCACCCCATCCATCGCCGTCGTCCTCCACCACATCTATCGCCACCGTCCTCCACCATGCCGGAGCGCCTACCAAGACCGCGTCGTCCACCGCTAGAGATGGACGTTTCTCATCCACGACGACGGACCAATAGCCTTGCATTGCGTCCTCTCGCGTCATCGGCGCCGTCGTCCTCTTTGCCGGGGCCGCTCACACGACCTTCTCTTCCACCGCAACGGGACTTATCCCCCGATGCACTCGTCTACCGTCGCAGATCTGCTTCAACGCCACTGATAGCCATCGCACCCCGATGCCTACACGGCGCCGCAAGAGAGGTGGTACTTCATATCTCCTCAACCTTTTGATCTCAACCAAAAAATAGATTTTAACTTGGTTACTCTACTTTCTTTTCAGCTTGCCATGGCACAACCATAATACAGTTTAATTGATCATCCTTAGGGTTTAATTGATCATGTTGGTTCCGTGGTGGTTTCTTTAATAGAAATAGGAGGGGAAACCCTATTTTGCTAAAAAAATATGCTTAGAGTTTCCCCCTTTTATGATCACTATACGATCAGAATACCTACTTCGTGTCATAATAACACTGCTCCACCCATCAAGCTAAACAAGCTTAGTTGTTCAAATATGAATATGATATTATTAAAACAGAGTTGTTTAATTGGTCAGCTAAATGTTCCTAAATTATTTTTGAAAATGCATGTTCGCTGCTCGGGTGTGTATCTCTACAGGGTGCCCACGGTGGGCCGGCCCACCCTGGGATTTTGGGTCGTCCCAGGCCCCGATTCCGCTCTATTCTGCTGCACTCTTTCGATCTCTACTCGCCCCCAGCCGCCTGCCTCACCGGTGACTTGCCGTCCTCGGACACCATGACTCTAGGAGGAGACGTCGGACTAACAGAAGGCCAGGAGCCGCTCGCCCAACAGCGTCACCGCTGCCCGGGCGCGCCGCCGTGCCTACCTTCCCAGTCCGTTCAGGGCTCAGGCGTGCAGCACCCACCAAGCCAACCCGATTTATCCTGAGATACGTCCTCAACACTCAGCAGCCACTCCTCATCACCCATTTTCTAATTGATTCATTACTCATTAGGCAAGACTGTCATTAGGGTTTGTTGTGTGCTCAGTGCTACCTACACTTAATGGTTCAGATGTATTTCGGTAATCTTTAGTACCTCTAAAGTTCACAGGGTTTTCAAAATTCCGGCCCTCGAAATAGAAACTAGTCATTTTGGATTGTTGGTCGTAGTGACATTGACCCAGATTACCATTGCAAGCCAGGTTTGTTGACAATTTTACTTGTCTTTCTTACTCATTCGATATAATATCCAATTATTCACGTCGATTAGTTGCAAACAATAAGTGCTAGATAAACTTCTTCATTCAGATTTTGGACGGTCTCCTACTGCAGTTACAATTCTGCATACTTGTCCTAGTAAGCTCACAAGTAAATGATTGATTCACTACATCTATGCTTGCCTTGTCATATTTGTTGTCAATATTCTTTTAGGGTGGACCACCCCGTTTCTAAATACTGGAACCATAGACATGAGTCAATAGTATTTCTCTATGTGATCTCTTCCATCATGTGTGGGTAACGAACACTGCATTGTATAGAAAGAACGTGTCATTTCCAGCTTTTACATAGGTTTTGATCTTTTACATGGAATACAATATGCCTACTTGCTTTGTGTCATACTACCAACACTCCACCCTTGAAGCTAAACATTACGCCACTCATAATTGCTTAGTTTATTTGTTCAAATACGAATTTCATATGATTCCAATGTTCCTACTTCAGTTTTGAAATGTGTGCCTGCCTGTTATAGAGACATAAGGGGTTTGTATTTCTGTGTGTGGTCTGGTCAGCGCGGTTGGGGAGGTGAACTTTGCATATGTAGGGGTTTATAGGGAGACACTCTCCGAGTTGAATCCGCAATGCATTCCATAGATAATCTGACTACTTTGTTTTCATGAATCTCAGATTCTGAACATCATCATAATGATTATGAGCTTGCGCGCATGAAAAGAATAAAGCAGAACAATGCCATGGCTTTCAAACTTGGCATTAAGGGACTGAAATCAAGTCTGGATGCAATGCAATGCAAAAGCTCTCCACCTACAGATTCATGCTCAAAATATGATCCTAACAGTGATTCTAAGCTAGAGGGAGACCTAACTCAATGTAGCTCCCTAGTGGAGGAGTCAGAGGAAGATGCCCTATCTTATTCACCCATCAAGGTACTTGCTCTAACTTTCCAAGGTTACATTGCTCGCACATATCTTGCAACTGATGCTTTGCATTGCTTCTACTTTGTTGAACTGCCATTAGCTTAGTTTACACATCGTTTATGTGAATACGCCCTGCCTATCCATTTTCAGTACATATTCCATCTGTCATCATACCATATTTATCCATTCAAATGTTGTTCTTGTGTATCAGACGTTCAAAAGGAAGAGGGCGATTGCTGATCGTGGAGGAGCACAAGCAAAGTATTTGGAAAAGGTAGTGGCACCTGATAAATCAAATAGCCCAATAGGTGTAGTTGCAATATCACCTGACCCACAAAATACCCCAACTCTAGTAGACTCTAGCCCTACTACACTGGTCATTTCTGATGCCCCAACTCAGCAGACCCCAACTGCAGCAAACAGTATGATTATGCCAGTTGACATAGCACCAGCTGTACGACGCAAAACCCCCTGTCGGTGTCAAAACCGGCAGATCTCGGGTAGGGGGTCCCGAACTGTGCGTCTAGGCCGGATGGTAACAGGAGACAAGGGACACAATGTTTTTTACCCAGGTTCGGGCCCTCTCGATGGAGGTAATCCCCTACTCCTGCTTGATCAATATTGATGATATGGGTAGTACAAGAGTAGATCTACCACGAGATCAAGGAGGCTAAACCCTAGAAGCTAGCCTATGGTATGATTGTTGTGTATGGAGTTGATTCCCTACGGACTACAACCCTCCGGTTTATATAGACACCGGATAGGGTTAGGGTTACATAAAGTCGGTTACAATGGTAGGAGATCCTGAATATCCGCATCGCCAAGCTTGCCTTCCATGCCAAGGAAAGTCCCATCCGGACACGGGACGAAGTCTTCAATCTTGTATCTTCGTAGTCCAGGAGTCCGGCTGAAGGTATAGTCCGGCTACCCGAACACCCCCTAATCCAGGACTCCCTCAGTAGCCCCCGAACCAGGCTTCAATGACGATGAGTCCGGCGCGCAGATTGTTCGGCATTGCAAGGCGGGTTCTTCTCCAAATCTTGTGTACCTGTAGGAATAATGTCTGATTTTTGTAATGTAGTGCTCCTCGGCTTCCACGCCCAATAATGGCCGTCTTCCACGTGTTCAAACAAATGCGAAAATCTGGGGTGTTTTTACATCCACACCCCTAGCCGTATAAATGAGCCGCATATTTAACGAGATGGGGATTTAGGTCCAAACCACATCTTCTCCTTTCCGCGAGTTATCATCAGAGCGCTTCCAGCAAAGGTCCATTCCAACATGACCAGCCGTCGCAGCTCCTCCCCTCGCCCCTCCGGTCCCAAACTCGGGGACTGGGAGAGTTGCACCATCCCGCATAGCGAGTTAGCGTCACTTCAGGCCAAGGGATTTCTCCCTCAGGCATACATGGTCCCGGTCCGAGCCGGTCTCGCCACCTATAATGGTGGAAAACAAGCGGAGAGCACCCCCAATCCTTCTAAAGGAGAGCGGGTGTGCCTCGTCCCCTATCTAATAAGGGGACTGGGATTTCCAATTCACCCATTTCTCCGCGGGCTTCTGGAGTTCTACGGCCTCCAGCTGCACAACCTCATGCCCGCCTCCGTATTGCATATTGCGGGTTTCTTCGCCCTTTGCGAGCTATTTTTAGGCGTTGAGGCTCATTTCGCGTTGTGGAAGAGGTTATTCTGCCTAGTGCCCCATTCTAAAGAGGGGTCTATATACCAAGTGGGCGGAGCCGAAGTATGGCGCATTGCTGGGACCGGATACCTATCCGGAACCCCGAAGAAGGCATCCGAGGACTGGCCTTCGGAATGGTTTTATATAGATGACGTCCCGCTACCGGACCCTATCCGGGTCGGTCTCCCTGAGTTCAACAGTGCTCCATTGAAGAAACGCTTGAGCTGGCATCCGCGGAGCTCTCAGAGAGGAAGCGATAGAGACGTCCTTTACCTGATGGGCCGGATAAGACTGTTGGCTCATTCCGGACTAACCATGATTGGAGTCATGGCCGCATGCATTATGTGGGGGTGCAGCCACTTCAATATAGAGGCCACCCCATGTGGGATTTCAACGGGGAGGATGACGCCACCCGTTACGGTCGTAAGGGGCCGGCCTCAGCTGCCGCTCTAGTAAAGATCTTATCCTCTTTGTACAAGGGAGAAAAGGAGGAATTCCTCCGCATCAACCCGCAGGCCGGATTTACTATGTGCGATCCTCCAAGTTGGGTAAGTGAACAACTGCGCTTGCCCGTTTGTTTTGTACTCCCACGGTTAGGTATGTAGTCTAACGACTTCAATGCAGGAACTGCGACAGGTGATAAAGGATATAAACAGCCGCCCTCCACAACCCGAGGACCCAGAACGGTCCCTCGATCCGGACTCCGAAGAGGATCCGGACATATCGGTGGAGCTTATCGACGGGGTGTTCCATCAGCTAAGCAAGGACAATACCTTGGTAGCCATCACGGCTGATTACCCAAGGTTAATACCGGCCTCCCAGGTGATAGAAACCGGAGTCTCATTCCCTTGAGAGAGATTCCACTCTCACGTATTCCGGTGTTTCTGACGACAACCGTGTTTCACAGGGGAGATTTCCAAGGCAGGAGGCCGAACCTGCGGCGGCTAGCCAACGAGGGGCCGCAGGGCCCCGTGGGGCAAAAAGGAATGTAGTCCGGACTGAGATGCCGGCGCAAAGGTAAAGCGCACCCTCTGTTTCCCTGGTGTTATTCTGTCAGGGCATATTAACGTTCTTGCTATCTTCAGAATGAAGAGACCTCGCCGGACTATATCCGGAGAGGTTGCCAATCACGCCTCCACCAGCCAGGCTCCAACGTCTGGCCAGGAAGCGGAGGCGAGCACAAGGCGCGCACCGGACGCTCCTCTGACAGAGGATGCGGACAAGCTGTCTGCCACAAATTCTGAAGTGGAGAGTGCCATGAACCACAGGTGTCGCCGGGCAGTTCTACGCGATGCTTGTTTCACCCAAGAGGCTTTAGATGCCTTTAATTCGGGAGATTCGTACCTCCATGCTGCTCAAAATGGTTTAGCCAGAGCCACGGAGCAGTATGTAAAAGACATACGGGTAAGAAAATTTTGGTCAAATATATATATACCAGTAGCCCCTGAGACTTGAAACAGTTAGAGCAACTGATTTAAGGATCATTTAATATGCAGGTTCTTACAGAGAAGAATACTGTACTGTCCTAGGAGCTGGAAAAGTGCAAGGCCCAACTAGAGGCCGCACTAGCCGCAGCAGGGGAGCCCAAAGAGACCCCCCAGGTAAGATACACTTCGAAAGATTAGTATTGTGCGGTGTGGGTGCAAATCTGACAAATCATGTTGCAAATGGCGCCAGACTCGATCCGGAAAAGCAACAACTCTTACGCCGGCTAAAGGCCGGTGAGAGTACGTTGACAAAGGTGAGGCGAGAGAAGAATGATCTTCAGGATGCCAACACAGGCCGGACGTCGAACTTAAAGATGTTCGTGGCCAGCTGTCGGACTCCATGAAGGAGAATCAGCGGCTTCGACGCGGCATATTTAGTAAGTGCTTGAA
Source organism: Triticum dicoccoides (assembly GCF_002162155.2). Classification (NCBI taxonomy): domain Eukaryota; kingdom Viridiplantae; phylum Streptophyta; class Magnoliopsida; order Poales; family Poaceae; genus Triticum; species Triticum dicoccoides. The sequence goes on along the minus strand of NC_041380.1, from coordinate 337,432,656 downwards.
CGAACTTTGAAAAAAGAGTTCGGCGAGGAAGTCGACTAACAGAGTAATGTCTGTAGGTATGCTCACAGGTCATCCTGCAGAGGAGATGCCCGGTTCTACGAGTGACCTTCTTCCCGAACTCATGCAACTGCACGAGCGAATTCAGCAGGCGATGCGAGGTGTTGCCCAAGCCTTATGGCCTGCCCACTCCATGCCCGAGGGCCTTGGAGAGCTTGCGGAGAAGCTGAAGGGAGCTCGGCGGCGCTTCCGGTTGTGGAAGATATCGGCCTGCCGACAAGGCGCTAGGGAAGCCTGGGCCATGGTGAAGACCCGTTTTACGAAGTCTGACCCAAACCACATGGCCGAGGTCGGACCAGTGGGGCCTGAAGGGAAGGAGATCCCTGTGAGCTTAGTATACGACCAAGTAGAGTTGGCCGCGAAGTATTCCCAGCAGGACTGTAAATTAGACAACCTGTTAGATGGTATAGAAGAGGAATACAATCAGTCAGAATGACTATGTAATTTTGAATTGACATGTGTAATGCCTTCTAGCCGGATTGTAGATCGTTTGTTGTTGCCGACCTTTTCGCTTCAACCTCGGGACCTGACGGTCCGGTATGCGTGGAGACCAGGCGTAGGGGTCATTAGTGCTTTATCAGACAAGTGCCCAACTAGTTATGTTATATTACATGGTTAGTAAGAAACATCTTCCAGAGAGAATAGTTCCGTTAGGGGTTCCTTTCGCTGGGAGGCATGCCCTAAAGTGCATGTCCGGACTGCGTAAAAAGACGCAGAAAAAAGCATCTGGGGGCGCATAGAATGAGTAAAAAGATCATCTTTTATCTCACCGACTGAATATTCCCTTAAGAATGCTAGCTTTCGGCTTCACCCAGTCTGAGGTACACATCCGACTGACCCGGCAGTAACAATCGCAGAGGTGCTCCCTTTACCACCTAGCCGAACAATCGGGAACGTAGGGGTAAGCACAGGAGCCAGGCAACCCAGCTTGGCCAAAACTTAAGTCATATCGATGCATATAATGGTGAAGAAAAAGGTACATGCGGAAGTTTGACGCATGTGTTGGGCGTGAAGCCCGTATAAATAAGCTTCTGTTAAAGAAGCCCCCAGGTTTAAAGAGCACGAGTGGCGCATCACTAGATGAGCCTTTAAGGGCTAGAAAAGAAAAGAGGGGAAGGAGAGAAATGTAAGACAGAAAAATGCAAAAAATGGACAGAGGAAGGAGACGAACACAGAGTCCGGCGCTAGGCATAGAATCTTCGGAGACGGGTGGCGTTCCACGGGTTCGGTTCGAGTCGGTTATCCGACGAATCTCGCAGGCGGTATGCCCCGCCAGTCAGGACTTGGTCGATTATGAATGGACCTTCCCACTTGGGCTTGAGTTTGTCCTTTTTCTTATCTGGCAGGCGTAGAACTAGTTCGCCAACATTGTAATTTTTGGCCCGTACTTCTCTGCTTTGATATCTTCGGGCCTGTTGTTGATAAAATGCGGAACGGGCTTTTGCCACGTCACGCTCCTCCTCCAGGGCGTCTAAGTTGTCCTGCCGATCGAGCTCGGCTTCTCTTTCTTCGTACATGCGCACTCTAGGTGAGTCATGAATTATGCCGCAGGGCAGAACTGCCTCTGCGCCGTACACCATAAAAAATGGTGTGTATCCGGTGGTGCGATTTGGCGTGGTCCGCAGCCCCCATAGCACGGAGTTGAGCTCCTCTACCCAGTGCGTGTTAGATTCCTTGAGGGACCGCACCAGTCTAGGTTTAATGCCGCTCATGATAAGACCATTTGCACGTTCGACCTGGCCGTTGGTTTGTGGGTGATAGACGGAAGCATAATCGAGCTTGATGCCCATGTTTTTGCACCAGAGTTTTACCTCGTCGGCGGTAAAGTTTGTACCGTTATCGGTTATGATGCTGTGGGGGACGCCATAACGGTGTACAACCCCGGATATGAAGTCTATCACAGGTCCGGATTTGGCCGTTTTAATAGGCTTGGCTTCTATCCATTTGGTGAATTTATCCACCATGACCAGCAAGTATTTTTTCCTATCGGTCCCACCTTTAAGGGGTCCAACCATGTCAAGCCCCCAGACCGCAAAAGGCCAGGTGATGGGTATAGTTTGGAGTGCGGTGGGTGGCATATGGCTTTGGTTGGCAAAAAGTTGGCAACCAGCGCATCGTTGGACTAGGTCCTGAGCGTCTGCCCGGGCCATCAGCCAATAAAAGACTGTATGGAAAGCCTTGCTAACAAGGGACCGAGCAGCGGCGTGGTGACCACCGAGTCCGGCATGAATTTCAGCCAGAAGGTTCTGCCCTTCCTCTTCGGAGATGCACCTTTGGAGGACTCCGGTAGTGCTTTTCTTATAAAGCTCTCCCTCATGGACTCTATAGGCTTTAGATCGCCGCACTATGCAGCGGGCCTCGTTTTGGTCCTCCGGGAGTTCCTGCCTAGTAAGGTAGGCTAGGAATGGTTCTGTCCATGGGGCGATGACCGCCATTATTACATGGGCTGAAGGTGTAATTTCATTGGCAGAGCCTCCAATTGTGTCAGATTGTTCGGCGTCGAGTGGTGCGGCTGGGTCCGGGCTATTATTTGCGGGTTCCCCCTCCCATGCTACGGATGGCTTGAACAATCTTTCCAAAAAGATGTTGGGGGGGGCTGCATCGCGTTTTGCTCCGATGCGTGCCAGGACGTCCGCTGCTTGATTATTTTCTCGGGCTATATGGTGAAACTCCAGCCCTTCGAACCGAGCTAACATTTTTAGGACGGCGTTGCAGTAAGCTGCCATTTTTGGGTCCTTGGCGTCGAAGTCTCCATTTATTTGGGATATCGCGAGGTTTGAATCCCCCCGTACCTCTAGGCGCTGGATACCCATGGATACTGCTATCCAGAGACCATGTAGGAGGGCCTCATATTCGGCTGCATTGTTGGAATCCATGTACATGATCTGGAGCACATATTGGACTGTGTCTCCTGTGGGGGACGTCAGGACAACGCCAGCCCCTAGTCCGGCCAACATTTTGGAGCCGTCAAAATGCATAATCCAGTTTGAATATGTGCCGTACTCTTTAGGGAGCTCGGCCTCCGTCCATTCTGCGAAGAAGTCGGCCAAAACTTGCGATTTAATAGCTCGCCGTGGCTTATAGGTTATATCGAACAGGAGAAGCTCGATGGCCCATTTTGCAATCCGGCCCGTTGCGTCGCGGTTGTTGATAATATCGTTGAGTGGTACTTTCGAGGCTACTGTTATGGAACACTCTTGAAAGTAGTGTCGTAGCTTCCGGGATGCCATGAATATCGCGTATGCAATCTTTTGATAATGCGGGTACCGTGATTTGCATGGAGTGAGGACGGTGGATACATAGTAGACCGGCCTTTGAAGGGGGAATTTGTGTCCATCCGTTTCCCGCTCGACAACGAGTACTGCGCTGACAACTTGATGTGTTGCTGCAATGTACAATAACATTGGTTCGCCGGTGTTCGGCGCGGCCAGGACTGGGTTTGTTGCCAATATGGCTTTTATTTCATCAAGTCCAGCCGTGGCGGCCTCCGTCCACTCGAAGTGTTCGATGCGCCGAAGGAGGCGATAGAGGGGTAGTGCCTTTTCTCCCAAGTGGGAGATGAAGCGGCTTAAAGCCGCCACGCATCCGATTAATTTTTGTATTTGTTTGAGGTCCTTTGGGATATCCAATTGTGACAAAGCTCGGATCTTGGCTGGATTTGCTTCAATTCCTCTACCGGATACAATGAAGCCCAAGAGCTTTCCGGCTGGAACGACGAAGACGCATTTTTCCGGGTTGAGCTTGATGTCATATTTTCGGAGGTTATCGAATGTAAGCCTCAAGTCATCTACTAGAGATTCAACATGTCTTGATTTGACAACCACATCATCCACATACGCCTCCACTGTTTTGCTGATCTGATTTGCCAGACATGTCTGGATCATGCGCTGATATGTTGCGCCGGCGTTTTTTAGCTCGAAGGGCATTATGTTGAAGCGGAACGGGCCATATGGTGTGATGAATGCTGTTGCAGCTTGGTCTGATTCTGCCATCTTGATTTGATGGTAACCGGAGTATGCGTCGAGGAAACACAACAAATCATGTCCTGCGGTGGCATCGATAATTTGATCGATGCGGGGGAGGGGGAATGGATCCTTTGGGCAAGCCTTGTTAAGGTCTTTAAAGTCGACTCACAGGCGCCAGGATTTGTCCTTCTTTGGTACCATCACCAGGTTTGCTAGCCAGTCCGGATGTTTTATGTCTCTGATGAATCCGACCTCCAATAGCTTGGCTAGCTCCTCTCCCATAGCCTGTATCTTGGGTTCGGAAAAATGCCAAAGGACTTGTTTGACAGGTTTAAATCCTTTTAGGATATTTAAGCTGTGTTCGGCCAGCCTGCGTGGGATCCCTGGCATGTCTGAAGGGTGCCAGGCGAAGATGTCCCAGTTCTCTCATAGGAACTCTCGTAGTGTGGCGTCTGCATCAGGGTTCAGTCGTGCCCCGATTGAAGCTGTTTTATTGGGGTCCGTTGGATGGACCTGGAATTTGACTATTTCGTCGGCTGGCTTGAAGGATGTGGATTTGGATCTCTTATTGGGTATCACATCATCCCTGTTAACCATGGAGCACAGCACAGTCAGTTCCTCGGCCACTAAGGCTTCGGATAGCGCCTCAAGGGCTAATGCGGCCGTCTTGTTTTCGGCGCGGAGTGCTATGTCCGGATCACTAGCTAGAGTGATAATTCCATTCGGCTCAGGCATCTTAAGCTTCATGTACCCGTAATGGGGTATTGCTTGGAAGATTGTGAATGCTTCTCGCCCTAGTAAAGTGTGATATCCGCTCTTAAATGAAATGTGACTTCTTCGGACCTGTAATTATCCGGCGTGCCGAACACCACATCTAGTGTGATTTTTCCTGTGCAGCGCGCTTCCTGAATGGGGATTATTCCTCTAAAGGTTGTGCTGCTTTGCTCGATGCGGTTCCAATCTATTTCCATTTTTTGAAGGGTTTCCTCATAAATGAGGCTCAGTCCGCTGCCTCCATCCATGAGCACCTTGGTGAGGCGAAAGCCGTCCACTATGGGACTGAGGACCAATGCGGCTGGTGCTCGGGCTGTTCGGAATCTAGGTTCATCACTTGCGTTGAAGGTAATAGTAGTGTCGCTCCATGGATTTATTGTTGCAACTTGATAGACTTCGGCGAGGCTGCGGAGTGTTCTTTTTTGCATATTGTTTGATGCAAAAGTCTCGAAGACTGTGAGAACGGTACTGGTGTCCTCGGGCTGGCTTTCTGCGGCCTCCTGAATTAAGAGGTCCTCGCCAATTTTGGCCACCTGCCGGAGTATCCAACATTCTCTAAGGCTGTGAGTTGGTGTGGCGTCCTCTGTAGTATGAATTCTACAGGGTCCATCAAGCCACCTTTCCAGTACGGTTCCATGCCCTGTAGAGGGTTTTGGTTTTTTGGTGTTTATCCCGGGTGTCCTATGATGATGCACCCTCTTAGTTCGGACGGGATTACTATTCAAGGCCGGATTATCCCAAAACTCTATTTCGGTTTTCCAGGCGCTTTCCATCGCACAGTATTTTTGTACTATGGACGCCAAGTCAGAGAAGCGTGTAATATCACGACGACTTACGGCGTTAAGGATTCCCTCGTCTGTGCAATTACTGCAGAAAATTGAGATTGCGTCTCCCTCGCGGCAATCCTTTATCCTGTTCATAACCAGGAGGAATCTGGCCCAGTAATGATGTACTGTTTCCTCGGGCCTCTGCCTGATTTGGGAGAGATCGCTTATGTTTGGGTGGGCGGGTGTCATTGAATCTGAAACCTCACCCAATCCAAGATTCGGAGGCCGAAGTGTTTCCGAACTCTGAAGTTCGGATTCTTGGATGTTGTCCAACGAATCTAGCCCGTTGCCTGATCCTAAGCTCAGGTCTTGAGTTACATCCTCCTCACCGCGGGTATTCGGCTTGGAGGAGTCGGGAATTCAGACGTAGCTAGTCCTTAAAATAGATGAAGGGTCGCCGCACTGCGCCTCTACCATGGCAACATGGTGGGTGACTTGGGGAGAGTTAATTTCTCTTAGATCGGGTTTAAGCCCAACCTGGTCGTAATCCGTAGCGACCCCCAGGGCGGCGATGCGATCCAAGAGCTCGTTTGAGGAAGAGAGCTCCAATGGATCTAGCTGCTCGACGAGCTCCGAGCTGATGTGTAGGTTGCCTTTGATGACCCGAGAGGTCACCGTCGGCGCAACAGCCGAATAGGCGGTCATGAGGAAACCACCTAGCCGGAGGGTTTGGCCGACAGCCAAGGCTCCCTTAGCAACGGCGCCGTCTTTAAAGACGGGAGGAGGCATCCTTCCTGATTGTGACGGCACAGAGGAACCCTCAATGAAAGCACCAATGTCGGTGTCAAAACCAGCGGATCTCGGGTAGGGGGTCCCGAACTGTGCGTCTAGGCCGGATGGTAACAGGAGACAAGGGACACAATGTTTTTTACCCAGGTTCAGTCCCTCTCGATGGAGGTAATACCCTGCTCCTGCTTGATTAATATTGATGATATGGGTAGTACAAGAGTAGATCTACCACGAGATCAAGGAGGCTAAACCCTAGAAGCTAGCCTATGGTATGATTGTTGTGTATGGAGTTGATTCCCTATGGACTACAACCCTCTGGTTTATATAGACACCGGATAGGGTTAGGGTTACATAAAGTCGGTTACAATGGTAGGAGATCCTGAATATCCGCATCGCCAAGCTTGCCTTCCACGCCAAGGAAAGTCCCATCCGGACACGGGACGAAGTCTTCAATCTTGTATCTTCATAGTCCAGGAGGCCGGCTGAAGGTATAGTCCGGCTACCCGAACACCCCCTAATCCAGGACTCCCTCACCCCCATTCCAGCAAAGAGTACACCAAATCCAGTTGCCAAATCCATTTTCGAACCAGAGAGAGCCCCAATTGCAGCAAATAGGACCCCTGTTCCATTTCTTCCAAGTTTAAAAGACGAAGCTTATGTTGTTGTCAGGAACTTTGTGCGCATCTTTCCTTCATGGAAAGATTATACCGTAGACACAGAACAATTTCCAGTCTTCCTCCGCTACTTATGCATAAGTAATGTACTAATGTTATTCATGGTCATTACTGCATATGTTTCTGCTGACAGAAGACACAAGATTTCATTCTTTTAAATAGGCGAGGAGCAAACTGGATTGTGATGAAGAGCAAGGGTTGGTTGCGCTTTTCAAGCACTCATTGATGAAGTATCGTTCCTACCTGAGGCAAGTGCACTTCGATGGCAAGCCTCTGAACGAAATTTCTGTAAAGTCTCCGGTGCTACATTTATCCGACGGTGACTGGAATAATCTTGTTACACATTGGTCTCGGTTGCAGCGTAAGGTACTGTCTATGATATCACATCACAATTTGAACTGCATTTCTGCATTTGCCTTAATGTCTCACTTGTACGAAAACTGTTAGCAGAAGAACATTCGTTCTCAAGGGACCACAGAATCTCGCAGCTATACTGCACACTGCATTGCTCTTGTGAGTACCTCTTGCCCTGTATGACCATACTTACTTTCATAGCTGTTTGATTATGTAGCATCACTACACATGTTAGCCTCGTAATCATCCATTTGGTGGACATTATAAGATCCGTATGGACTCTTACATAAATTTAGAATCAACCCAATGCTTTTGAAGAGGTTTAGCTCTGCAGTCCTCTTGTAAGGACTGAACGTGGTCTATCACTGTACTTACATTAACAGCTACTCCCTCCATCCCATAATATAAGAACGTTTTGTATAGTACACCAGTGTTAAAAACACTCTTGTATTATGGGAAGAGGGATTGGTTCATTTTGTAGCATTCTACATCTTATCTCCCTCGCCCACCATTTACTAAAAAAGATCAGATCTATATTTAATCTTACCAACAAGTAGAATACACAGACAATGCCAGTGCAGAAGTGTAGCCCATTGCTCTTGTCAGTACATTTTGTCCTGTAATGCTTGTACTTCCAAGGATTGGTAGTTGATTATGTAGCATCAATCTTCATCTTATCTTCATTATCGTCTATCCCTTCCAGTATTATCATATCTATAATTACTCTCTACAAAATGTAGAGTACAGGCAATGCTTATGAAGAAGATTTTATGCTGAAATTCTTGAGTTATCCTTCCCTTGACATGGAGAATGGCATTATAAAGCCGGTGTTAACTGTTAATGTAAGTCAGTCCTTCTAAAGCCTTTATCCTCAACTACTGTTTAATTTGCTCATACTCCCTATCGTTTACTGCTGTTTAATTTGCTGTTTCTACCAAAATGCATGTTCGTAAGAACCGTAAGTTCTAAGTTTTACTTGTAAAACCAAATTCCTTATTCATACCATGCACATTACTTAATACTCCCTATATGTATGCTTGTTTTTGTGGATCTATAATCCAGTGTGTGGTGAAGCAGCCCACGTTTGCACCTTGTCATCTCCTGTTTTATCTTACTAATGTGGCTGATGATATGAACAACATGCCATGCACATTATCCAAAATAGATACAATGATTTTCTTTGCCCTTCATCTATGCTTGTTATGTTGACATGGTAATCCAGTAGTGTGGTGAAGCTCCCCGCATTATGAACAATGCCAAATTATGATATTGATATTTTGAACTTACTCTTTATTTTCTAATTTGAAATTGGATAGAATTGACAGAATAGTTATCATCTTTGTTGCAAAACGTGTCATCTCTCTGCTTTGTTTCAGGGTGATATGCCTGATGGCATGCACAAGTCTGCTGAAGGCTGTGACACAAACCCAACATATATTGCAGCAAAGAAGGCAAAACATCTTGAAGATAGCGAGACAACCCCAAAGTCTTGTCTTGATGCAGTGTTCAAGTTACTTGAGACTAACAGTGAGACAAGCTCACAGAATTCGTTGTCTGAATCAGTTCGACTTCTTTAGTCCCAAGTTCTAGCAGAAAGGCATTCCGCAACTCAACTTCGACTTGAAGTCCTATCTCTAAGAAAGATTGCGGAGAACAGCAATGAGAACCTCATCGCTAAACAACTACACCTGGAAGCTATGACTGACATGCTAGGCCGGTCTCACGGCCTTGCTCAACAGCTTGCGTAGTAGTTCCCCCGCAAGGCTAACTTTCTTGAACTATCTTGGAAGTGGTCTCAGTTCAGTATTATTTTGTTACACTGCAATGGTGCCCAGTTTTTGTAATCTGCTTCTTCGTTGCGCTTTATGATCACTGGTGGCGAACTTCGATGCCCAGTGGATGTAATATACCTTAAATCCTTTATTGTATAGTGTAGGTTTATTCTTAGTTACTATGCCGTAATTTATTTATTGTATAGAGTAGGTTTGTTCTTAATTCCTACTAGTTACTGCCATCATTTGCTATCTGAAAAAAAGCAGATGTAGTCGACCGGACCGAAACATTCGACTCTAATGGGCTAGGTTTTTAGCGGGCCACAATTGGGCCAGCCTACGTCTTTCTATGGCCCGAATGATTGGGGCCTTCACACATTGCGCCAGGCCCAAACTTACACCGGCCTATATTTTAGTTGGGCCTTTTGTCGACCCAGCGCTTAGTTTGGCCCAAGTAGCGTTGGGCATTAATAGGCTGAATATTGTTGTCGGTGTCAAAACCGGCGGATCTCAGGTAGGGGGTCCCGAACTGTGCGTCTAGGCCGGATGGTAACAGGAGGCAAGGGACACGAAGTTTTACCCAGGTTCGGGTCCTTTCGATGGAGGTAAAACCCTACGTCCTGCTTGATTAATATTGATGATATGGGTAGTACAAGAGTAGATCTACCACGAGATCGGAGAGGCTAAACCCTAGAAGCTAGCCTATGGTATGATTATTGTTGTGTATGTTGTCCTACGGAGCAAAACCTCTCCGTTTTATATAGACACCGGAGAGGGTTAGGGTTACACAAAGTCGGTTACAATGGTAGGAGATCTGCATATCCGTATCGCCAAGCTTGCCTTCCACGCCAAGGAAAGTCCCTTCCGGACACGGGACGAAGTCTTCGATCTTGTATCTTCATAGTCCAGGAGTCCGGCTGAAGGTATAGTCCGGCCATCCGGACACCCCCTAATCCAGGACTCCCTCAGTAGCCCCTGAACCAGGCTTCAATGACGACGAGTCCGGCGCGCAGATTATCTTCGGCATTGCAAGGCGGGTTCCTCCTCCAAGTACTTCATAGAAGATTTTAAACACAAAGATAGTGTCCGGCTCTGCAAAATAGGTTTCCACATATTGCCATAGAGAGAATAACATTTACACAAATCTAATCTGCTGATGTATTCCGTAGTGTGACACACCACGGTCAAGCCTTTATCCGAGTCGTTTCATTACCCACCTCAGTGCGTCATGCGAGGCGGTTTCCTTGGCACGTCTTGTTAAAGCAGAGATCGTGTCCCCTTATTCCGGGATTCTCATCAATACGGGCGTGGGTAACCCAACCGCGCCATTGATTATGGCGCTTGGAGATAAGCGAGTTTTACCAGGCTGGTGGGGACACGTAGTTGCGTCCACCCATATAAGGGGATAGGGATCCAACCTTTCACCTACGCCTTCTTCCTCCCTTGCTTATCCATTCTCGCGCACTTGAGCTCCAGCGCCCAAGTCTGCACTCCCCACCTCAACCTTCTCCAGCCATGTCCGGAGCGGGAGGCAAGTGGATGGTCTCCTCTGTCACAGAGGGGCACATCAAAAAATTGAGGAAGGCGGATACTTGTCCAACGACATTGCGTACCGGCTTCCCAAAAAGGGGCAGCTCATCCCCACCCCTAGGCCCCATGAGAGGGTGGTGTTCCTCCCCCCATTTCCTCCGTGGATTGGGCTTCCCTCTTCACCCATTTGTCCGGGGGCTCATGTTCTACTACGGCCTGGATTTCCACGATCTGGCCCCGAACTTTGTCCTCAACATCTCGGCGTTTATCGTCGTGTGCGAGGCTTTCCTCCGCATTCGCCCCCATTTCGGCCTATGGCTCAAGACTTTCAATGTCAAGCCGAAGGTGGTGCGCGGCAACCAGGCGGAGTGCGGAGGCGCCATGGTGGGAAAGATGGCCAACGTCTTATGGCTCGAGGGCTCCTTTGTGGAGACCCTGAAGGGGTGGCAATCGGGGTGGTTTTACATCACCGAGCCGCGCGACCCCGAATGGGTCGCAGCCCCCATGTTCCGATCCGGACCCCCTACGCGGCTTACCTCCTGGAAGGAGATGGGCCTGTCGTGGGGTAAAAAAGGAGAGCTGACTGGACTCCAAACATGCATCCAAACCCTGGTGGACAAGAAGCTCAAACTTGTCAACGTTGTCCAGGTTATGCTCATCCGCCTGATCATCCTGTGTCAACAACGGGCTTTCAACCTGTGGGAGTTCGACCCGGCGCGGCACCAAACTCTGAGCAGGCTCTTCGACACGACGTACGAAGATGCCTGGAAGGTGCTTTTCAAGGGCGCTGAGGCCCCCGCATCCGCTATCGAGGATCGCGGATTCAGTACGTAGCGTCACGCTCATGCGGTAGGCTGTTTTTTCCTTTTACAGGGTATCAGTTTTTCATAGTTTGACTCCATGCGGGATCTAAGCCCCCTTACCTTTGACAGGATTGGCAGGTGACGTCCGGACAGATTAACTGTCCGGCTCCTTTGCCCGAAGGCCCAGTGGATGCTCGCTTGGCGAAGCTGCTGGTTCCGGCACCCTATGTGGTGCCGGAGAAGAAGGCCGCGAAAAAGGCCATGGGGACTCGAAAGAGTGCCCGGTGCCAGGAGGTGTCGGATCCATCATCCGACGGTTCCGAGGCGCATTCCTCCCATGAAGACGAGGAGGAAGAAGAAGAGACCTCTCCCCCTCCAGCGGGAGGAGAGAAGAAAAGGAAGGCCACCCTCTCTGGGAGGCCGGAGGGTCCAAGAAGGGGAAAACTCTTCCTCCGGACTACTCCACCAACGCCGAAGACGGCGGAGATGAGTGGCCATCCAGGGCCAAGCCCCTGGCAAAATCGTAAGTATCCGGATACCAGAGTAATTCATAATATTCGTTTATTGCATAGCTTTCCCTTATGTCGAATATGTTTATGCAGCCCACCCAAAGACCGGCTCGATGCGTCGTCGAGCGGCTCACTGGACTTGTCGGATGTGAACTCGCTTCCGACGGCTTGCTCCCCCCACCCTACGGACAACACCAAAGTGTTGTCCCAACAGGTTCCAAGCCGGGAGGAGGTGGTCTTGGAGGCGCCGCAAGGCGACCTCCCAGACTCCAGGAGTAAAGGGGATGAAACCCTCCAGGGCTCCAAGTCCGGCTCTAGGCCGGACACCGCTCCGGAACCTTCAAAGGTTCCAGAGTCCGGCGGGGGACCTCCTTCCGAGAGGAGAAAGCCCACCGTGCTGGTGACCCCCGTCCAACCAGAGGCGCCGGACAATCTGTTGGAGGCGCTCCAAGGCACCTCCATTGACGAGGAGCACCACACCATTATGAGTGCGGTGGTCCAGAAGGTTCAGTCCGCCAAGAGCGGACTGACTGAAGCTTTAACAGGCTTTGATGTAAGTAAAGAATGTGTAAATAATATTACCGCATAGACAGTAGCCCCTGATGCTCTGTTTGGCGTTCGGGAAGAAAAGCCGAATAGAGGATCAAATAAAATTCGCAGGAGTCTAACAAAAATGAGTCAATATGCGTATGTAGGCTTCTCTGCTTGCGTCCGCCGCACTGACTGCGGAAGTGGACACGTTAAAGCAGAACCTTGAGCGGTCCGAGCAAGAGCTCGGGCATGCCAAGAAGCAGCTCGAGGACAATGAAGGTAAGAAATACCTTGTTTTAAATATATATAAAGAGGTGCGATCGCAAAAAATGACAGGATTATCGTGGCTATTGTAGGGGCCACGTCTGAGGTGGCAACCCTTAAGCAAGCGTTGGTCGAGGCCGAGAAGAGGGCGGCCACGGAGCGCACCGAGCGGGAGAAGTATGAGGCCGAGGCTGGCAAGGTACGGCAAGAGCTCCAGGCTCTCATAGAAAAACATGAGAGTTTGGAGCTTGACTCAAAGACGCGAGCGTCCGAGCTCGCGGCGGCTATTGAAAATGCCAAGTCTGCCAAGGCCGAATCCCAAAAGACCCTCCAGGAGTTGGATGAGGTGAAGAAGATAGCGGTGGGTAAGGCATTCTTTATGCAAAGCAAACACATAAACATGAGTTACTTGTTACTTACCCGAATCCGGAGCTCTCCAGGAGCATTCACAGATCTTCCCCGGAGTGCGTCCGATGCCGCCGCATTCTATCGAGCCGAGGAGGGCATCTCGGCAGAGAAGGTGTTCTGGTCTCAGTATGCTGAGGCCGGACACCCCGTGCCCCTAAGAGACCAGCTGAAGCAACTAGTCAAGCTCCACAAGGCGGCCGAACAGGCCATGAAGGGCCTCATAGTTTGGCTGTGGCCTGGAGGGGCTCTGCCTGGGAGCTATTTCGGGCTGGTGCGGCGGCTGGTGGAGGCCTGTCCAAGGCTCAAAGTCATCAAGCACTCCGTCTGCATTGAAGGTGCTCGTAGGGCCCTTGCCCGTGCTAAGGTGCACTGGGGCAAGCTGGATGCTGAGAAGCTTGTGAAGGACGGGCCACCGCCGGGGAAGGAGCATCGCAAGCCCGAGAATTATTGTAAGGATGTTCTGAAGGATGCCTGCCTTGTGGCGGATGAATGTTCTAGGGATGTAATTTTTGAGTGAAACTTGCTCGTTTTGTCCTGTGCGCTGAAAACTTGTTCATATGCGCTAAGCAATGTTGTTGGAATTTAAAATATTACCTTCTGTGCGGCTGTTTATCAATTCTGAGAGATGGCAAGTCGTCGGCTTCTGCCCCCGTGCCGCTAGTGCTGGGGTGTTCGGGGATAAACCTGAGCGCTCTTTTTCCCATGTTTGGGTCCTTCGAGGGAGGCGCTCAGCCCAACGAACAAGGCAATCAGACTATAATGCGTGAACACTCTCACTTAGCCATAGAATTCTATAATTTTAAATTTCGGTGAAGCCCCTGGTATTCGGAAGACCGAGTTCGGGGCGCTATCCACGCCTTGGCCGGACAGAGCCGGCTCCTTGCTCTAAGCGGCATAAGTCGTTAGGGACTCGAAAAAACCTCTCGAACAGCGACCAGCTCTCGCTTCATCATGATAGTCAGTTTTAGCTTTCTCCACTGAGGTGCTCGACCCAGCTCAACTAGGGCACAATCGCAGTGGTTCTCCTAGTGCTACCTTAGCGGATATAGCGGAACGTAAGGCACCAAAACATAGGAGCCGGGCAAACCCAACTATTGACCCAGGACATGATTCAGAGCCGATGCATATAATGCTATAAGTTCAGGGTGCCGCACTTGTTAAAGTGTTCGGACTTCTCACACCATATTGAGGGGTACTAAAGCCCCTGGCGTATTTAGGTCGTACCAGAGTGTACGAGTGCAACATGTCATTAAGGAACATATATTAAAAAAGAGTAATGCAAAAATAGACAAAAGCTATACATTGTTTATTAAAAGGGCTGCGATCGAAGCAGAATGATACAAATAATGCGATAAGCAAAAGGTTGGACTATTTAACGTGTCCGTTCCAGGGGTAAGCTATGAAATAGTATGCGAAACAGGTATACTGCTCATGATAGAGACCACCTGGGAGTTCCGTAATGCGGTGTGGCTTGTCTGCTTCCCTGGTTCTTGCATCGTTTGTGTGGAAACTGAACTGCCGAACAGGCCTTCCGAAGAGTGGAGTCCTGAAAGTAAGAGAAAATTAAAAAAATCGGCAGCCCCTGGTGCTGTTTAAGCCGTGTTTCGGGCGTGCCGTGATGGTGCCCTCCCCCTGTACCCATGGTATTTGTAGAGCGTAGTTATGTACGCGAAGTACTGGTGTCGCATTTTTGCGAGGGCTGGGGTTGGGGCCGCATTACTACGCCTGCTCGGATCGTGCCAGGCGGTCTTGTTGTAGGTTACTCCGGGCGCGCTTGACGGTGTCCGGTCGTTTAATGGCCGGACTGGAGAACTGCCTGGAGAGGCTGCTTTGTACTTCCGCTGCAAGGGCCGCCGTGTGCTCCTCCGTTCAGAGGGAGCGTTCGGTGTTTCCATTGACCGTAATTACTCCTCGAGGGCCTGGCATCTTGAGCTTAAGGTATGTGTAGTGCTGTACCGCGTTGAACTTGGCGAATGCAGTTTGCCCGAGCAGTGCGTGATAGCCACTGCGGAATGGGACTATGTCGAAGATTAACTCCTCGCTTCGGAAATTATCCGGAGATCCGAAGACCACTTCAAGTGTGACTGAGCCAGTACAGTTGGCCTCTACACCTGGCATTACGCCTTTAAAGGTCGTTTTGGTGGGCTTAATCCTCGAGGGATCTATGCCCATTTTCCGCACTGTATCCTGGTAAAGCAGGTTCAGGCTACTGTCGCCGTCCATAAGGACTCTAGTGAGATGAAATCCGTCAATAATTGGGTCTAGAACCAATGCGGCGAATCCGCCATGACGGATGCTAGTGGGGTGGTCCCTTCAATCAAAGGTGATCGGGCAGGAGGACCATGGGTTGAACTTTGGGGCGACTGGCTCTACCGCGTATACGTCCCTTAACGCGCGCTTCCGCTCCCTTTTGGGGACGTGGATTGCGTATATCATGTTCACCGTCCGCACTTGTGGGGGGAAACCCTTCTGTCCACTATTGTTCGGCGGTCGAGGCTCCTCGTCATCATCGCTATGCAGCCCCTTGTCTTCATTTTCGGCATTTAACTTGCCTGCCTGCTTGAACACCCAACAATCCATGTTGGTGTGATTGGCCGGCTTTTCGAGGGTGCCATGTATCTGGCACAAGCGGTCGAGTATTCGGTCCAAACTGGATGGGCCCCTAGGATTCCTTTTGAATGGCTTTTTCCGCTGACCGGATTTAGAGCCTCTGAATCCGGCATTAACTGCCGTATCCTCAGCATTGTCACCGTTAAAGCGGCGCTTCTGCTTGTTGCGACGCGACCTGCCACTACTGTCCCTGGTATCCAAATTACCAGGGTTCTTGGTCATATTGTTACTACGAGCAAGCCAGCTGTCTTCCCCCACGCAAAAGCGGGTCATGAGTGTCGTGAGTGCTGCCATAGACTTCGGCTTTTCCTGTCCAAGGTGCTGGGCAAGCCACTCGTCACGGATATTGTGCTTGAAGGCTGCTAGGGCCTCAACGTCCGGACAGTCGACTATTTGATTTTTCTTTGTTAGGAACCGTGTCCAGAATTGCCTGGCCAATTCCTTTGGCTGCTGAATTACGTGACTTAGGTCATCGGCGTCTAGGGATCGCACATAAGTGCCCTAGAAATTGTCGAGGAATGCGGCTTCCAGGTCCTCCCAACAACTGATTGATCCTGTTGGCAAGCTGTTAAGCCAATGCCGAGCTGGTCCTATAAGCTTGAGTGGGAGGTATTTGATGGCGTGGAAATCATCGCCGCGGGCCATGTGGATATGAAGGAGATAATCCTCGATCCATACCGCAGGATCTGTTGTGCCATCATATGATTCGATATTTACGGGTTTGAAACCCTCGGGGATTTGATGATCCATTATTTCATCTGTGAAGCATAGTGGGTGTGCGGCGCCTCTGTACTGGGCTATATCACGACGTAGCTCCAATGAGCTTTGTCTACTGTGTTCGGCCCTACCTAATTTGTGGCCGGCGTGGCGGTTACCGTCTCGAGCCGTGGGGCGCCCACGCGATCTATAGATCGATCTTGTTTGCCTTGCCTTGTCCTCCAACATATCTCGTAAGTCCAGCGCATATTCCCGTGCCTTGGTACGGGGTGCGGCTTGAGTGGAGGGCCAAGAGGCCTCTCTGTCGCGGCCACGAGGTGGCCGGTCGGCCACATCAAGTGCTTCCTCCTCTAATCGGGGTAGCAACCTGCACTTTGGGTAGCTCTTGGAGGGGCGTTCGAGTTTATGCTCTTCGGCCGCAAGGACTTCAGTCCATCTGTCGACTAGCAAATCTTGATCAGCTCTAAGCTGTTGCTGTTTTTTCTTGAGGCTTCTTGCCGTGGCCATAAGCCTGCGTTGAAAACGCTCTTGCTCGACGGGATCCTCTGGCACGACGAATTCGTCGTCGTCGAGGCTTGCCTCGTCTTCGGAGGGAGGCATATAATTATCATCCTCGACCTCTCTGTCTGCCGCTCTCTCATGAGGGCTGGTTTCTCCATCCTCCTGTGCTAAATCTTGCTGGAGGGAGTTTTCTTCGGCACTTTCCAGAGTATTATTATCTCCCGTGCTGGAATTACCGTATTTGTTTTGGCAGGATTTTGAGCGGCGCCGCTGATGTCGGCGCTTAGGCTGTTTCTTGGAGGGGTCATCCTCCGCTGTTCCATCACCATCTCCTTCTTTTGGGGTGTCCACCATGTATATGTCATATGACGAGGTGGCTTTCCAGGGCCTGGTAGGCGATGGTTCTTCATCGTCTCCTTCATCGGTGTCCATACCGTCGATGTCTTCGGAGTCGATGTCGAGCATGTCGGTTAAGTCGTCGACAGTGGCTACAAAGTGGGTGGTGGGTGGGCTTTGAATTTCTTCATCGTCCAAATCCCAACCTTGCTGACCGTAGTCCGGCCAGGGCTCTCCTGATAAAGAGAGAGACTTCAGTGTCTTCAGAATATCGCCGAAAGGCGAGTGCTGAAAGATGTCCGTGGCAGTAAACTCCATAATCGGCACCCAATCGGATTCGATCGGCAGGGGCACGGAGGGTTCGGAGTCCGGAGAGGAGTCCGGCTCCTTGGAGTCACTAGTCTCGCAGAGTGCGGGGCTGGTGTTCGGCTCGATCACCGTTGGGATCGTAGCCCCCGAGGCGGCGTCCAACCACCCATCCTCGATCGGTGCAGTTGGCTCTGAATTAAGGGTCGAAGCCGATGCGGGTGCGGCCTCCAGGGCACTGTTCGGCGGCAGAGCTAGATCATGCTCGTCGTGACAGTGCGGCGCGCTCGGCAGTGGCTCGAATTCGTCGAAGATCAAGTCCCCGCGGATGCCAGCCGTGTAGTTTAAGCTTCCAAAGCTGACCTGACGGCCAGGGGCATAGCTTTCGATCTGCTCCGGGTGGCCAAGTGAATTGGCCCGCAGTGCGAAGCCGCCGAAGACGAAGATCTATCCGGGGAGGAAGGTCTCACCCTTGACTGCATCGCTATTGATGATCGTAGGAGCCATCGAGCCTGACGGCGACGTCACAGAAGAACTCTCAATGAAAGCACCAATGTCGGTGTCAAAACCGGCGGATCTCGGGTAGGGGGTCCCGAACTGTGCGTCTAGGCCGGATGGTAACAGGAGGCAAGGGACACGAAGTTTTACCCAGGTTCGGGCCCTCTCGATGGAGGTAAAACCCTACGTCCTTCTTGATTAATATTGATGATATGGGTAGTACAAGAGTAGATCTACCACGAGATCGGAGAGGCTAAACCCTAGAAGCTAGCCTATGGTATGATTATTGTTGTGTATGTTGTCCTACGGACTAAAACCTCTCCGGTTTATATAGACACTGGAGAGGGTTAGGGTTACACAAAGTCGGTTACAATGGTAGGAAATCCGCATATCTGTATCGCCAAGCTTGCCTTCCACGCCAAGGAAAGTCCCTTCCGGACACGGGACGAAGTCTTCGATCTTGTATCTTCATAGTCCAGGAGTCCGGCTGAAGGTATAGTCCGGCCATCCGGACACCCCCTAATCCAGGACTCCCTCAATTGTACTGGCCTGTTACGGCCGAGATGAAACCACATGCCTTTAGCAGGCCAAAATGCATGTTGGGCCTCAATTTTCACTAGTCATCGACGGGCCTTCAGTAGGCCGAAATGTAGACCGGGCCGTTTTCGGCCCAGTTAGCTCATGGGCCGTTACCAGGTCGAAACATATCTTGGGCCTTAGTTGGCCCACTGATATCATGGGCCTTTAAAAGGCCGAAAGCTTAGCACAGGCATCAACGGGCCGAATTACGTGACAGGCCTTTAACAGGCCCAAAGTCACGTTGGGCTTAACTGTTGCCACCTTTAGCATGCGCCTTTAGTGGGCCCGATGTCCTGTCGGACCATATACAGCCCATGGGCAGCATGGGCCATTCCCAGGCCGAAAGTCACACCGGGCTGAAATGGGCCCATGTCTACATCAGGCCTCTAACAGGCCGAAAGTCACTAGGCTGTAGTTGGGCCAAATATTCGGCGAACAATTAACGGGCCAGATCTGGCTTCGGGCCGCAAATGGGCCCAAATATTGGGCGAACAATTAACGGGCCAGATCTAGCTTCGGGCCGTAAATGGGCCCAAATATTGGGCGAACAATTAACGGGCCAGATCTGGCTTCGGGCCGTAAATGGGCCTTTATTAAGCAGGCCGTTATTGGGCTGGCCCACTAGTACCTGATTAAGTTCTATGGGCCTTTGACTGGGCCGTCCTTTTTAACCTATATGGGCCTCTGTTGGGCCCAGCCATGTGTCGACGTATCATAGGCATGTCTCCTCCAATGGACGGGTGACATCTGGCCCACTGATGAGCTGACACATGTTCCCTTCGGCCAATGAGAATTTTACACATGGAAATTTCCCATTGGTCAGGGCTGTTAACGGGTTATCAGATCCAAAATCTGACCCGATAGCTTAACGGTGTTCCGTTACGGTGGATGCCACGTGTCGGTCACCCTTGATGAAAGCACTTCTGTGACGCGTGATTTATCATCATGGAAGTGGACACTTCCGTGATGATAATTTTGGTAATGTCATAGAACACTTCTATGACAACACAGGTATGACTATCTTGATTCTGTCATAAAATCGTCATGGATGTACATGCATGACAAAAAACGCGACCTACTGTGACAAACACGTATCATCACGGAAGTGTATTTTTTTTGTAGTGAGTAGTGACGCACACTACTACAAGATGCTGCTAACGCGACACTATGATTAGAGACCCTTCGACGAAACTGTGTGCGATGCCATAATCGCGAACATGGTGTAAAAACCGTCAAAAAAGGTGCAAAACATTTGCGATGGAGGATGCATCAAACACGGTTCAGATTTTAGTTGCGTGTGTGATTCAAGGCATATGATTTAGTTCAATTAACCATTTTCGATGAGGAGGAACAAAAGAAACGGGCAGCCAGATGAACGCGTGTGTGATGTACAGCATACGGTTCACTCGGATGAACTGTTTGTGATTAGGCCACACAAAAGAAACGGGCATCCAGATGAAGGTGTGTGCGATATACATCATACGATTCACTCGGATGAACTGTTTGTGATTAGGCAACACAAAAGAAATGGTCAGCCAGATCAAGGTGTGTGTGATTGATGGCATACGCTTTAGAAGGATTAACTGTTTGCGATTAGGCAACAGAACAGAAACGGGTAAGCCAGATCAAAGTGCCTGCGGTTGATGGCATACACAGATGGATGAACTGTTTGCGATTAATCACAACAAAATGAAACAGTTAGATAGATCAATGTGTGTGCGCTAGACGGACACACCCATTCTAATTAAAAGAAGCATGCACGATGGTAATAACGAGCGCGCACGGTTGTTGGAACAAGATGTGTGCTGACATTGCCTATTGTGGTGCACCCTATGGTGCAAACGCCACGTACGCGGCCGAGAAGGCGTACGTGCCCATGTTACGCCTTCCAGGAATAGTGCCGAGAAGAACAGGGAGGCCACGTCCTGTCACATTCCGAATTGCAAACCTGTTCACACCGATCAAAACCTAAACGGTTTCCCACTTAGGAGCGTAATACTACGCGGTTATAAATACTACTACTCCAAGATGACTGCACATTCCTCCTCAACTCCTCATCCACAAAAGTCAAAAACAAACAAGTCATTCATCATCGTTCCCTTGCGTCAGCCATGGCCAGCGTGCGTTCTGGGTTGAGAGATTGCCACTAGGGAGAGGCGAGCCTGGAAGCAGAAGCACGAGAGATGTCCCGCCTCGCCGCAAAAGCAGCCAACATGTCCCGCCGCACGGCCGTAGCAGCAGAGAGGTCCCACCGCGCCACCGAAGCAGCATGGAGGACCCGCCGCTCGGTCGATGCAGCAAACTGGCCCGGCCGCACTGTGGAAGCAGAAGAGATGTCCCACCGTGCCGCGAATGCAGCAGAGATGTCCTCCCACACCATGGCGGCTTGGGAAAATGTCTCGCGAGCAGGCGACGGCTCTTACAGGCGCATGTGTGCCCTCGTCCTTAGGCAGATGGATCAAATCTTCAGGTGGGCGAGGTTGCAGGATGACCTACAAGCCTCATTTGAACAGTCTACTGACATCATCCGACAACTAAATGAGAGCAATGCGAAGCTCCGGGCCGAGCACGACCTGCTGAGGGCGAAGATCGTCGGAAGTGCGGAGCAGTAGGAGCAGACCATTGCCTTTTTGAAGAGGACCAGTGTCATCATCGAGAAACTTATGGACGAGAATGCCATGCTGCACATCGAACGCAAAAGGCTGGTGGAGGAATCCATGGATGCTCTAAAGCAGCATCTTGAGGACAAGAAAGAGCTTGTCGCCGCTCGTCGCGGAGACTAGTTCCCGCGGCCTGCAGCAGCGCATCAAGAAAGTAGAGATCAGCGAGCCAGATAGTTGTCTTCCTTCTTCTTTTGCCCTTGTGTATTTCGGGCGTTGCCGCATATGGCTTTTTTAAATTATGTTTCTAAATATGTAAGACAATTATTATCCAATGCCATCGTCCTTATATTCATTGTGCTTGCTATAAGTCGCAGTCGATGCTATATAGGTCCGTCGGATCTTACATCAAGATCTGTGCAAAAATTTCTTTTCAGATTTTCATTTTTCTCCCTTAAATCTCAGTCCAGTGAGACATATAGCCACACCGTAGGACAGGTGCTCGGGCGCCATTAATAGAGACGTTGGGAGGGAGGTACGCGGCGGGTAGCGGTCAAAAGGGCTCTCCTCCCGATGAGCATGCACAGGGGTCTGATCGCACGCCTCTTGTGACGCCCTCGATTCAATCGTACACTAATCGTACACGCAAATGTGTACGATCAAGATCAAGGACTCACGGGAAGATATCACAACACAACTCTAGAAACAAAAATAAAATAATACAAGCTTTATATTACAAGCCAGGGGCCTCGAGGGCTCGCATACATAGGCTCGAATACACAAGAGTCAGAGAAGCAACAATATCTAAGTACAGAAATAAGTTAAACAAGTTTGCCTTAAGAAGGCTAGCACAAAAGCAACAACGATCGAAAAGGCAAGGCCTCCTGCCTGGGAGCCTCCTAACTACTCCAAGTCGTCAGCGGCCGTCACGTAGTAGTAGGCACCCTCAGGGTAGTAATAGTCATCAGTGGTGTCACCTTGCTCATGAGATCCGTCATCTGGTCGCAACAATCGGGTATGGGGGGAAAGAGGTAGCAAGGCAGCTGTGAGTACTCATCCGAAGTACTCGCAAGACTTACATCAGATCTAAACTAAGCATGCATCTATATTAAAGGAAATGGGTTGTATCTATGGACTAAACTGCAGAATGCCAGAATAGAGGAAAGGCTTAGTCCTATCGATGACTAGCATCTTCTGGAAACCACCATCTTGCAGCAACAGGAGGGAGTAGAGTAGCATAAAGTAAAGTAGCAGTAGTGTTATCAACCTCGGCCAGAGATCCTTTCTCAACTCCCAGCGAGAAAGCAATCCCAGAGCCATACTATCCATTCATCATAACCATGTCTCATATCCATTTCTCATCTCAAGTATCCAGTTCTAGTTGTATCGATCGGGATACAACTCCAAGTGTTCGTTACTGTAGGACAGGCTATCGATAGATGTTTTCTTCCCTGCAGGGGTGCACCAACTTACCCACCACGCTCGATTAACTCCGGCCGGACACACTTTCCTGGGAAAAGGGGGAACAAAGCAACCATGAGTACTCATCCAAAGTACTAGCAAGCAATGATCTACATTACATATGCAACATTATCAAAAGAAGGCTGTATATGTGGACTGGGATGCAGAAATGCCAGGATAGAGAGAAGGCCTAGTCCTATCAAAGACTAGCATCTTCTGGAAACCACCATCTTGCAGCAACAGGAAGGAGTAGAAAGCAATCCCAGAGCCATACTATCTAGTTATCATCACAAACCAATTCTCATCACCATCCAGTTCTCATCACAAGTATCCAGTTCTAGTTGTATCGATCGGGATACAACTCCAAGTGTCCGTTATCGTAGGACAGGCTATGATAGATGTTTTCTTCCCTGCAGGGGTGCACCAACTTACCCACCACACTCGATTAACTCTGGCCGGACACACTTTCCTGGGTCATGCCCGGCCTCGGCCAAACAATACGCTGCAACCCGACCTAGGCTTAATAGAGAGGCCAGCAAGCCGGACTAAACCTATGCCCCTAGGGGTCATGGGCCATCTCCCCGGGAACTCCTGCACGTTGCGTACGCGGCCGGTGAGCCGACCTAGCTACCTCCTTCAACAAGGTAGGTGCTTACCAGTCCAACCCAGCGCGCGCCGCTTAATCGCTGACGTCTATTAAGCTTCGGCTGATGTATACGACGCAGAACGCCCATACTATGCCCACGTGATGGTTAGTGCTATCAGGCCAGAGGCCCCTCGGATCAAATATCCAAATCGTAGTGGATTAGGAGCACACGGTAACAAGCAGAGACTCACAAAAGATGTGACCCCGTTGCCCCGTCTCGAGTACTTGCGGCAAGGGCTAAGAATGCCCGGCCATGCCTCGTAATTGTCTCGCGGGCACCCTCCAGGTCAACCCGACTCCACATCACTCGCAATTAAGCTTGCGCGGGTACCCCTCAGGGCCGACCCGTCTTTAGTAACATGGTTCGGTGTAAAGTCATAGTAACCATAGTAACTGTGTGTCCAAACATCAAGGGGAAAACCCGAGGAATCACTCCCGGAGAATTCCTCTCGATGTAATCATCAAGGTGAACGTAAGAGGGACCACCCTCGAGGTTCACACTTGAGGGGTTGCACGACAGAGTCGTATCGGAAGTGGTTAAGGAGGAAATCACCCTCGATGACCACGACCGAACAGCTACACTACAGGGTTAACATCAGAAGTGTTGAAGAGGTCTCACCCTCGGCACTCGATAATAACCGGGTAGTGTCGAGAAACTAACGGGGAAAGTGATGTGCGGTGTTGGGGCTTGGTCTTCGATCACATTGATTGAGTCATCGAACATAAAGCGAGCCAACTGGGACAAGGTGGGCTCACTGATGGATCTCCAACCAACCTATACTAAGCAGTTTAGGATAAGCAGGTAAGGTATGAAAGCAGGTAACAAAAACAGGCTATGCATCAGAGTAGGATCATATAGAAAGCAGTAGAAGTTCTAATGCAAGCATGAGAGGGAAATAAATGGGCGATATCGGAATGCTCAAGGAGGGTTTGCTTGCCTGGTTGCTTTGGCAAGGAGGGGTCATCGGTGACGTAGTCGATCACAGGGGCGGCATCGGTCTCGGGGTCTATCGGAGAGAAGAGGGGGAAGAAACAATAAATATAAAGCAAGCATAGAATCACAAAGCATAACATGGCAATATGCTGTGCCGGGTGTGACCTAACGTAAGGCTACATGATATAGGTGAAGGGGGAATTCAACCGGGAATGTATTCCCGGTTCCGGACCTGTGTCAGACAGATGACTGAAGGGGGAATGTTCCCTGTTCAGCATGCTAGGTGTATGTGACAGATGAACGGACCGCGTATTCGAATTCGTTGGATTTTTCTGAGCAACTTTCATATAGAAAACATTTTCATCTGAGCTACGGTTTAATTTCTATGAATTTTCAAAGTTTAAACAATATCCTGGAATTATTTAAAATAACAGTAAGGGAAATAGGACATCAACATGATGCAATGCTAACGTCAACAGGTCAGCTGACCAGTCAAACTGACTAGTGGGGCCACTAGGACCCACATGTCAGCCTCTGTTGGCTTAACAGTTGATTAACTAAACTAGCAGGGTCAATTAGGGGTCCCCGGGTGTCAGTGAGTGTTTTAGGTTAAACTAAATACTTTTATTTATAAAACGTTATTAGACTAAAATAATAGAGGGGCCCACATGTTAGTGGCTGGGGGCTGCCCAGTCAGCACGGTTGACTGGTCAAACCAGTTAACAAGGGTCAGCGGATCCACTGGGGCCACAGTCAGCGACTGGGGGCGGCCCTAGGCGGTGCCACATAGGCGGGGCGCCGGAGAGAGCTCCGGCGAGCCTCTCCCGCGGCGGCTCATCGCCGGAGATGGCCGGAAAAACGCTACGGGGCACGGGGGCAGGTGCGGCTAGGCGCGTTCGAATGGGCGTTCGACGCCACATCCACCTACGGTTGCGGCGCGGCCCATAATAGGCTAGAACGACGATGGCAAGGGGCGGGGCGGTCGCCGGAGTTCGGCCGCTTTCGGTTTTGGCGCTACGGGGCACAAAAGCGTGTGCGGTTTGCGGCTACAGCTAGCTGGCGATGCGGCGCGTCCGATGGAGCAAGCAGCAGGGGCGGGGATGGCCGGAGTGGCGCCGGCGACAAGCCGTGGAAGCAGTGAGCTACGGGCCTCGTCGGGGATGGCGCTACGGTGTGCGGGCGGGCGAAATAAACGGCTAGGTGTGGTCTATGCAGTGCGACGAGGCCAATGAGCAGCAGCGCACGTCCAAATGGTAGCTGGAACAACGCCGGCGACGTGCTATGCGGCGGCGAGCTCGGGCAAGTCGAGGACGGCGGCTAGAGGGAGTAAACGGCGATGAAAGAGAGATAGGAGGGAGAAGAGGCTCACATTGAGCCTGCAGGTGTGCGAGAGTGAGCTCGGGGGAGGCTCGAGGTGGCGAAACAGGGCGGCGATCGATGGTGGCCGTGCGGGGAAGACGGGCTCGGGGAGGTCATTGTAGTGGCTCCAAGCTTCAACGGAGAGGTGGAGGTGATGTAGTCGAGGGCGGCGACGGTGTACGACATGGCGGAGTGGCGATTAGGGCACGGTGGCCGCGGGATTGAGCGGAGGGCGGCGACGGGGGTGCTCGGGCGGTGGGGAGAAAGGGGGA
>NC_041380.1:337356363-337406262 GCF_002162155.2 Triticum dicoccoides | reverse complement strand
AGCGCCTGTAGCGGCGGGTCGGCGAGGTGTGTTCGGCGGCGACCGTGGGCACGGTTGCACGCACAGTGGGGAGGGGGAAGACGACAGGGGGGAGTGGGCTGGCTCGGGTGGGTTGGGTGGGCCGGCCCAGGTGGGTTCGGTCCAGGGAGGGGGTGGTTGCTCTCTCTCTCTCTCCGCTGTCTTTTCCCTTTTCCTTTTCTTTTATTTTCTTTCATTTTCTATGTTTTGCATTTTCTTTTAGTACCAAATGAGTTTTGTTTTGAACAAAACTTGGCACATAAAACTAACACAATACCTTGAGATGGAACAAAAAGTTTGGGGGCAAAAGGAGTTGCCTAATTAATTTTCTAAATTGAAAAGGCCAATTTAAATGCTGCTGGAGCACTGAATTAATTCCCATGGGCATTTTGGGAATTCAGAAGAGGTTGGTTCCAACATGACAATTACTAAGTGATTATTTGCCACACTTTGAACATTTTAGTTTTCATGTTTGGCAAATTTGAATTTTTGACTTTGAATTTGAGTTTGAACATGAACAGTGATTTGGATCAAGTGAGTATTAGCAACAGTAGTGTGATGACATGGCACCATCAACAGGGGATTATTGTAGCATGACACTGGGGGTGTTACAAATCTCCTCCACTACAAGAAATCTCGTCCCGAGATTTAAGTGGGGAATTAAAGAGTAACTTCGGGAGAACTGACTCTTATAGGGTTAATTATATGATGAACAATTCAGGGAATGAGGCAGAAGTATCTCTCGAGTTGAAACTTAATAAAACATCGAGAGCAAAGTATGAAGGTACAATAGGAAGTTTCAAGCGGATGGACAAACGATTGATACCTGAACCGAGTGTGAGTAAGGGGTTCAGAGCATCAGGAATAGATCATCTCTTGAAAGGTGGCTCGTGACATGATACAAAGCCAAGCGGGAGAAATAACCTTAGAAACAGGGGGTACAGGAGAGTCAGGTTTTGATCCTGTGGAACTGTGGGTTATGGGCCCACCATGTGGGTTAAAAGTAGGAAGGGTGCTGGCATCTTGCACGGTTATGATAGCAAGGCATGTCAGAGGGTAGCCTGTCAGTTATGTCGGCAACAACGTTGGTACCAAGGGCGAGGGACGAAGAGAACCATTGTCCTGCTCGTTGAACGAGGCGGGCCATTAGGCAAAGTTCTCGTCCATCGGTGGCTACCGGAATGTCAACAGCAATAGTAACAGGGTCTTTACTAACAGAGTTGTACATTGAGGTGCTTACCTAAGCATGGAACTATTACTGCTTAGATCATATAGATCACAAGAAAGGTTAAACAAAACAACGGAAAGGAAAATGTGGTTATTAGTTTAACCAGACCAATGGAAAGGAAAAGGTGCTTATACAAAAAGTATTAGAGAATATGCTTGCTAAGAACAAACAGAGCATGATATACATGACAGGACATCAAGTACTTATCCATTTAGTTAATGGGGCAAGGAGAATCATGATGTTTACCCATACAACAGTGTTTGGATAATTGATCAAGAAACATTTAGCATTGCGCCTCCAATGCTCTTAGTGATGTTCGGAGTAACACAGTCATACTTTTGGATAGCATTGGCATGGTCATCAGGTAAAGACCGGACCTTGGGAACACAAAGGATCCATCGGGAATTACTTGAACACCTCATGCAATTTTATCAGGGAAGATGAGGAGGTGGCCGATGGTTTCAGCAAAAATCCATCGACATGTCAAAAAGGATGTATTTCCAAAATTTACATGAACAAATTCGAG
This sequence comes from Triticum dicoccoides, assembly GCF_002162155.2. NCBI lineage: Eukaryota > Viridiplantae > Streptophyta > Magnoliopsida > Poales > Poaceae > Triticum > Triticum dicoccoides. Next base: position 337,404,490 of record NC_041380.1, on the reverse strand, counting down.
TTGGGGGGAGGCAAGAACGTTGTCGATGATAACACAAATCATCGAGGGGCAAGGATGGTATTTCTCATCATGAATTCAATCGATATCCTGGAAGAGCTCAGAATGTTGATGATGATCACGACACATTTGTCGAGAGATTTCATGAAGATGTGATACGTCTCCAATGTATCTATAATTTTTGATTGCTCCATGCTATATTATCTACTGTTTTGGACTATATTGGGCTTTATTTTCCACTTTTATATTATTTTTGAGACTAACCTATTAACCGGAGGCCCAGCCCAGAATTGCTGTTTTTTTGCCTATTTCGGTGTTTCCGATAAACGGAATATCAAACGGAGTCCAAACGGAATAAAATCTTCGGGAACGTGATTTTCACACCGAACATGATCCAGGAGACTTGGACCCTGCTCCAAGGAACAAAAGAGGCGGTCACGAGGGTGGGGGGCGCGCCCCCTGCCTCGTGGGCCCCTTGTTGCTCCTCCGGCATACTTCTTCCTCCTATATATACACACGTACCCCCAAACAATCAGAACAGGAGCCAAAAACCTAATTCCACCGCCGCAACTTTCTGTATCTACGAGATCCCATCTTGGGGCCTGTTCCGGAGCTCTGCCGGAAGAGGGCCGTCATCACAGAGGGCTTCTACATCATCATAGCCCCTCCGATGAAGTGTGAGTAATTTACCTCAGACCTTCGGGTCCATAGTTAGTAGCTAGATGGCTTCTTCTCTCTCTTTGAATCTCAATACAAAGTTCTCCCCCTCTCTTGTGGAGATCTATTCGATGTAATCTTCTTTTTGCGGTGTGTTTGTTGAGACTGATGAATTGTGGGTTTATGATCAAGTCTATCTATGAATAATATTTGAATCTTCTCTGAATTCTTTTATGTATGATTGGTTATCTTTGCAAGTCTCTTTGAATTATTCGTTTGGTTTGGCCAACTAGATTGGTAGTTCTTGCCATGGGAGAAGTGCTTAGCTTTGGGTTCGATCTTGCGGTGTCCTTACCCAATGATAGAAGGGGCAGCAAGGAACGTATTGTATCGTTGCCATCGAGGATAACAAGATGGGGTTTATTTCATATTGCATGAATTTATCTCTCTACATCATGTCATCTTGCTTAAGGCGTTACTCTGTTTTTAACTTAATACTCTAGATGCATGCTGGATAGCGGTCGATGAGTGGAGTAATAGTAGTAGATGCTGAATCGTTTCTGTCTACTTGTCATGGACATGATGCCTATATACATGATCATGCCTAGATATTCTCATAACTATGCTCAGTTCTGTCAATTGCCCAACAGTAATTTGTTCACCCACCGTAGAATACTTATGTTCTTGAGAGAAGCCACTAGTGAAACCTATGGCCCCCGGGTCTAATCTCATCATATCAATCTCCATCATTTTAATCTTGCTTTGCTTTTTTACTTTGCCTTTACTTTTTACTTTGCATCTTTATACCAAAAATATTATATCTATCAGATCTCACTCTCGTAAGTGACCGTGAAGGGCTTGACAACCCCTAATCGCGTTGGTTGCGAGTAGCTATCGCTTTGTGCAGGTACGAGGGATTTGAGCGTGGGCTCCTACTGGATTGATACCTTGGTTCTCAAAAACTGAGGGAAATACTTACGCTACTCTGCTGCATCATCCCTTCCTCTTCGGGGAAAACCAACGCGAGCTCAAGACGTAGCAAGAAGTATTTCTGGCGCCGTTGCCGAGGAGTCTACGCAAAAAGTCAACATACCAATTTTCATGTTTTGGGTGAATTCTTTTGATGGATCATGGAACAAGGAGTGGCAAGAGCCTAAGCTTGGGGATGCCCATGGCACCCCCAAGATAATCCAAGGACACCAAAAAGTCAAAGCTTGGGGATGCCCCGGAAGGCATCCCCACTTTCGTCCACTTCCATCGGTAATTTACTTGGAGCTATATTTTTATTCACCAACATGATATGTGTTTTGCTTGGAGCGTCTTGTATTATTTGTGTCTTTGTGTCTTAGTATGCCACAATCATCCTTGTCGTACACACCTTTTGAGAGAGCCATACATGAATTAAAATTTGATAGAATACTCTATGTGTTTCACTGATATCTTTTGAGCTAAGTAATTTTGCTCTATGTGCTTCACTTATATCTTTTTGAGCTAAGTAGTTTTGCTCTATGTGCTTCACTTATATCTTTTCAGCTAAATAATTTTGCTCTATGTGCTTCACTTAGATCTTTTAGAGCACGGTGGTGGATTTGTTTTAAAGAAACTATTGATATCTCATGCTTCACTTAAATTATCTTGAGAGTCTCTTAATAGCATGGTAATTTGCTTAATAATAATATGCTTGGTATTCAAGATTTGTCAAATTTTCTTTTGAGTGTGTTGAATACTAAGAAAAGATTGAAGCATGATAATTGTTTTGAGATATGGAGGTGATAATATTAAAGTCATGCTAGTTGAGTAGTTGTGAATTTAAAGAATACTTGTGTTAAAGTTTGTGATTCCTGTAGCATGCATGTATGGTGAACCGTTATGTAACGAAGTCGGAGCATGATTTGTTTATTGATTGTCTTCCTTATGAGTGGTGGTCGGGGACGAGCGATGGTCTTTTCCTACCAATCTATCCCCCTAGGAGCATGCGCGTAATACTTTGCTTTGATAACTTCTAGATTTTTGCAATAAGTATATGATTTCTTTATGACTAATGTTGAGTCCATGGATTATACGCACTCTCACCCTTCCACCTTTGCTAGCCTCTCTAATACCGCGCACCTTTTGCCGGTATCATACACCTACCATATACCTTCCTCAAAACAGCCACCATACCTACCTATTATGGTATTCCCATAGCCATTCCGAGATATATTGCCATGCAACTTTTCACCATCTAGTTCATCATGACATATTCATCATTGTCATATTGCTTAGCATGATCATGTAGTTGACATAAGTATTTGTGGCAAAGCCATCGTTCATAATTTCTTCATACTTGTCACTCTTGATTCATTGCATATCCCGGTACACCGCTAGAGGCATCCATATAGAGTCATACTTTGTTTTAGAATCGAGTTGTAATCATTGAGTTGTAAATAAATAAAAGTGTGATGATCATCATTTAATAGAGCATTGTCCCAATAAAAAAAAAGGGGAGAAAGGCCAAAGAAAAAAAGAAGGCCCAAAACAGGAAAATAAATAAAAAGGGGCAATGCTACTATCCTTTTACCACACTTGTGCTTTAAAGTAGCACCATGATATAGCGAGTCTCATATATTGTGCTTCAAAGTAGCACCATGTCCTTCATATAGAGAGTCTCATATGTTGTCACTTTCATATACTAGTGGGAATTTTACATTATAGAACTTGGCTTGTATATTTCGATAATGGGCTTCCTTAAGTTGCCCTAGGTCTTCGTGAGCGAGCAAGTTGGATGCACACCCACTAGTTTCTTTTGTTGAGCTTTCATACATTTATAGCTCTAGTGCATCCATTGCATGGCAATCCCTACTCACTCACATTGATATCTATTGATGGGCATCTCCATAGCCTGTTGATACGCCTAGTTGATGTGAGACTATCTTCTCCCTTTTTGTCTTCTCCACAACCACCATTCCATTCCACCTATAGTGCTATATCCATGGCTCACGCTCATGTATTGTGTGAAGATTGAAAAAGTTTTGAAAAAGTTAGAGTATGAAACAATTGCTTGGCTTGTCATCGGGGTTGTGCATGATTTAAATACTTTGTGTGGTGAAGATGGAGCATAGCCAGACTATATGATTTTGTAGGGATAACTTTCTTTGGCCATGTTATTTTGAGAAGACATAATTGCTTTATTAGTATTCTTGAAGTATTATTATTTTTATGTCAATATAAACCTTTGTCTCGAATCTTTCTAATCTGAATATTCATACCACAATTAAGAAGATTTGCATTGAAATTATGCCAAGTAGCACTCCACATCAAAAATTCTCTTTTTATCATTTACCTACTCGAGGACGAGCAGGAATTAAGCTTGGGGATGCCTGATACGTCTCCAATGTATCTATAATTTTTGATTGCTCCATGCTATATTATCTACTGTTTTGGACTATATTGGGCTTTATTTTCCACTTTTATATTATTTTTGGGACTAACCTATTAACCGGAGGCCCAGCCCAGAATTGTTGTTGTTTTGCCTATCTCAGTGTTTCGGATAAACGAAATATAAAATGGAGTCCAAATGGAATAAAATCTTTGGGAACGTGATTTTATCACCGAACGTGATCCAGGAGACTTGGACCCTGCTCCAAGGAACAAAAGAGGCGGTCACGAGGGTGGGGGGCGCCCCCCTAGGGCGCGCCCCCTGCCTCATGGGCCCCTCGTTGCTCCTCCGGCGTACTTCTTCCTCCTATATATACACACGTACCCCCAAACGACTAGAACAGGAGCCAAAAACTTAATTCCACCGCCGCAACTTTCTGTATCCATGAGATCCCATCTTGGGGCCTGTTCCAAAGCTCCGCGGAAGAGGGCCGTCATCACGGAGGGCTTCTACATCATCATAGCCCCTCCGATGAAGTGTGAGTAGTTTACCTCATACCTTCGGTCCATAGTTAGTAGCTAGATGGCTTCTTCTCTCTCTTTGAATCTCAATACAAAGTTCTCCCCCTCTCTTGTGGAGATCTATTCGATGTAATCTTCTTTTTGCGGTGTGTTTGTTGAGACTGATGAATTGTGGGTTTATGATCAAGTCTATCTATGAATAATATTTGAATCTTCTCTGAATTCTTTTATGTATGATTGGTTATCTTTGCAAGTCTCTTCGAATTATCCGTTTGGTTTGGCCAACTAGATTGGTAGTTCTTGCCATGGGAGAAGTGCTTAGCTTTGGGTTCGATCTTGCGGTGTCCTTACCCAATGATAGAAGGGGCAGCAAGGCACGTATTGTATCGTTGCCATCGAGGATAACAAGATGGGGTTTATTTCATATTGCATGAATTTATCTCTCTACATCATGTCATCTTGCTTAAGGCGTTACTCTGTTTTTAACTTAATACTCTAAATGCATGCTGGATAGCGGTCGATGAGTGGAGTAATAGTAGTAGATGCTGAATCATTTTTGTCTACTTGTCACGGACATGATGCCTATATACATGATCATGCCTAGATATTCTCATAACTATGCTCAGTTCTGTCAATTGCCCAACAGTAATTTGTTCACCCACCGTAGAATACTTATGTTCTTGAGAGAAGCCACTAGTGAAACCTATGGCCCCCGGGTCTAATCTCATCATATCAATCTCCATCACTTTAATCTTGCTTTGCTTTTTTACTTTGCCTTTACTTTTTACTTTGCATCTTTATACCAAAAATACCAAAAATATTATATCTATCATATCTCACTCTCGTAAGTGACCGCGAAGGGCTTGACAACCCCTAATCGCGTTGGTTGCGAGTAGCTATCGCTTTGTGCAGGTACGAGGGACTTGAGCGTGGGCTCCTACTGGATTGATACCTTGGTTCTCAAAAACTGAGGGAAATACTTACGCTACTCTGCTGCATCATCCCTTCCTCTTCGGGGAAAACCAACGCAAGCTCAAGACGTAGCAAGATGTAATCAATCGGCGATGACATCAAGTCAAAGGAATGATAAAGCAAAAGGTTATTGGAACCACGGGTACGACACAAACTCGAAATCAAGCTTGTTGTTCAAGGCGAAACGATATGACGAGGAAGATCGACGTAAGCTTAGCTCAACGTCGAAGATTGTGCTTCGGGAAGAAAGGACCAGGCAGCACAGTTAAAATTTAGCACGATAGGGATATAGCCGATCAGGTTAGGAATGACTGGAAGGATTATCAAACTCGTAAGAAATGAAAATTTACTTAGAGTTATCGAATCGGAATGTGGAATCGGTTCACTTACTGGTGTTCTCAAGTGATCAACCACTCAGAACTCGTGGATATAGGAATTGGTGATCAATAGTAGTTCGATGAAGAACTCATAAGAAGTTATGTAGTTCCTGCAATATTCCCGAGGTACCAAGGGGTAACACTCGAGGGTAAATCAGGACAGAGGTTGGGCGCGCATATTGGTTTGCAGAAGATAAGTGCTTTAGCTTGTCCGTGAAATGGGATCAAAGAAGAACAATCATGGTCGGGACCACGATTGCAAAGAATCAAAGCAAAATACCAGATGGATTATAACAAGAGTTTATTATTATTATTTTTATGAGCAGCTTCCATGATAAGTTCTACGTCAGGTCCATGGGCATGAACACAAAGGTTCAAGGTCGACTCCCACTTCTTCAATGCGTAACCTTTCATTCACTTCTCGCTTTCAAAGAAATTGTAGTGTAGAAGATTTATCTGGCGAAGTACCAAAAGAGTAAGACTCGTGAGAACTCTCGGGTTCACATGGATTATGGAAGGCATAAGTTCAACCCATCGGGGTATTTTACGAATCTATACAACCATCGACCAAGCAAAAGATACGAGTTCGAAAGCAGAGTATCGAAGTCAAAGCAGATGATACAATTTACCAAAAGTATTTTTCCCTTTTCTTTTGTTTTCTCGGGTTGCTCTCTCTCTCTCCCCTGTCTTTTCCCTTTTCCTTTTGTTTTGTTTTCTTTCATTTGCTCTGTTTTGCATTTTCCTTTAGTACCAAATTAGTTTTGTTTTGAACAAAACTTGGCACATAAAACAAACACAATACCTTGAGATGGAACAAAAAGTTTGGGGGCAAAAGGAGTTGCCTAATTAATTTTAGAAATTGAAAAGGCCAATTTAAATGCTGCTGGAGCACTGAATTAATTCCCATGGGCATTTTGGGAATTCAGAAGAGGTTGGCTCCAACATGACAATTACTCAGTGATTATTTGCCACACTTTGAACATTTTAGTTTTCATGTTTGGCAAATTTGAATTTTTGACTTTGAATTTGAGTTTGAACATGAACAGTGATTTGGATCAAGTGAATATTAGCAACAGTAGTGTGATGACATGGCACCATCAATAGGGGATTACTGTAGCATGACACTGGGGGTGTTACACCTCCCGTACTCAAATAGCTACCCCACACAGCACCACCTAGCCAATAAAAAAGGGACGCGTGACCGCATGTAATTGATAAGTCGAACGCCCATGGTTTCAATAATACTTGTGTTTCTGATTTGTAACGTGGCAGCACTTGTTCCAAAATGACATTGTTGATTGCTAATGTGTGCGCCTTCGCAAATCGGATAGAAAAATTACCACAGCATGTTGGTGCCATATCATGAGACCTTGCAAAGTTTCATGATTTACAAGCATGTTTTGGAATTACAGGAATTCAAAAACCAAGTTTCTCAATCTTTCCGACCGAGCCACGATGCCCAGATGTTTGAATTTCACTCACATCTCTTGCATGGGACCTAGAAATTCACCCAAGAATACACATGTGATTTTTCAAACAACTTTGGTGCACTGGAGCCTATGCTTGTAGTTCAAATTTGAATTATGCACACTGAATGCCTAGAAACTCAATTAAGGTATAAAAAAGGTCAAACGAATCCGGAATAATTCCAAAATTTAGCACGATACTTCTATTTGGCCTAATCTGGCTGTGTAAAAAAATTAAGGCTGGAGAAGGCAGTGTACATATGTCGTTTCGCACATGGAGGTGACACATTCCCTCTCGGAACCACGAGCCTTCTTGAGGGAAGCTCTAGTTTGCAAGAATCTTATACCAAAGCTTGTCCCAATTCGGCCAACAAAATTACCGCAACATGTTTGTGCCATGTCATGAGACCATGCCAAGTATCATGATTTTCAGGCGTGTTTTGAAATTACAGGAATTAAAAAACCAAGTTTCTCAATCTTTTTGGCCGAGCCACGATGCCCATATGTTTGAATTTCACCCCATCTCTTGCATGGGACCTAGAAATTCACCCAAGGACACACATGTGATTTTTCAAACAACTTTGGTGCATTGGAGCATGTGCTTGTAGTTCAAATTTGAATTATGCACATTAAATGCGCAGAAACTCAATTAATGTATAAAAAAGGCCAAACGAAACCGGAATAATTCCAAAATTTAGCACGATACTTCTATTTGGTCTAATCTGGCAGTGTAAAAACATTAAGGTGGGAGAAGGCAATGTACGTATGTCGTTTCGCACACGGAGATGACACGTTCCCTCTCGGAACCACGAGCCTTCTTGAGGGAAGCTCCGGTTTGAAAGAAGCTTACAGCAAAGCTTGTCCCAATTCGGCCAAAAAAATACCGCAGCATGTTGGTGCCATGTCATGACACCATGCGAAGTTTCATGATTTTTAGGCGTGTTTTGGAATTATAGGAATTAAAAAACCAAATTTCTCAATCTTTCCGGCCGAGCCAGATGCCCAGATGTTTGAATTTCACTCCCATCTCTTGCATGGGACCTAGAAATTCACCCAAGGACACACATGTGATTTTTCAAACAACTTTGGTGCATTGGAGCATGTGCTTGTAGTTCAAATTTGAATTATGCACATTAAATGCCCAGAAACTCAATTAATGTATAAAAAAGGCCAAACGAACACGGAATAATTCCAAATTTTAGCATGATACTTCTATTTGGTCTAATCTGCCAGTGTACAAAACTTAAGGCGGGAGAAGGCGGTGTACGTATGCCGTTTCGCACACGGAGATGACACGTTACCTCTCGGAACCACGAGCCTTCTTGAGGGAAGCTCCGGTTTGCAAGAAGCTTACACAAAGCTTGTCCCAATTCGGCCAAAATAATTACTGCAGCATGTTGGTGCCATGTCATGACACCATGCCAAGTTTCATGATTTTCAGTCGTGTTTTGGATTTATAGGAAGTAGAAAACCAAGTTTCTCAATCATTCCGGCCGAGCCACGACGCCCAGATGTTTGAATTTTATTCCCATTTCTTGCATGGTACCTATAAATTCACCCAAAGACACACATGTGATTTTTCAGCAAACTTTGGTGCATTGGAGCATCTACTTGTAGTTCAAATTTGAATTATGCACATTAAATGCCCGGAAACTCAATTAATGCATAAAAATGACAAACGAACCCGAAATAATTCCAAATTTAAACATGACACTCATGTACTAGTTGCATGTTCACTGTACGTAAATGTTCTAGCAATTCAAATACCATCCTTTCCCTCCGTAACACCATTTTGTCTTTCAAAACATAATGAAAAAATCAGGTATACCACAAACAGTTTAGTAGAAAGAATTGTGTGGGATGCGATATAAAATATCTTGGGGCACCGTCTATCTAGCTTACACAGGAAGCTTCGTCGTCTACAATCCATGGCCCCCGCTTGAACCACACTTGCGCGCCAGTTTCTCGCGACATCGAGCAAATTTTTTTGCCACCGTGGAAATATCTATCTCCCTGCCGCTTTCCCTCCTATCAAAAGCCACATTTCCATTGTTCCTCCTTGCTTTCCAAGTTCAAACCTTCACTGTTGCTTACTGGCAGCTCAGCCTCCTTGCCCGTGACCCTTCTTCTTGCAGCGTTGCCTCCTCGCCGGCTACCCTTCTTCTTGCAGCGCCGCCTCCTCGCCGGCGACCCTTCTTCTTGCAGTGCCGCCTCCTCGCCGGCGACCCTTCTTCTTGCTACATGGCCTCCTCGCCGCCGACCCTTCTTCTTGCTGCGCGGCCTCCTTGCCGCCGACCCTTCTTCTTGCTAAGCGGCCTCGTCGATATGGTCAGGTAATCCACACCCCACCCACACCATCCTCCTCCTTTCCCGTCCCACATGCCCCGACTGATGGAGCGACACCTTCCACCGAAATCACTGCCCCCCTCCTCCAATTAAGCGCCGCCCACAGCCATTTTACACGAAGTATAACATGGAGCTGAGTAGCATGTGGCCACACGCGTAACGAGGTCGCTATGGCTGCCATGCGTGTCGACCGCCAGATCTTGGAGGAGCACCTCGTCTTCGAGGCCACCGTCGACACCTCCACGTAGTTGTCTACTTTAAAATACAGTTCGTGATGTTCTCTCGAGGCCACCGCCAGTGCCTTCTAGTGATTTGTCCTCTGTAATGTTAATATGCAATCTGATGTTCAGTTAACAGTTTGGTCCTCTAAAATGTAATGTTCAGTTAACACTTTGGTCCAACAATTGCTACATTTCTTAGTGCTCTTCTCAAGCATCCTTTGTTTTGTTAACTGTCTTATCTTCTAGTACATGTTTCTATTCTGCAATGTCGTGCTCAGTTAACTATTTTGGTTCATTTGGTCTGCTGTCCATTTAACTGTTTGGTTCAGTTCTACAATTTGATTTTCATTTGTTGTGGGTACAATTTTTTATTGTTATGCATGTGACACCAATCGAATTTGGCTATACTCAATACATATTTTCTACTGATAGTATGGCAATTCTCAGTTAACCTGATCAAGATCTTTCTTATGTGTGTTGTAGGGAAACAATGGGAGACACTGCGGTTTACCATCGAGGTTTGTTCAAGCAGGGTCCTTTGGCTAATAGCACATTATTGTGTAGTTGTAGGAATCATTATAATATTTAGGTTTCTTACAATTTGGTCTTGCACATGTAGGTCCTGCTGTGAGAGGCTTAGACCCACTGTTCGACCCATTTTGCATATGGAGAAATGAGATGTCCATGAATATCAGTCAAGTCAAGAAACTCAGAAAGATTGTTAGGATGAAGAAACTTGCGACGAATAACAGCAAGATCTTTGTTTGCACAATGAAGAAGACATCAGTCAACTATAGGATGGTACCAACTCTTTTACCTTGTTTTTACCCCTTGCGCTATTTCAAAATTTACAATAGTGATTTATGCATAGCTTTGTTTTCAGTACTTTTCAAAGCAGTTCACCGATGATTACCTCTCAAACCACCTGCATGGTCAAGAGGCGAGGAAGGTATTCATTCAACACCCATAGTACAATATTGAAGTCTTGCTGAAGAGGACAAAGGTTGGGCGGGAAATTATCCATAGCTAGTGGCCTAAAGTTGCAAGGACATTCAACATCACTGAAGGCTCAATATTTGCCTTCCGCTTCTGCAGTTTCCTAGATGAGATTCATCTGTCTATTTACCATGTATGATGCTACTTTCCAAAGGTTTTTGATGTTGCATGTGAAACTTGGTGCTATTGTGTAATGGCGTAACTGAGTGCCGAAACTATCTGATGTAATTCGATTATGAAATCCTGGTTGCTTTTATACGTATATGAAATATCTGGCGTGTTTTATAAGAAATATCAGTTTGATTAGTACATGGATTATAAATAATAGGCTAATTACCCTACTTATTGGGGTTTTCTCTTGCAAACGGTTACTCAGAAAGCACCGTGGGAGATGAACTCAAACAACCCGCACGGTTTCTAGAAAGTAGGCGTGTTCGATCAACTAACAATCACACACGGCTTCCGGCAGCGAACTGTTTGCATTAGGCCACCTTGCACAAACGTTTCCACACAAAGAACTGTGTGTGATATACATACCTACGGAAATGTTTTTCTAGGATTCACCATGTGGGATGTACATACCTACGGAAATGGTTTTCTGGGATTCACCGTCTGGGATGTACATACCTACGGAAATGATTTTCTGGGATTCACCATGTGGGATGTACATACCTACGGAAATGATTTTCTCGGATTACCATGTGGGATGTACATACCTACGAAAATGATTGGGTTCCGATGCCTCGCCCGATCGCCCACGGCCCCAGCCTGGGTCCCTGGAGGGCCTATCCCCAACGATTTCTGGGTCGTGTGGGAAGGACACCCTATCGCACACACTGACTTGGCAATGGTTCCAAATGCTGTCGTGGAAATGGGTTAAAAACTTTTGTTTAGGACCGACGCGTACCAGTGGCATCTTGCGCGAGGCCACGAGGAGCGCGATCAGAAGCTTCTGTGGCATGGGATAGCATGCCCTTGCGTCCCGTAGCACTGTGCTGACGAAGTACACCGGGTGCTCGACGAGGGCGGGAGCGTCGATGGAGTACGAGGTCTCCAGAGGTTGGGACACCTCCTGAGGCCGTGGGAACTCGGGAGCTTGGTTATCCATTGCATCACTCATAGTCTCAGGAGCGCCATCCTGTGGGGCCTGGTCATCTGCTGGCGCCGCTGTGGGTTCAGGGGCGCCGTCTCGGTGGGGCGCCATCCCCACCATAGGTGCGGCCTTGTGCGGTAGGCCCTTGGCCTGGCGTTCCTCCCGAACGGCCACCAGCGCCACGCTGGCGGAATGAGGCGTAGCGGCCAGGTAAAGTACCAGGGGCTCGAGGAGATGGAGCGCCACAATCACCGATGGGCTGGTCAGGTATCTCTTGAGGTCTTGATATGTCGTGTCGGCCTCCGGGGTCCACTTGAATGGGCCCTTCTTCTTCATCAGCTTGAAGAACGGGAGGGTGTGCTCCCCCGGCTTGGAGATGAAGCGCCCCAGTGAGGTTACACAGCCCGTGAGTTTTTGCATTTCCTTGAGAGTCTGCGGTGGGCTCATGTCTTCTATTGCTTTGACCTTCTCTGGGTTCGCCTCGATCCCCCTGTGCGATATGAGGAAACCTAGTAGCTTGCCGGAGGGGACACCGAACACGCATTTCTCCAGGTTGAGCCGCAGATCTACCTTGCGTAGGCTAGCGAAAGTCTCCTCCAAATCCTAAATGAGGGTCCTGGCCTCCCAAGATTTTACCACAATGTCATTGACGTAGGCCTCAGCATTCTTCTTGAGCTGTTGGCCTAGGGCGATGTGCATCAGCCGCTGGAAGGTCGCCCCAGCATTACGTAGCCCGAACAGCATTTAGGTGTAGCAGTACACCCCGCACATGGTTAAGAATGTTGCCTTCTCTACATCCTCCACCGCCATATTGATCTGGTGGTAACCTAAGAAAGCATCTAGGAAACATAACAGGTCGCACTCGGTGGTGGAGTCGATGATCTGATCGATGCGTGGAAGCGGGAACGGGTCCTGAGGGCAGGCCTTGTTGAGGTTGGTGAAGTCGACGCACATGCATTCCTTCCCGCCCTTCTTGGGCACAACGACGGGGTTTGCTAGCCACTCCGGGTACCGGACCTAGCAGATGACACCCGCCGCATGTAGCTTGCGGGTTTCCTGGATGATGAAGGACTGTTTCTCTGTGGACTGTCGCCGCGCCTTCTGCTTCACAGGGCGCACATTGGGGCACACCCTCAAGTGGTGCTCGATTACTCCCCTTGGGACCCCCACCAGCTGCTTGGGCTCCCAAGCGAATACCTCCTTGTTCACGCGTAGGCATTTCACCAGTGCCTCTTCTTGGTCCGGGTCGAGGTCGGCGCCTATGGTGAAGGTGGCTCCTGAGGCCCCATCCTCGTCGACCAGCACCTGCTTCGTCTTGGCCCGATCTTGGGAGAACAATTGCTTCTTCTTCGCCGGCGCAGCCCCTTGGGTCTCGGGTGCCGCTTCACTTGCAGGGTGCACCGCCGCTGCGGCCCTAAAGGCGAGCCTTAGGGCTGCCAAGGCCTGCTTGGTGTCCCCGGCTATGGTAAGGACACCGCTGATCCCCGGCATCTTCATGAGGTTGTAGGCAGGATGGGTTGCCGCCATGAACTGAGCCAGGGCAGGGTACCCAAGGATGGCGTTGTACGGGAGGCCGATACGGGCGATTTCGAAGTCGATAAGCTCGGTGCGGTAGTTGTCGCGGGTGCCAAAGATGACGGGGAGGCGGATCTACCCTAGGGGGCAGGTGGAACCACCACCAACTCTGGAGAAGGGCTTGGTGTGACGGAGCCGGCCGGGTGGCACGTGGAGCACGTTGAGGCCATCTCCTCCGTTGATGAGGGTCTTGGTCACTGCTACATTGAAGATGGTGGGCGTGCAGAGCATCGGGAATGCACCCGAGCCTGTGGGGGTCGCCGGATGGTCCCCTGAGTAGAAGGTGAGGTTGGCCTTGGGCGCCACCCATCCCAGTGGAGCCCCTTGCCGTGTACGCGCGACGCCCATCCGGCGGACGAACTGCTTGACGTGGCAATCGGAAGGCGGTGCCTGCGAACCTCCCAGGAGGGTTGCGACAGGGAGGGGCGCCGGTGCCGCGAAGTGCATGACGAGAAGGTCATGCAACCCCTCCCAGGAGGCCAGAGAGGACTCCGGTAGGTTGAGCAACCAGGTGCGCGGCACGCCAGTGAGGGCCATGGGGAACCAGTTGGCCATGGCCTTGTCGTCGCCTCCGGCTTCTTTAACGGCCACCTCGTACGCCAGCAGGAAGCCGCTGGATCCGCCGCGCCGTCATAGTGGGGCGGCATCTCCGGCTTGAACTTGTGCGGCCACCGCACTTGCAGTAGGGCGGGGGTGAAGGGCCAGAGGCCCATGGCTCCTCCACGTGCACCCGTCGATCCAGTTGGAGGCGTGGCGCCTGCCATGGGAGACGGAGGGGGAGACAGAGCAGGCGGAGAGGTGAAGCTTCAGCGCACCCGGCCCCTACCTGGTGTGCCAAATGTCGGATTATGGGTTCCGGCAAACCCTTGTGAGGTTCAAACTCTGGGGTGCACACGAAGTACTCTCTCCCCCTAGCTCGCTTGCTCAACAATTCCATGGCCTAGCTCGATGAACCAAAAGAACACGAGACACAGAGGTTTATACTGGTTTGGGCCACCATGTGGTGTAATACCCTACTCCAGTGTGGTGGTGGATTGCCTCGAGGAGCTGAGGATGAACTAGTACAGTGGATGAACAACCTCAAGAGGTGAGGTGTTCTTGGGCTCGATGAGCTGGTGAGCTGGTAAGGGTGGCATGAATCCCATCCCCCCTATGGTGGTGGCTAAGTCCTATTTATAGTGGCCTTGGTCCTCTTCCCAAATGTTAGGCGGGAAGGGATCCCACAACGGCCAAGTTTGAAGGGGGACAACTAGTACAAGCTATCCTGACAAAAGGCGGTCTTCGCCTGCCAAAGGCTCTAGTGGTGATGCTACTGCGTGCTCCGTGATGACCTCCGTCCTGCCATCTTGGCGGCCTTGGTCTTGTTGCACTGATATGGAAACCTTTGCCTGATGCCTCGGGACCCCGTGCCTGCGCTTGCCGCCTTAGCACCAAAGAGGAAACTAGTACACTGCGCCCGCTGGCACCCGCCTGGCCTTGGTCGTCATGGCTCATGTCAAGTGAACCTCGCGAGGTGCTCCCTGCATAGATATCTCCGCTCCCCAGGAGCCAGCCTAGAGAGGCTGACCCTAGGGAGGTCTTGGTGTCGTCCGCCTCGCGAGGCTTGGCCCCCTCGCGAGGGTCTTGAGTTGTTGCTGCTGAAGATGGGCCGTACCAGGCCGTTGGTGGAGCCATGCTCTGGGCCGCAGGCAGGCAAGTCTAGGTACCCCTGGCCCCAGAACGCCGACAGTAACAAACAATACTACAAATTAAGTGGAGCTTAATATGCAACGAGTTGCATATTGACGAAACTTCATGACAATTATTTAGTTATCTCTTTGTTTATGAACAAGACAAGATTAAATGTTGGTTAACATGGCAAGAGGTGTAGCATAAGTAAACTATCTATTTAGGCAAGTTTAAATGAGTCTGGAAACAACAAACAACAATTCCTATAAATCCCCACATGACATTTAGCAATTAAATGCAAACAACAATTTTAAACATTTTAAATGTTGTTATCATGATGCGGATGACATATACAAGTTTATGCAATTTTATGAAAATGTTGGCATGAGCATGTTATGAAGCATTTGTCACCATGGCGGAAAGAAAGGGATGCCACAATAACGACAACGAAAATGGTGCCACGGCAACATATCGGTTCCGATAGCTCATGGAGATACCGGTGCAAAAGGAAGTGTAATACGTCTCCAACATATCTATAATTTTTTATTGTTCCATGCTGTTATATTATCAATCTTGGATGTTTTCTAATCATTTTATAGTCATTTTATATTATTTTTTGGTACTAACCTATTGACATAGTGCCAAGTGCTAGTTGCTATTTTTTCCATGTTTTTACATCGCAGAAAATCAATACCAAATGGAGTCCAAATGCCATGAAACTTTACGGAGATTTTTGATGGGCTAGAATGAACACAACGGGCCCTGGCTGCGCCTGGGGCGTGCCCCGAGGGGAGCACAACCCACCAGGGCACGCCAGGAGACCTAGGCGCGCCCTGGTGGGTTGTGCCCACCTCGGGTGCCCCCCGGACTGCCTCTTTGCTCTATAAATACCACAATATTCTCAAAACCCTAAGGGAGTCAACGAAATATTCATCTAGCCGCCATAGAGTCCAGAACTGTAGCGACCCGACCTCAGACGGTCAAGTCTCTGTCCTTAAGTGTCATCCCTGGATCGGTATGCTGACACACACAGTACTCGAGGATTTATAACAGAGGTAAATCACATGTATAAAGTAACGTAAAATACTATTACCTCAATCCAAATAGCGGAAGTAACAAGGTTGTGGATTCCCATCAACACCAACGGCAAAGTTGAGTGTAGAAATCGTAACCCTAACGTATCACTTACTCATCGTAAGATTCCTGCAAAATGAGACGTTGTAGCCACAAGGGTCAGTACATTGAATGTACTGGAAAATTCACACCATAGAGAATGATGAACAATGGCTATCACTACATGCATATATAGCTGGTGGAAAAGCTCTATGGTTATAAGGTTTTTGCGAAAAAGCCAAATTTTCCCTACTGCAAAGGAATAAATTTTATTTAACTATCATGGTGGTTGTTAAACATTGAGAGTGTAGACACTAGGGGTGGGCATAAAAACTGAGAACTGAAGACCGGAGCCGAAAAAACTAAGACCGAAGCCGGAAAAACCGAGCACCGGGAATTTGGTTGTTAGCTCGGTTCGCAAATGGCAGAAACCGAATTTAGCTCGGTGAATTCGGTCGTTGGAGTTTGTTAACCGAATCCCCGAACTGACCAAAATACTACTGTGTCGTACTGAAGACCGTACAAAGCCCAATAGCCCATCCACCCACATGAGACAGACCATCCAACACCACATGAAGCCTTTTCCTACCCTTTTCTCATCCACGCGCAGGCACAGTAACTGCAGCTTATCCTAATGCGCTCCATAGTTGAGGCACATCACACAGCACCGCCGTTGTCGATTTGCCTAGCTCTAGGCGGCGGCCGGCCGGCTCCAATGAGTAGCTCCCATACGGTAGCGCGCCCAACGTCCATAGCTCCCACGCGGCGGCGACCAGCGGCGCCAGGCAGCCATGCCTCCCACACGCCTGCGTCCAACGGCGCCCATGGCTCTCCTTCACGGCTGGCGTATTGGATTGACTTTCTTCCTCTCCGCCAGTCTCGGCTCTCTTCGGTTATACCGACCACCGAACCGAATCGTCGATGGACGGAACTATCAGCTATTGGTTTCTCAGAATACCGATCGATTAGTAAAATCTGTAAACTAAATTCCAAAATTAACCGAGGTACCGAACCAATCAGTTCGCTGTAACCGAATGCCCGGTCCTAGTAGACACCCTCTCAATCCCAATTAAGCATCATCATTATAACCCAACAAAATTAATTAAAGTCACATGATGAGATTCACATGATAATCCAAGTACTAGATACTCAAGATGTCCATAAATGGGGACACGGCTAATCATGATTAGTTTATACACACTGCAGAGGTTTGCGCACTTTTCCCCACAAGACTTGATCTCCTCTGTTGGGATTCTCGCACTACATGATGTTTGAGAAACGGATGACCGAGACATAATCTTTCAGAAGCGCTAGCACTTACGAACGGGTAGACCCATTACACCTACTTTCCCCTACATCTGCTAGTCTACCACTGTAAGAGTTCGCACGACTTAATCAACTATGCTAGAGCCCATAGTAGCTTGTGGCTGCACACAGAAGTTTCTATTATGAATAATCTCATGATCCCTTTGAGCCTGGGTGGCAGTCCATAAAAAAACAGGCAATCGCTGGAGTACCCAGGTGCCTAAACAGGCAATCACTGGAATACCCAGGTGCCTCAATCCACCTAGATGTGTGTTAAAGTTTCCACCTTAAATAAACCATTAATTAACAATCTCACATCTGTCATGGATACACTCACCCAACCCACGTCTACTAGCATAGCATGGCAATATAAGCAAACGTAGAAGTAACTCCCAAGGGTTTGATAACAAAACAGGTAATATGTACTACCTCATCTACTTTCCCAAAACCCACAATTTAATTAGATCCTAATCATGCATTGTTTGGGAGTGATCTAATGCAATAAAACTGGGTAGTAAAGGGATATGATCAAAGTGTGAACTTGCCTGCAATGTTGATGAAGATGATTCGCACTCATAACTCTTGATAGTTCTACTCGTCACACTCCGTTTAATCTATCGTGAACAAGCAATAGTAACCACACATAAGAAATCACTCAAAAGGGTCGCGAAGATCAAAGAAAACAATTCGGAAAGCATCAAAACCAAGCAAATAACTCTTGCAACATAAAACAATTTCTAACAGTACCAAAATTATGTGAATTTGGCCTTATCAGAAAGTTTAGGTGAAGAGCTTTAATTTGTAAAAAGAATCAACTCAAACGGAGCTACGAAACTCAAGTTATGATCAAACGAAGTTTGAATTCAAATCTGGTCTATTTCAAATTTTAGAATTTGAAAAACATGTTTGAGTTGGATTATTGGATAGAGGAGATCATAACGAAGATGTGGGCATTGGTTTCATTGGATTTGGACAAACGAGTAAAAAGTTGCGATCGTTTGAAACATAGGGACTAATCTGTAAATAAAATCATCACAGATAGGTCCCTGGCCGAAATTAAAAAGGAAAAAGAAAAACTCTACCGGGCGAACGTTCACTACCGAACGCTAATGAACCAAAACCGTTCACTACAGAACCCTAACTAATGAACGCTCGCGATATAACTAAACCTAAGTAACTAAACCGTCGAAAGGAATAAAACCAAACTAACTAAAGAAAACCGGGGCGATTTTATCGGTTTTACCGGCTCGGGGCGAATAAACCGACGGCGGCGGTTTGGATCGGGGTGGCGGCTTCGGCGACGAGATGCGACTGCGGCGGTGGACGGCTCCGGCGAGCGGGCAGCAACGACGCGAGCAGCGGTGATGCGACGGCTACGGCGACGCGGGCGGCGTGGCAGGCGGCACGGTGGCGAGAAGCGGCGCGGGTGGAGCAGCAGCAGCGAGCGGCGGCGATAACCGACGGCAGCGGCGGCGATCTAGCGAGGGGCGGCGGCGCGAGTGACGAGGAGGAGAGGGCTCAGGCGGCGCCCTTTATAGGAGGGGAGGGGAGGCGTCAGGCGTGGAGGAGGGGGCAAGGCAATGCGGCACGAGAGGCAGACTCCGGGAGGGAAACGACGGCGTCGTGCGGACACAGGAGTCCAACGGGAGGTCAGGGGGTGACGCTGCACTGGGCTGGGCCGGGGCCTGGCTGGCTAGCTGGGCCGGCCCAGTCGGCAAAGAAAGTTTTTTTACAGCGCCAAGAAAAAAAGGAAAAACCTTAAATAAATAAAAAAAACTATTGGCATATAATATACCAAAATTTACAGAAAAAGATTTTCTACAACATGGACATTTTTATAATGCCAAATAAAATCCACACAAATTCAGATAATTCAAAGAGTGCTACTGGTCTAATAAAATCCAATAAAAATCATTTTAAAAATACAAAAATAATTTCAAATTAATTTTTCTCCAATTTTCTATTGCAGGGAATCATGTTACCCTATTTTCCATGTATTTTATTCTTGGAGGAAATAAATTTAAATAAAACCCAAATAACTCCAAATTAAAAATAATTTCAAAAAGGACTTTGAATTTGATCCTTTGAAACTCCCAACTCATATTTCATATGATTTGAAGAAGTCATTTTATCTTCTCTCGTGAAAATCATTGAGTTGCATAAAGTTTCAGAATTCGAAATATTTGCAAGTGAAATTCAAATATTTTCAAAAACCCTTTTCATTTATTTAAATGGAAGAAGTCATATCATCTTCACTCAAGAAGTTTTGTATTTGAATTCACGGAGATCAAAATGCAAAATGAAAGTTTGGGAAAGTCATTTTATTCCCTCTCATTTAACTTTCAAAAAGTTTCGAATTTCACTCAAACAATCACACAACAATCAAACAATCAATCAAATCTATCTATTTATTATAACATTCCAAAATTTAGAATTTTGGGATGTTACAAACCTACCACCCTTAAAATGAATCTCGTCCTCGAGATTCGGAGAGGCTAGCAAGAAAAGGTTAGGATTTGGGGTCTCCTCAAAATCCATCAATCATCACAGGGGTCTGGGGTGCTACCACCCTTAGAAGCATGGTTACGGTTCCATCGAAACTCATATACTTCATCCATATTGTTAACAGTGTCGGTCTTCTTGGATCTTCGGGATAATTCCTTATCCGGGCTCTTCCGGTAGTAGCATAACCTTTACCACAAGTCTTCTGTCCTTTGATCTTGGTAAGGTTCATCCATGACTGGGTCTTCTTAGCTGACGGGTCTGACGCCAATACTAAACAGCTATCATATCTCATGGTGGTTAACGATTTATGGTTTCTCCTGTAGGAAATGGGTCTGGGTTGATCCTCACCGTATAACCTACGGTTGGCAACAGCTGCCTTGTACAAGGGAAAAATTGCTATACCATTCTAAGGTTCAAGGTTTAATACCGTCGTCTCTCTACTATAGGTAAGTCACTCAGATTTTCCATCCCATATAGCAAGGCGAATAATAAGAGTAAGTCGGTATGGTGATCAATCCATCCCGCACCCAAATCATTACCCTGTATACGGTTTAGCGAATCTCGCATTCTAACACTCGGGTCATCCTCACAAGCATTGCAGAATTTCTCTTGCCGACAAACCAAGTTTGGATAAATCCATGGATTCTGCAAGCCAAACAAACATCTATCATTTCTTCACAACTCTCGGATTTTGCGTTACTCCTATAAAATCGTCTGTGAGTAAGGTCGTGATCTCTTCCAGGGTTTTTCCTTCAGCAAGAATGTGCTTGCTCCTTGGCAGGTCCTGGGGCCTGTGGGTATGGCCCATCTCATCACTTGAAATCCTTGAACTCATCCTCGGAGCAACTAGTCATTATTCCAACATCCAGCTTCCAACTTCCTAGCATACTTAAATTCCATCCAATTGTATTGTCTCCCTTCCTTATATTTGCACCAAACTAGGACATGATTTCTCAGACTCATCATGGAATTTCCATTGATCCATATTTCCAACATCATACCTCCTTTATATCCAATAGTAATCCATCTCTTCATCCTCGTGGGATATCCCACATACCGAGATAAAAACTTATACTTATGGAGTCCATATTCCACTTCATGGAACGTCATTATCCTTTCCAGGGTCAAGCGTCCTTACAGGGGAATATTGGCCATCTCTGTATGGCACTTTTTCAACTGGTAAACGTGAAACACGTCATGAACTCCTGACAGTCCTTCCGGTGACTCCAACTTGTTGGCCACTTCTCCCATAAGCTCCAAAACTCGGTATGGTCCTACAAATCTCGGGGCTAACTTTCCCTTAACTCCAATTCGTTTAACTCCTCGCAGAGGGGGCACACAAAGACATGCTCTGTCTCCAATTTCATAGACTACCTCCTTGCGTTTTCTAGTCTGCATAACTCTTCTGCCTGGACTGAGCTACCTTCAGTCTATCTCGAATCAACTTAACATTCTCTTCTGACTCCTTGATCACATTTGGTCCAAACAACTGACGGTCTCCAACTTCATCCCACATACTCTTGGAGTATCACACATATCGAGACAAAACTCATATTCATTTTGTCCGAAATCCACTCAGTGGAGTATCCTTATCTTTTCCAGGGGTCAAGGGTTCTTACAGGGTACTACCACTCTTAAAATGCACAAATCTTCCATAGACCATATTTCTCATATCCTCAAAAATGGCCAAAATTCTTCTTCATAGAGTAACAACTCATAAAATCCATATCAGTACCATCGAAGCTAACTTTAGTCATTCTCAAATGATTACAATCTCTTGCTTTTCCATTACATGTCTCAACTCAACACCTCAATACAAAAGAAAATGTTCTGACTTCTACTACTCCACTTCTTTCGTTGCAAACTCAACTATCTAGCACAAGTTTCCTTCTCCTTGGGGCATTCCCTGGCAAAGTGCCCTGCTCCATTGCAACTAAAACATATTACTTCTGACAAGTCTTGAGGTTTCCTTTTTGGGCAACTGTTGAGGTAGTGCCCTGACTCCTTGCACCTGTAACAGGTGATATGACTCAGGTTCCTCCTGGGCTCCAATCGGTTTCTCTTCCTGTACTTTTCCATTCCAATCAGGGCATCTATTTCCTGTGGGTCGTATTCTACTTCCTCTGTCAGGAATTCTACTAGATCCCCATTCAAACAATTTTGGGAGATGTGTCCTTCTTCTCCACATGAATAGCAAGACTTAGTGCAGGGTTTACTCGGGTCTTCTTTAGGTGTGTCCTCCATCTCTTCCTTCATCACAGTTTCTTCTAAAATTTCCATGAGGGCTCCTTTCATTACTTCTTTCTTCTGCTGGATGGTTCATTGTGCCATGGGGTAAATGTGACACTGAGCGGGATAGTGGGTAGTCCCTTCACACAAGAAACAAGTAATCTGCCTAGTTGGGCATTCTTCAACTGGGTGACTTCCTTCACAATTAGGGCATTCATCCTTGTGTTCTTTATGGGTGTGTACTATTTCTCCACAGATCTTGCATGCACAAGGTTTCTTCGTATCCTTTTCATAAGGCTTCAACTTCTGGGACACAAGGTGAGATCTTTGCAGAGTCAACTTTAATTCTCTCCAAGTGGTTACTCCTTGCCATCCATTCATGGTTTGGTACATCCTCCACCAAGTAGCAGCACCTCTTTCAAAGCACTGAAGAGCATGCTGTGTCATATCATTTCCAACTATAGGGTTATTCTCCATGTGATCCTCCATGTTCTGAATCCATCGATCTGTCTCTAACTGACTCATCGGTCCAAAAAATACAAGCTCATCTTCATTCATCCTCCATTGGGTCCATGTGGGTTTGAGGTAAGATAAGAGAGTTAGAGAGGGATACACACAATACAAACAAAAGTTTTGAAAAGACAGATTTTATTTGTGACTGTCGGAAAAACATCAAACAAATGACAGCTCACAAACATCACATCTAACATAGGTATATAACAGGGGTTTGGTCTTCTAAAGGTCAATAAATCTTCAAAGTCATCAAACTCTTCAAGTCTTGTTCATGCCTCCAATGGCTTCTTCCGATCATGCTTGTCTTTCTCAAACCCTTTTGCCAGATCATTTCTGTTGACACGAAGTCTCTCATGACGTCCTTCAATATTCTGGAGTTGCGTTCCAAACTTCTGGTTTCAACATCCTTCGCATGAACCATGGTCCTACTGTCCTTTAGTTCCTGACAAATCTCTGGCATCTCGAGGTTTTGTTCCTCTAATTTGGCTACTTTAGCTTCTAGGTCCTAAGTTCTTCACGAAATGCTTCCTTGTGGAAATACGGCTTCGTAAAGGTCCACCCTAAACTTCTTGATGTAATACTCTAGATCCTGGTGATACACCAGCTAAGGTTAAAACTTCATCTTTTGCTGATAGGTGCTCCATCAGCCTTCTACCATTCAATCCTTCTGAAGAAATGCTTGCTTAACTCAGCCTGGTGACAAATAGCATAAGCGGGCGATGACATCACGGATAACCGTGTTTCTGCTCTTGTCATTTACATGAGCTATCATTCCATAGTTGATATCTCCAGCCTTAGGGTTTTCAAAACTTCGAGTTCTCATGCTCCTTGTTTCAGTCTTTCTCCGATACACCTTGATCCCGGTATTGATAGCTTCAATAGTCTGCCAAGTTCCATAAGGGGTGCCTTCCTAGCTAGGTCATACAAATCTGGAAAATTCTACGGCCTTCAAACTCTCCTAGTCTTCGGAGTCTTCACCTGTTGTAGTTTCCATTATGCACGGTAAAATCCTCTTCATTCCAAAATGATCTTACTTGTCAGATATCTTGTACTTCTTGGAGTGGTCTCATCAGTCGAATCTTTGTGGTCAAAAGAGAAAAGGGGTATGGTCTCACTAAAAGGGAATATTTGAATAAGCTTAGAAGAGAGGAGGTAAAAGATCTTTTTGAAAAGAAAATTTTAGAGAAAAATCTTTCCTATGGGCTTGCCAGTTTCTAGGGTCACGTCCTACAGTCAACATGTGCTCTGATACCATCTCGTAGCGACCCGACCTCAGACGGTCAAGTCTCTGTGCTTAAGTGTCATCCCTGGATCGGTATGCTGACACACACAGTACTCAAGGATTTATAACAGGGGTAAATCACATGTATAAAGTAACGTAAAATACTATTACCTCAATCCAAATAACGGAAGTAACAAGGTTGTGGATTCCCATCAACACCAACGACAAAGTTGAGTGTAGAAATCGTAACCCTAACGTATCACTTACTCGTCGTAAGATTCCTGCAACATGAGACGTTGTAGCCACAAGGGTGAGTACATTGAATGTACTGGCAAATTCACACCATAGAGAATGATGAACAATGGTTATCACTACATGCATATATGGCTGGTGAAAAAGCTCTATGGTTATAAGTTTTTGCGAAAAAGCCAATTTTTCCCTACTGCAAAGGGATAAATTTTATTTAACTATCATGGTGGTTGTTAAACATTGAGAGTGTAGACACCCTCTCAATCCCAATTAAGCATCATCATTATAACCCAACAAAATTAACTAAAGTCACATGATGAGATTCACATGATAATCCAAGTACTAGATACTCAACATGTCCATAACCGGGGACACGTCTAATCATGATTAGTTTATACAATGTGCAGAGGTTTGTGCACTTTTCCCCACAAGACTCGATCTCCTCCATTGGGATTCTCACACTACATGATGTTTGAGAAACGGATGACCGAGACATAGTCTTTCAGAAGCGCTAGCACCTTACGAATGGGTAGACCGTTACACCTACTTTCCCCTACATCTGCTAGTCTACCACTTTAAGAGTTCGCATGACTTAATCAACTATGCTGGAGCCCATAGTAGCTTGTGTCTGCACACAAAAGTTTCTAGTATGAATAATCTCATGATCCCTTTGAGCCTGGGTGGCGGTCCATAAAAAACAGGCAATCGCTGGAGTACCCAGGTGCCTAAACAGGCAATCGCTGGAATACCCAGGTGCCTCAATCCACCCAGATGTGTGTTAAAGTTGCCACCTTAAATAAACCATTAATTAACAATCTCACATCTGTCATGGATACACTCACCCAACCCATGTCTACTAGCATAGCATGGCAATATAAGCAAATGTAGAAGTAACTCCCAAGGGTTTGATAACAAAACAGGTAATATGTACTACCTCATCTACTTTCCCAAAACCCACAATTTAATTAGATCCTAATCATGCATTGTTTGGGGAGTGATCTAATGCAATAAAACTGGGTAGTAAAGGAATATGATCAAAGTGTGAACTTGTCTACAATGTTGATGAAGATGATTCGCACTCATAACTCTTGATAGTTCTACTCGTCACACTGTTCAATCTATCGTGAACAAGCAATAGTAACCACACATAAGCAATCACTCAAAAGGGTCGGGAAGATCAAAGAAAACAATTCGGAAAGCATCAAAACCAAGCAAATAACTCTTGCAACATAAAACAATTTCTAACAGTACCAAAATTATGTGAATTTGGCCTTATCAGAAAGTTTAGGTCAAGAGCTTTAATTTGCAAAAAGAATCAACTCAAACAGAGCTACGAAACTCAAGTTATGATCAAACGAAGTTTGAATTCAAATCTGGTCTAATTCAAATTTTAGAATTTCAAAAACATGTTTGAGTTGGATTGCTGGATAGAGGAGATCATAACGAAGATGTGGGCATTGGTTTCGTTGGATTTGGACAAACGCGTAAAAAGTTGTGGTCGTTTGAAACAGAGGGACTAATATGTAAATAAAATCATCACAGATAGGTCCCTGGCCGAAATTAAAAAGGAAAAAGAAAAAACTCTACCGGGCGAACGTTCGCTAGCGAACACTAATGAACGAAAACCGTTCACTACAGAACCCTAACTAATGAACGCTCGCGATATAACTAAACCTAAGTAACTAAACCGTTGAAAGGAATAAAACAAACTAACTAAAGAAAACCGGGGTAGTTTTATCGGTTTTACCGGCTCGGGGCGAATAAACCGACGACGGCGGCTCCGGCGACGAGATGCGGCTGCGGCGGCGGATGGCTCCGGCGAGCGGGCAGCGGCGATGCGACGGCTACGGCGACGCGGGCGGCGCGGTGGTGAGGAGCGGCGCGGGTGGAGCAGCAGCAGCGAGCGGTGGCGGTAACCGACGGCGGCGGCGGCGATCTAGCGAGGGGCGGCGGCGCGAGTGACGAGGAGGAGAGGGCCCGGGTGGCGCCCTTTATAGGAGGGGAGGGGAGGCGTCAGGCGTGGAGGAGGGGGCAAGGCAAGGCGGCGCGAGAGGCGGACTCCGGGAGGGAAACAGCGATGGCGGCGTCGTATGGACGCGGGAGTTCGACGGGAGGTCGGGGGTAACACTGTGCTGGGCTAGGCCGGGGCCTGGCTGGCTAGCTGGGCCGGCCCAGTCGGCAAAGAAATTTCTTTTTACAGCGCCAAGAAAAAAAAAGAAAAACCTTAAATAAATAAATAAAACTATAGGCATATAATATACCAAAATTTACAGAAAAAGATTTTCTACAACATGGACATTTTTATAATGCCAAATAAAATCCACACAAATTCAGATAATTCAAAGAGTGCTACTGGTCTAATAAAATCCAATAAAAATCATTTTAAAAATACCAAAATAATTTCAAATTAAATTTTCTCCAATTTTCTATTGTAGGGAATCATGTTACCCTATTTTCCATGTATTTTATTCTTGGAGGAAAATAATTTGAATAAAACCAAAATAACTCCAAATTAAAAATAATTTCCAAAAGGACTTTGAATTTGATCCTTTGAAACTCCCAACTCATATTTCATATGATTTGAAGAAGTCATTTTATCTTCTCTTGTGAAAATCATTGAGTTGCATAAAGTTTCAGAATTGGAAATATTTCCAAGTGAAATTCAAATATTTTCAAAAACACTTTTCATTTATTTAAATGGAAGAAGTCATATCATCTTCAGTCAAGAGTTTTGTATTTGAAAAGTATTTGAATTCACGGAGATCAAAATGCAAAATGAAAGTTTGGGAAAGTCCTTTTATTCCCTCTCATTTAACTTTCAAAAAGTTTCGAATTTCACTCAAACAATCACACAACAATCAAAAAATCAGTCAAATCTATCTATTTATTATAACATTCCAAAATTTAGAATTTTGGGATGTTACAAGAAGGACCAGATCCAATCTAGACACCATGTAGCGACCCGACCTCAGACGGTCAAGTCTCTGTGTATCTGTGTCATCCCTTGATCAGTATGCTGGCACACACAGTACATCAATGTATATATCAAAGTGCAATCACATGTATAAATAACGTAAAAATGTTATATACCTCATAATTCTCAGTGGAAACAAACAATCGGGTGTGGAGTCCCATCAACGCCATCGGCAAGTTGAGTGTAGACCGTAACCCAATCAAGGAAACTCACTCGTCATATAAAATCCTACAACATGATACGTTGCTGCCGTGTAGGTCAGTACATTGAATGTACCGGCAAGGTCACTGTAAGAAAAACAGATGATAAACTATACTACACGCAATATGGCTTTGTGGCTCTGGGTCTGAGTTTTTTTTTGCATAAAAGCTGGTTTTATTTTTCCCTACATCAAAGGAATTTCAGGAGTCTGTACTACGAAGTTTTCTATCATGATATGGTTCCGCCAACCGATGTCTCATTGCCCAAAATCATCATAAGTTGCCCACAATTAAATTATCAGTCCGGTGTTGAGAGTTCCGAGATAGATCCAACTCTAGTGGCTCAAGTTGTCTGTAACCGGGGACACGGCTAATCGATTAGGTTTCAACCCTCTGCAGAGGTTTGTACACTTTACCCGCAAGATTCGATCCCTCTCATTACATTCTCGCACTTCAAGGTGTTTGAGAACAAGATGACCGAAACATGGTCTTCCAAAGAGTTCCTCTGACCACTGTCCGGTGCTCATCCAATCCTACCGTGGTTCTACATCTGCTAGCACTGTCCCAGCCAGAGTCACCACTAAGGTCAACCAAGCCAGAGCCCATAGTGACTTGCGGTTGCATAGGTAACCTTCCGGGCATGAATTATTCTTCCGTCTCTTTGAGTCTGGGTGAAGCTTTCCGCAAGACGTCATGGCGCTTCTCCATGCATCCCGGCCATCCATTGGTTCCTCTAGGGTGTCCGTCAACCGTCCTTCACCCAGTAGTGTGTATTGAATTCTTGTCTCGAGTCTCGAAATCTTGAGGCCTTGGAGTCTTGAAGATGCAGTCCTTGCCGATGCCATCATGAAGTTGTCGCCATTGATGTAGAGTCCTCCTTCTTCACACCACTCTCGTGCACTCATACCAAACCCCGTCTACTATAGCGTAGAATTAAAACTATATAACGTCCCGAGCTTGGTAACAAGGAGATGGGTTTCTACCTCATGCATTCTACACAACTACAAGATTCAATAACACTACTGGAGGGATTGTTGAAAGGATGCTACTACATGAAAATAAAACATAGGTATGGAAAACATGGTCAAAGTGAACTTGCCTGGTATTACATGATGAAGATAATAACGCTCTTGGAATCTTTGATAAACTACTCGTCACTTCGAGAAAATCTATATAGTCAAACATTATACTCACATAAGTAATAATCCTAGCAAACAATACTAGCAATCAAAATTAACAGCCAAAAAGCAATAAATAAAATAATAATGAAGTCAAAGAAAACCAAATAGAATTCCAAAAAAAACTTCAAGAAAGCAAGGGAGAAACCAACTCACACAATAACAGACAATACTCTCGTAGCAACACCAAATTACTCTAACAATTTTTTTCTACAACAAAGAAAATATAATTCTAATGAAACAATAGAAAATAATTTACTAAAGCATTCACTAGCAAAAAGAACTAGTATAAAAACTATTATAACTATCTAGTTAACACTAGAACAACTATAACAACTAGAAAACACTAAGCCAATAGTAAACAATACTAAAATAATTTATGAAAACTTATTTTACTCCTAAATAACGGAACCAATAACAACATATATTGAAGTGGCAAAAAGAAATACATTAAAACTAATAAAACTATTTTTATCAACTACCACTATGAACTAAACAAACAAATACTAAAACAGTAGCTAAACACTAATAAATAACTACAAAATTTATCTACCATAGTCTAACAGAAACATATGACAACATGTAAAAATCTACAAAAAGAATTAGCTGAAAATAATTAAAAACACTAATTATATGACTAAAACAACTACATAAGCAAAACAGTACTGTTTTCACAATAAACCTAATTAAAATAAACTAAAAATAAATAACTATAAGCTACTGGATAGACAAAACAATAACAAAACAGTAGCAAAAAGAATAAATCAAAAATATTTTATAAAACTCAAAATATGACCAAAATAGTGATTTGAACAAATTCATGCAAACTCAAATTTAAACTACTAAAATTTGAAATCCAATTGCACAAACAGAAGATTCAAGAAATTTTGAATCTAATGCAAAAAGAATCACTCAATTTGGATCTAAAACATAAAAGATATTAAATATCTAAGATTGAAACTTTTCTGTTTTTAAAAACAATAACGAAAATACACCAACAAAAATAAACGGACAAGTGCTACGCGTCAGGCTGCTATTGGGCTAAACGGTGGGCGATCTGTACCTATATTGCGCTCGGCTGAAACTTAACAAAAACATGCACGGACGTTTAATAAAAGAAACCGGCGAACCGGTTCGATCTAACCCGTAACTAAACTGTAAATAAAACTGATCTATTTAATAAAAACCTAACTGTTCACCGCAATCTAATCTACAACATCGTAGGGAGATCGGACAGTCGAGGGCTTACCGCGGCAGTGGAAGAGCTCCGGCGAGGTTGTCGTCGGCGGTGGCAGCTCGGGGATGACGCGGGCGAGGCCTCCGGTGGTCCTCGGCGATGGGGAAGGCGACGGGCGGACGCGGCACGTCGCTCCGGTCTTGATGCTGATGGAGTTTGTCTCCAGGGAGGTCCGAGGTGAGCTAGGCGAGCTTGGCGGGCTTCGGCTCCGATGGTGGGCACCGGTGGTGTTGCGGAGCAAGGGCTCCAGTGCTCCTTGAGCTCCGGGAAATGGTCGACGCGGCGCAGAAGGTCGAGGGAAGGCCGCGAGTGAGATTTGGAGGTGATGGGGAGGTGTGAGGTGCTCGGGTGGGCGGCAATGGCGGCGGTGGCCGAGGTGAGCTCCGGCGAGCGATTAGGGCGTGAACAGAGGGGTTTGGGACTGCTTTCGGGGCGGAAACGGATGATGGTGGGCAACTTATATAGGGCGTGGGGTTCTTGGAGGAGGGGGCGGATCGGGGATCATGGTCCCGAGATCTCCGGGATTCCGGCGGCGGTTGAACGCGCTCTGGTGCGTCGTTGCGTGTAGAGGAAGAAGAAGAGGGGTGGGGCCCCGCGTCAGTGACCGTGGGAGGGAGCGAGGTGGAACGGGCGATCGAGCGGAGAGGTACTCGGTGCAAGCTGCGCGCTACTGGGCTACGCGAAGAGAGATAGCAAGGGAGATGGGCCACGGCGTTAGTGGGCTTCAGCCAAGAAAACAAAACTTTTCTTTTAAATAAAGACATAGAAAGAAAAAAATGAAATAAGGAAAAGAAATAAAAGTTTACCTAGGCATATTATATATCAAAATGTTCATAAAAGGAAACCCTAAAACATGAATTGTTTCTCAAAGACAAATAAAATACACAACAATTCAAAAAAAAAGTCAAACAGTGTTGTTGTTGCAATAAACTACAGTAAAATTCATTTTTTTAAATAACAGAATTATTTCAACTTTATTTTTCTCCACTTTTGTACTGTAGGGAATCATTTTACCCTAATTTCCATATATTTTAGTTTTGGAGAAAAATAATTTGAATAAAACCAAATAACTCCAAATTGAATGTGGGTTACAAAATATCTTCAAAGGGACTTTAATTTGATTCCTTTAAACTTCCAACTCACATTTCATATAATTTGAAGAAGTCATTTTATCTTCTCTCATGAAAATCATTGAGTTGCATAAAGTCTGTGAATTTGAAATATTTTCAAATGGAATTCAAATCCTTTCAAATCCCTTTTAATTTCTTTAAATGGAAGAAGTCATATCATCTTCACTCTAGGATTTTGCATTTGAGAAGAATTTGAATTCATGGAGATCAGAATGCAAAGTGAAAAGTTTGGGAAAGTCATTTCATTCCCTCTATTCAACTTCCAAAAAAGTTTCAAATTCCACTCTATTTCACATAATCAGTCACACAACAATCGAACAAACAATCATAAATATTTATTTAACACAAAATTCCAAAATTTAGAATTTTGGGATGTTACAAACCTACCACACTTAAAATGAATCTTGTCCTTGAGATTCGAAGAGGTTAGCAAGAAAAAGTTAGGGTTTGGAGGTCTTCCAGCAAATCCATCGACCAGAGAGGTCTGGGGTGCTACCACACTTAAAAGCAAGGCTATGGTTCCGACAAAATTCATGTGCTCCATCCTTTGGGTTGACGGTGCCGGTCTTCTCATATTCTCCGGAATAACTCTTTCACTGGTGCTCTTCCGGTCGGGGCATGACCTTTTTCTCAGAATTTTGTGTCCTCTCAATCTTGGTGAGGTTCTTCCGAAGAGTGAGTCTTCATATCTGACATGTGTGTCATCAATACTAAGGAACTATCGGAACCTCCCGGCGGTCAACAATTTATGGCTTCTCCTGCAGGAAAATGGCTGGGGTTGAATCTCACCGTATATCCTACAATAGGCAATGGTTGCCTATACAGGGGTCCATCGTTCTACCATCCTATGGTTTAAACAAGGTTTGATATCGTTGTGTCTCTACTATGGGTAAGTCACTTAGATTTACCATTCCAAATAGCAAGAGCGAATGATACGAGTAAGTCGATATGGTGATCAATCCATCCCGCACCCGAATCATTACCCTGTATAAGGTTTAGTGAATCTCGCATTTCTAACACTCGTTCATTCTCACAAGCATTGCAGAATTCCCTCGTCCTCGAACAGGGTTCGGGTAATTCCATTGTTTCCGCAAGCTGAACAAAACATCCATCGTTCTTCACGACTCTCATGTTTTTGTCTATCCTCCTAGTAAATGTATGCTGATTGAATCACCGATTCTTCCAAATTTCTTCCTTCATAAAGGTTACGTCTGTTCCTTTTCAAATCCTGGGCCTGTGGGTTATGGCCCACTTCAACACTTGTACAAGTTTAACTCATCCTTGGAGTAACTCTTGTTCCATATTACACCTCCTTTAAATCCAATAGTACTCCGTTTCTTAATAACCATCGTATCAAAAGAAAAACTCCAACTTTTTTTTCTCCGAACTCCAATCTGTGGGACATATTTCCTTTTCCATTGGCCGGGTGTTCTTACAGGGTACTACCACCATTGAAATGCACAAATTCTTCCATGGACCATATTTCTCATATCCTTGAAAATGGTCAACATCTTTGTTCATAGAGTAAAAACTCATATAATATGACGTGTGAAATCATAACACATTAACTTTATTGATTCATGATTTCATTACAATCTCTGAAACTCTCATTACATAAATTCAACTCCATATCCTCATGAAAAATAAATGTGCTTCCTACTACACTTATTATGAATACCAAAATCTCAACTACTCAGCTCCAGCTTTCATCTTGTCGGGGCATTTACTAGCATAATGTCCTGCTTCCTTGCAACAAAAACAAATAATTTTCGATAAGTCTTTGGGATTCTCGGGGATGGTGTCTGTTCTTAGGGTTCTTGGTTTCTTCTCTGGACATTTATTGGCATAGTGGCCTAAGATCTTGCACTTGAAACATGTGATATAACTCAGGTCCTTCTCTGCAGAAATTGGGTTGTTCTGGGGATACCTTCGTTTTCTCTTCCCGGGCTTTTCCGTAATGATCAAAGCTTCTATTCCCTGATGGTCAAACTTCACTTCTACTGTCGGGAAATCTCTCAGATACTCTTCTCTTTCCTTTGTGAAATACCGTGAAAAATGTCCTTCTTCTCCACATGAATAGCAGACATGAACGTAAAATCTATTTAGGCCTTCACCATCAAGGTCTCCAATAACTTCCTTCATCGCAGGTTCTTTTGAATTTTTCCTCAGGGTTTCTTTCATGACTTCTTTCTTCTGCTTGGTAATTTTCTTGTACCTTGGGGTAAATGTGACACTAACCAGGGTAGTGTGTAGTTCCTTCACACAGGAAACAAGTAACTTGCCCAGTCGGGCACTCTTCGGCTGGGTGATTCTCCTCGCAATGAGCGCATCCATCCTTGTGTTCCTCTTGGATGTGTCCTATTTATCCACATATCTTGCATGCACAAGTTTGCTTCATCCAGTTATCACGGTGCTTCCGGATGAGACATGATCTCATCAGAGTCTTCTTGAATTCCTCCCAAGTTCTTGCTTCGTTACAACCTTGTATGGCTTGATGCATTTTCCACTAGATTACAGCACTTTCTGTAAAGTAATGAAGTGCGTATTGAACCTCATACTTCCTTGCAATCAATTTTTTTTCTAAAGTGATCCTCCATGTTTTTAATCCATAGCTCTGCCTCCAACTGAGTCATCAGTGCAGAGAATACTAGTCCAACTTCCTTGGTCATCTATGGGGTCCAAGTGTTTTGGGTTGAGATACGGAAGATAGAGGGAGATACAGGCAATACAAACAATAGTTTTGAAGAAACAGGATTTATTTTGTGGCTGTCGGAAAAACATCAAACAAATGACATCTCACAAATTGGCGCATCTAATGTAAGTATATAATAGGGGTTTTGGTCATCTAAGGGTCAAATAATTCTTCAGATTCTTCAAGTTCTTCAAGTCTTCGGAGTCTTCAACTATTGTAGCATCAACTCTTCTAATGCACAGTGAAATCCTCTTTACTCTGAAATGGTCATCGATTGTCCGACATCTTGTCCTTCTTGGAGCGACTTCAGTTGATCCTCTGTGTGGTCAAAAGGGAAAGGGGTATATTCTAACTATTTGAGGTAGGAGAGGATATTTGATAAAATCAGAAAAGATGAGAAGTAATGGATTCTTTTGAAAATAAAATTTTAGAGATTTCCTGTCCTAGGAGCTTTCCAATTTCTAGGGTCACGTCCTACAGTCAACATGTGCTCTGATACCATATCTGTAGCGACCCGACCTCAGACGGTCAAGTCTCTGTGTATCTGTGCCATCCCTGGATCAGTATGCTGGCACACACAGTACATCAATGTATATATCAAAGTGCACTCACATGCATAAATAACGTAAAACTGGTATATACCTCATAATTCTCAGCGGAAACAAACAATCGGGTGTGGAGTCCCATCAACGCCATCGGCAGGTTGAGTGTAGACCGTAACCCAATCAAGGAAACTCACTCATCATATAAAATCATGTAACATGATACGTTGCAGCCGTGTAGGTCAGTACATTGAATGTACCCGCAAGATCACTGTAAGAAAAACAGATGATAAACTATACTACACGCAATATGGCTTTGTGGCTCTGGGTCTGAGTTTTTTTTGCATAAAAGCTGGTTTTATTTTTCCCTACATCAAAGGAATTTCAGGAGTCTGTACTACGAAGTTTTCTATCATGACATGGTTCCGCCAACCGATGTCGCATTGCCCAAAATCATCATAAGTTGCCCACAATTAAATTATCAGTCCGGTGTTGAGAGTTCCGAGATAGATCCAACTCTAGTGGCTCAAGTTGTCTGTAACCGGGGACACGGCTAATCGATTAGGTTTCAACCCTCTGCAGAGGTTTGTACACTTTACCCGCAAGATTCGATCCCTCTCATTACATTCTCGCACTTCAAGGTGTTTGAGAACAAGATGACCGAAACATGGTCTTCCAAAGAGTTCCTCTGACCACTGTCCGGTGCTCATCCAATCCTACCGTGGTTCTACATATGCTAGCACTGTCCCAGCTAGAGTCACCACTAAGGTCAACCAAGCCAGAGCCCATAGTGACTTGCGGTTGCATAGGTAACCTTCCGGGCATGAATTATTCTTCCGTCTCTTTGAGTCTGGGTGAAGCTTTCCGCAAGACGTCATGGCGCTTCTCCATGCATCCCGGCCATCCATTGGTTCCTCTAGGGTGTCCGTCAACCGTCCTTCACCCAGTAGTGTGTATTGAATTCTTGTCTCGAGTCTCGAAATCTTGAGGCCTTGGAGTCCTGAAGATGCAATCCTTGCCGATGCCATCATGAAGTTGTCGCCATTGACGTAGAATCCTCCTTCTTCACACCACTCTCGTGCACTCATACCAAACCTCCTCTACTATAGCGTAATATTAAAACTATATAACATCCCGGGCTTGGTAACAAGGAGATGGGTTTCTACCTCATCCATTCTACTCAACTACAAGATTCAATAACACTACTGGAGGGATTGTTGAAAGGGTCCTACTACATGCAAATAAAACATAGGTATGGAAAACATGGTCAAAGTGAACTTGCCTGGTATTACTTGATGAAGATAATAACACTCTCGGAATCTTTGATAAACTATACGTCACTCCGAGAAAATCTATATAGTCAAACATTTTACTCACATAAGTAATAATCCTAGCAAACAATACTAGCAATCGAAATTAACAACCAAAAAGCAATAAATAAAACAATAATGAAGTCAAAGAAAACCAAATAGAATTCCAAAAAAAACTTCAAGAAAGCAAGGGAGAAACCAACTCACACAATAACAGACAATACTCTCGTAGCAACACCAAATTACTCTAACAATTTTTTTCTACAACAAAGAAAATATAATTCTAATGAAACAATAGAAAATAATTTACTAAAGCATTCACTAGCAAAAAGAACTAGTATAAAAACTATTATAACTATCTAGTTAACACTAGAACAACTATAACAACTAGAAAACACTAAGCCAATAGTAAACAATACTAAAATAATTTATGAAAACTTATTTCACTCCTAAATAACAGAACCAATAACAACATATATTGAAGTGGCAAAAAGAAATACATTAAAACTAATAAAACTATTTTTATCAACTACCACTATGAACTAAACAAACAAATACTAAAACAGTAGCTAAACACTAATAAGTAACTACATAAATTTATCTACTGTAGTCTAACAGAAACATATGACAACATGTAAAAATCTACAAAAATAATTAACTAAAAATAATTAAAAACACTAATTATATGACTAAAACAACTACATAAGCAAAACAGTACTGTTTTCGCAATAAACCTAACTAAAATAAACTAAAAATAAATAACTATAAGCTACTGGATATACAAAACAATAAAAAAAACATTAGCAAAAAGAATCAATCAAAAATATTTTATAAAACTCAAAATATGACCAAAATAGTGATTTGAACAAATTCATGCAAACTCAAATTTAAACTAGTAATATTTGAAATCCAATTGCACTAACAGAAGATTAAAGAAATTTTGAATCTAATGCAAAAAGAATCACTCAATTTGGATCTAAAACATAAAAGATATTGAATATCTAAGATTGAAACTTTTCTGTTTTTAACAACAGAAACGAAAATACACCAACAAAAAAACGGACAAGTGCTATGCGTCAGGCTGCTACTGGGCTAAACGGTGGGCGATCTGTACATATATTGCGCTCGGCCGAAACTTAACAAAAACTTGCATGCACGTTTAATAAAAAGAAACCGGCGAACCGGTTTGATCTAACCCGTAACTAAACCGTAAATAAAACCGATCCATTTAACAAAAACCTAACTATTCACCGCAATCTAATCTACAACGTCGTAGGGAGATCGGACGGTCGAGGGCTTACCGTGGCGGTGGAAGAGCTCCGGCGAGGTTGTCATCGGCGGTGGCAGCTCGGGGATGACGCGGGCGAGGCCTCCGGTGGTACTCGGCGACGGGGAAGGCGACGGGCGGACGCGGCGCGTCGCTGCGGTCTCGATGCTGATGGAGTTCGTCTCCAGGGAGGTCTGAGGTGAGCTAGGCGAGCTTGGTGGGCTTCGGCTCCGGCGGTGGGCACCGGTGGTGTTGCGAAGCAAGGGCTCCAGTGCTCCTCGAGCTCCGGGAAATGGTCGACGCGGCGCAGAAGGTCGAGGGAAGGCCGTGGGAGAGCTATGGAGGTGATGGGGAGGTGTGAGGTGCTTGGGTGGGCGGCAATGGCGGCGGTGGCCGAGGTGAGCTCCGGCGAGCGATTACGGCGTGAACAGAGGGGTTTGGGACTGCTTTCGGGCGAAAACGGACGAGGGTGGGCAACTTATATAGGGCGTGGGGTTCTTGGAAGAGGGGTGGATCGGGGATCGCGATCCCGAGATCTCCGGGATTCCGGCGGCAGTTGAACGCGCTCTGGTGCGTCGTTGCGTGCAGAGGAAGAAGAAGAGGGGTGGGGCCCGGCGTCAGTGACCGCGGGAGGGAGCGAGGTGGAACGGGCGACCGAGCGGAGAGGGACTCGGTGCAAGCTGCGCGCTACTGGGCTGCGCGAAGAGAGATAGCAAGGGAGATGGGCCACGGTGTTAGTGGGCTTTGGCCAAAAAAACAAAACTTTTCTTTTAAATAAAGATAGAGAAAGAAAAAATGAAATAAATAAAAGAAATAAAAGTTTACCTAGGCATATTATATATCAAAATGTTCATAAAAGGAAATCCTAAAACATGAACTGTTTCTCAGAGACAAATAAAATACACAGCAATTCAAAAATAGTCAAGCAGTGATGTTGTTGCAATAAACTACAATGAAACTCATTTTTTAAAATAACAAAATCATTTTATCCTAATTTCCATATATTTTAGTTTTGGAGAAAAATAATTTGAATAAAACCAAATAACTCCAAATTGAATGTGGGTTTCAAAAAACCTTCAAAGGGACTTTAATTTGATTCCTTTAAACTTCCAACTCATATTTCATATAATTTGAAGAAGTCATTTTATCTTCTCTCATGAGAATCATTGAGTTGCATAAAGTTTGTGAATTTGAATTTTTTTCAAATGGAATTCAAATCCCTTTTCATTTCTTTAAATGGAAGAACTCATATGATCTTCACTCTAGGACTTTGCATTTGAGAAGAATTTGAATTCATGGAGATCAGAATGCAAAGTGAAAAGTTTGGGAAAGTCATTTCATTCCCTCTCATTCAACTTTCAAAAAAGTTTCAAATTCCACTCAATTTCACACAACAATCAAAGAAACAATCATAAATATTTATTTAACATAACATTCCAAAATTTAGATTTTTGGGATGTTACAAACCTACCACACTTAAAATGAATCACGTCCTCGAGATTCGAAGAGGTTAGCAAGAAAAAGTTAGGGTTTGGAGGTCTTCCAGCAAATCCATCGACCAGAGAGGTCTGGGGTGCTACCACACTTAAAAGCAAGGCTATGGTTCTGACAAAATTCATGTGCTCCATCCTTTGGGTTAACGGTGCCGGTCTTCTCATATTCTCTGGAATAACTCTTTCACGGGTGCTCTTCCGGTCGGGGCATGACCTTTTTCTCAGAATTTTGTGTCCTCTCAATCTTGGTGAGGTTCTTCCAAAAAGTGGGTATTCATATCTGACATGTCTGTTGTCAATACTAAGGAACTATCGGAACCTCCCAGCGGTCAACAATTTATGGCTTCTCCTGCAGGAAAATGGCTGGGGTTGAATCTCACCGTATATCCTACAATAGGCAACGGTTGCCTATACAGGGGTCCATCGTTCTACCATCCTATGGTTTAAACAAGGTTTGGTATTGTCGTCTCTCTACTATGGGTAAGTCACTCAGATTTACCATTCCAAATAGCAAGAGCGAATGATACGAGTAAGTCGATATGGTGATCAATCCATTCCGCACCCGAATCATTAC
Source organism: Triticum dicoccoides (assembly GCF_002162155.2). Lineage (NCBI taxonomy): Eukaryota > Viridiplantae > Streptophyta > Magnoliopsida > Poales > Poaceae > Triticum > Triticum dicoccoides. The sequence continues at coordinate 337,365,510 of NC_041380.1, read as the reverse complement.
CCTGTATAAGGTTTAGCGAATCTCGCATTTCTAACACTCGGTCATTCTAGCAAGCATTGCAGAATTTCCCTTGTCCTCGAACTAGGTTCGGGTAAATCCATTATTTCTGCAAGCTGAGCAAAACATCTATCGTTCTTCATGACTCTCATGTTTTTGCGTATCCTCCTAGTAAACGTATGCTGATTGAATCACCGATTATTCCAAATTTCTTCCTTCTTCAAGGTTACGTCTGTTCCTTTTCAAATCCTGGGCCTGTGGGTTATGGCCCACTTCAACACTTGTACAAGTTTAACTCATCCTTGGAGTAACTCTTGTTCCATATTACACCTCCTTTAAATGGGAAAACTTTGTTCTTGCCACTCTAGTTTTTGCCAACTTTGCTTATGACACTATAGAATTTGACATCTCACTTTTGCCAGTCTTAGCTTTTGACAATACATCACAAATGCCATTCCGTGGCAAAAACGATAATTTTTTATTTCACTTTTGCCACTCTCAGCTTTTGACCTGTATCACAATTGCCACTCTAAATTTTTTGCTTTTGCCACGGAATGGCAAAAGTGATATATTGTCAAAAGCTAAGAGTGGCAAAAGTGAAATGTCAAAATCTAGAGTGGCATAAGCAAAGTTGGAAAAAACTAGAGTGGCAAAAACAAAGTTTTCCCCCTTTAAATCCAATAGTACTCCATTTCTTAATAACCATCGTATCAAAAGAAAAACTCCAACTTTTTTTCTCCAAACTCCAATCTGTGGGACATATTTCGTTTTCCATTGGCCGGATGTTCTTACAGGGTACTACCACCGTTGAAATGCACAAATTCTTCCATGGACCATATTTCTCATATCCTCGAAAATGGTCAACATCTCTGTTCATAGAGTAAAAACTCATATAATACGACGTGTGAAATCATAACACATTAAATTTATTGATTCATGGTTTCATTACAATCTCTGAAACTCTCATTACATGAATTCAACTCCATATACTCATGAAAAATAAATGTGCTTCCTACTACACTTATTATGAATACCAAAATCTCAACTACTCAGCTCCAACTTTCATCTTGTCAAGGCATTTGCTAGCATAATTTCCTGCTTCCTTGCAACGAAAACAAATAATTTTCGATAAGTCTTTGGGCTTCTCGGGGATGGTGTTTGTTCTCGGGTTCTTGGTTTCTTCTTTGGACATTTATTGGCATAGTGGCTTAAGATCTTGCACTTGAAACATGTGATATAACTCAGGTCCTTCTCTGCAGAAATTGGGTTGTTCTGGGGATACCTTCGTTTTCTCTTCCTGGGCTTTTCCGTAATGATCAAAGCTTCTATTCCCTGATGGTCAAACTTCACTTCTACTGTCGGGAAATCTCTCAGATACTCTTCTCTTTCCTTTGTGCAATACCGTGAAAAATGTCCTTCTTCTCCACATGAATAGCAGACATGAACGTAAAATCTATTTAGGCCTTCACCATCAGGGTCTCCAATAACTTCCTTCATCGCAGGTTCTTTTGAATTTTTCCTCAGGGTTTCTTTCATGACTTCTTTCTTCTGCTTGGTAATTTTCTTGTACCTTGGGGTAAATGTGACACTAACCAGGGTAGTGTCGAGTTCCTTCACACAGGAAACAAGTAACTTGCCCAGTCGGGCACTCTTCGGCTGGGTGATTCTCCTCGCAATGAGCGCATCCATCCTTGTGTTCCTCTTGGATGTGTCCTATTTATCCACATATCTTGCATGCACAAGTTTGCTTCATCCAGTTATCACGGTGCTTCCGGATGAGACATGATCTCATCAGAGTCTTCTTGAATTCCTCCCAAGTTCTTGCTCCGTTACAACCTTGTATGGCTTGATGCATTTTCCACTAGATTACAGCACTTTCTGTAAAGTAATGAAGTGCGTATTGAACCTCATACTTCCTTGCAATCAATTTTTTCTGAAGTGATCCTCCATGTTTTTAATCCATAGCTCTGCCTCCAACTGAGTCATCAGTGCAGAGAATACTAGTCCAACTTCCTTGGTCATCTATGGGGTCCAAGTGTTTTGGGTTGAGATACGGAAGATAGAGGGAGATACAGGCAATACAAACAATAGTTTTGAAGAAACAGGATTTATTTTGTGGCTGTCGGAAAAACATCAAACAAATGACATCTCACAAATCGTCGCATCTAACGTAAGTATATAATAGGGGTTTTGGTCATCTAAGGGTCAAATAATTCTTCAGATTCTTCAAGTTCTTCAAGTCTTCGGAGTCTTCAACTGTTGTAGCATCAACTCTTCTAATGCATGGTGAAATCCTCTTTACTCTGAAATGGTCATCGATTGTCCGATATCTTGTCCTTCTTGGAGCGGCTTCAGTTGATCCTCCGTGTGGTCAAAAGGAAAGGGGTATATTCTAACTATTTGAGGTAGGAGAGGATATTTTTTAAAATAAGAAAAGATGAGAAGTAATGGATTCTTTTGAAAATAAAATTTTAGATATTTCCTGTCCTAGGAGCTTTCCGATTTCTAGGGTCACGTCCTACAGTCAACATGTGCTCTGATACCATATTTGTAGCGACCCGACCTCAGACGGTCAAGTCTCTGTGTATCTGTGCCATCCCTGGATTAGTATGCTGGCACACACAGTACATCAATGTATATATCAAAGTGCAATCACATGTATAAATAACGTAAAACTGATATATAACTCATAATTCTCAGCGGAAACAAACAATCGGGTACGGAGTCCCATCAACGCCATCCGCAGGTTGAGTGTAGATTGTAACCCAATCAAGGAAACTCACTCGTCATATAAAATCATGTAACATGATACATTGCAGCCGTGTAGGTCAGTACATTGAATGTACCGGCAAGATCACTGTAAGAAAAACAGATGATAAACTATACTACATGCAATATGGCTTTGTGGCTCTGGGTTTTAGTTTTTTTTGCATAAAAACTGGTTTTATTTTTCCCTACATCAAAGGAACATCAGGAGTCTGTACTATGAAGTTTTCTATCATTACATGGTTCCGCCAACCAATGTCTCATAGCCCAAAATCATCATAAGTTGCCCACAATTAAATTATCAGTCCGGTGTTGAGAGTTCCGAGATAGATCCAAGTCCAGAGGCTCAAGTTGTCCGTAACCGGGGACACGGCTAATCGATTAGGTTTTAACCCTCTACAAAGGTTTGTACACTTTACCCGCAAGATTCGATCCCTCCCTTTACATTCTCGCACTTCAGGGTGTTTGAGAACAAGATGACCGAAACATGGTCTTCTGAAGAGTTCCTCTGACCACTGTCTGGTGCTCATCCAATCCTATTGTGGTTCTACATCTGCTAGCACCGTCCGAGCCAGAGTCACCACTAAGGTCAACCAAGCCAGAGTCCATAGTGACTTGCGGTTGCATAGGTAAGCTTTTGGGCATGAAGTATTCTTCCGTTTCTTTGAGTCTGGGTGAAGCTTTCCGCAAGATGTCATGGCACTTCTCCATGCATCCCAGCCATCCACTGGTTCCTCCAATGTGCCCGTCAACCGTCCTTCACCCATAAGTGTGTATTGAATTCTTGTCTCAAGTCTCGAAATCATGAGGCCTTGGAGTCCTGAAAATGCAGTCCTTGCCGATGCCATCATGAAGTTGTCGCCATTGACATAGAGTCCTCCTTCTTCACACCACTCTCGTGCACTCATACCAAACCCCGTCTACTATACCGTAGCATTAAAATTATATAACGTTCCGGGCTTGGTAACAGGGAGATGGGTTTCTACCTCATGCATTCTACTCAACTACAAGATTCAATAACAATACTGGAGGGATTGTTGAAAGGATGCTACTACATGCAAATAAAACATAGGTATGGAAAACATGGTCAAAGTGAACTTGCCTGGTATTACTTGATGAAGATAATAACGCTCTCGGAATCTTTGATAAACTATTCGTCACTCCGAGAAAATCTATATAGTCAAACATTATACTCAGATAAGTAATAATCCTAGCAAACAATACTAGCAATCAAAATTAACAACCAAAAAGCAATAAATAAAAAAATAATGAAGTCAAAGAAAACCAAATAGAATTCCAAAAAAAAAACTTCAAGAAAGCAAGGGAGAAACCAACTCACACAATAACAGACAATACTCTCGTAGCAACACCAAATTACTCTAACAATTTGTTTCTACAACAAAGAAAATATAATTCTAATGAAACAACAGAAAATAATTTACTAAAGCATTCACTAGGAAAAAGAACTAGTATAAAAACTATTATAACTATCTAGTTAACACTAGAACAACTATAACAACTAGAAAACACTAAGCCAATAGTAAACAATACTAAAATAATTTATGAAAACTTATTTCACTCCTAAATAACAGAACCAATAACGACATATATTGAAGTGGCAAAAGGAAATACATTAAAACTAATAAAACTATTTTTATCAACTACCACTATGAACTACACAAACAAATACTAAAACAGTAGCTAAACACTAATAAATAACTACAAAAATTTATCACCTGTAGTCTAACAGAAATATATGACAACGTGTAAAAATATACAAAAAAATTAACTAAAAATAATTAAAAACACTAATTATATGACTAAAACAACTACATAAGCAAAACAGTACTATTTTCGCAATGAACCTAATTAAAACAAACTAAAAATAAATAACTATAAGCTACTGGATAGACAAAACAATAACAAAACAGTAGCTAAAAGAATCAATCAAAAATATTTTATAAAACTCAAAATATGACCAAAATAGTGATTTGAACAAATTCATGCAATCTCAAATTTAAACCACTAAAATTTGAAATCCAATTGCACTAACAGAAGATTCAAGAAATTTTGAATCTAATGCAAAAAGAATCACTCAATTTGGATCTAAAACATAAAAGATATTGAAGATCTAAGATTGAAACTTTTCTGTTTTTAAAAACAGAAACGAAAATACACCAACAAAAAAATCGGACAAGTGCTACGCGTCAGGCTGCTATTGGGCTAAATGGTGGGCAATCTGTACCTATATTGCGCTCGGCCGAAACTTAACAAAAACATGCACGCACGTTTAATAAAAAGAAACCGGCGAACCGGTTCGATCTAACCTGTAACTAAACCGTAAATAAAATCGATCTATTTAATAAAAACCTAATTGTTCACCGCAATCTAATCTACAACGTCGTAGGGAGATCGGACGGTTGAGGGCTTACAGCGGCGGTGGAAGAGCTCCGGCGAGGTTGTCGTCGGTGGTGGCAGCTCGGGGATGATGCGGGCGAGGCCTCCGGTGGTCCTCAGCGACGGGGAAGGCGACGGGCGGACGCGGTGCGTCGCTGCGTTCTCGATGCTGATGGAGTTCGTCTCCAGGGAGGTCCGAGGTGAGCTAGGCGAGCTTGGCGGGCTTCGGCTCCGGTGGTGGGCACCGGTGATGTTGCGGAGCAAGGGCTCCAGTGCTCCTCGAGCTCCGGGAAATGTTCGACGCGACGCAAAAGGTCGAGGGAAGGCCGTGGGTGAGCTTTGGATGTGATGGGGAGGTGTGAGGTGCTTGGGTGGGCGGCAATGGCGGCGGTGGCCGAGGTGAGCTCCGGCGAGCGATTATGGCGTGAACAGAGGGGTTTGGGACAACTTTCAGGGCGGAAACGGACGAGGGTGGGCAACTTATATAGGGCGTGGGGGTTCTTGGAGGAGGGGCGGATTGGGGATCGCGATCCCGAGATCTCCGGGATTCCGGTGGCGATTGAACGCGCTCTGGTGCGTCGTTGCGTGCAGAGGAAGAAGAAGAGGGGTGGGGCCCGGCGTTAGTGACCGCGGAAGGGAGCAAGGTGGAACGGGCGACCGAGCGGAGAGGGACTCGGCGCAAGCTGCGCGCTACTGGGCTACGCGAAGAGAGATAGCAAGGGAGATGGGCCACGGCGTTAGTGGGCTTCTGCCAAATTTTCTTTCAAATAAAGACAGAGAAAGAAAAATATGAAATAAATAAAAGAAATAAAAGTTTACCTAGGCATATTATATATCAAAATGTTCATAAAAGGAAATCCTAAAACATGAACTGTTTCTCAGAGACAAATAAAATACACAGCAATTCAAAAATAGTCAAGCAGTGTTGTTGTTGCAATAAACTACAATGAAACTCATTTTTTTAAATAACAGAATCATTTTACCCTAATTTCCATATATTTTGGTTTTGGAGAAAAATAATTTGAATAAAACCAAATAACTCCAAATTGAATTTGGGTTTCAAAATACCTTCAAAGGGACTTTAATTTCATTCCTTTAAACTTCCAACTTATATTTCATATAATTTGAAGAAGTCATTTTATCTTCTCTCATGAAAATCATTGAGTTGCATAAAGTTTGTGAATTTGAAATATTTTCAAATGGAATTCAAATCCCTTTTCATTTCTTTAAATGGAAGAAGTCATATCATCTTCACTCTAGGATTTTTCATTTGAGAAGAATTTGAATTCATGGAGATCAAAATGCAAAGTGAAAAGTTTGGGAAAGTCATTTCATTCCCTCTCATTCAACTTTCAAAAAAGTTTCAAACTCCACTCAATTTCACACAATCAGTCACACAACAATCAAACAAACAATCATAAATATTTATTTAACATAACATTCCAAAATTTAGAATTTTGGGATGTTACACACCATCTCAGATGGGGTTCACCACCTCCATAGGTGCCTCTCCGATGATGCATGAGTAGTTCTTCGTAGACCTTCGGGTCTGTACTTAGTAGCTAGATGGTTGCCTCTCTCTCTGTATCTGTCTCTCTCTTGATTCTCAATACAATGGTCTCTCTTGATTCTGTTTTATTTGTGTTGTGTTCTTATTTTGATTGCTCTATGGTTTTCTTTGCTGAGTTTTTGCCATAGAAAAGTTGGAATACAGTAGATATAATGCAAGAACAAAATATGAATTGATTTTATACAACACTTATAGTACTGATTTATTATTTTATACTAATGAATCTCACGAAGGTTTTTGTTGAGTTTTGTGTGATTGAAGTTTTCAAGTTTTGGGTTATCTTATGATGGATGAAGGAATAAGGAGTATAAGAGCCTAAGCTTGGGGATGCCCCGGCATCCCAAGCTATCATCCAAACATGAGCAACAAACTAAGCTTGGGGATGCCCCGAGTGGCACCCCCTCTTTCTTCTAACAACCATCGGTATTTTACTCGAAGATATATTTTTATTCGTCACATACTATGTGTTTTGCTTGGAGCGTCTTGTATGATATGAGTCTTTGCTTGTTTTATTTTTTTGTTTTAAGTCTTGATCCCTTGCTGGACACACCTATTTGGGAGAGCCAAAATTATGTCATGACTTGTTAGAATTGCTATCTATGCTTCACTTAAATTTTTATGACCTATGGACTTGCTCTAGTGCTTCACTTATATCTTTTTTAGCATGGTGTGTGAGGGAGTCCTGGATTAGTGGGTCTCCGGACAGCCGGACTATATTCTTTGGCTGGACTGTTAGACTACGAAGATACAAGATTGAAGACTTTGTCTCGTGTCCGGATGGGACTCTACTTGGCGTGGAAGGCAGGCTAGGCAATACGGATATGCATATCTCCTCCTTTGTAACCGACCTTGTGTAACCCTAGCCCTCTTCGGTGTCTATATAAACCGGAGGGTTTTAGTCCATAGGACAACACACAATCATACCATAGGCTAGCTTCTAGGGTTTAGCCTCTCTGATCTCGTGGTAGATCTACTCTTGTACTACCCATATCATCAATATTAATCAAGCAGGACATAGGGTTTTACCTCCATCAAGAGGGCCCGAACCTGGGTAAAACTTCGTGTCCCCTGCCTCATGTTACCATCCGCCTAGACGCACAATTTGGGACCCCCTACCCGAGATCCGCCGGTTTTGACATCGACATTGATGCTTTCATTGAGAGTTCCTCTGTGTCGTCGCCGTTAGGCTTGATGGCCCCTTCTATCATCGATAGCGATGCAGTCCAAGGTGAGACTTTCCTCCCCGGACAGATTTTTGTATTCAGCGGCTTCGCACTGTGGGCCAATTCGCTTGGCCATCTGGAGCAGATTAAAAGCTACGCCCCTGGCCATCAAGTCAGGTTCGGAATCTTAAACTACACGGCCGATATCCGCGGAGACTTGTTCAAGTCTCTGCCTTGTGCGTCATGCGATCACGATGAGTACGATTTAGCTCTACCATCAGACAGTGTTCAGGGGATTGCACCGATAGCCGCTCCAACCCTTAATTCGGAGCCAGTTGCGCCTTCCATGGACGGGTGGATGGTCCCCACCATGGAGGCCTTACCCTCAGCAACGGTCGAGCCGAACATCGACCTTACCCTACACGAGAGCCGTGTTGCTAAACTGCCGGATCCTTCTCCGGCCACTCTGAACCGCCTGCGCCCGTTCCTAGCAAATCCGATTGGGCACCGATCATGGAGTTTACCTCCGCGGATATTTTTCAGCACTCGCCCCTTGGCGACATACTAAACTCATTAAGGTCTCTCTCCTTGTCAGGAGAATACTGGCCGAACTATGTCCGGCAGGATTGGGATGCGGATAAAATTCACCGCCCACCCACCACCCACTTAGTAGCCACTGTCAACGACCTAACCGACATGCTTGACTTCAACTCCGAAGACATCGACGGTATGGACGACGATGCAGGAGACGAACAGGAACCACTGCCCACAGGGCACTGGACGCCCACTTCATCACATGACGTATACATGGTGGACACACCAAAAGAAAACGACGAGGAGGAACAGAAGGACACAACGAAGGGTTGTCCCCTCGAGAAGCATTCAAAGCGGCGGCGTAAGCGCTGCTCCAAATCCTGCCTCGGTAGAAACAACGATCATACAGACCCAGCGTTAGAGCAGGGTGAACCATCATCGGACCATGGCAACACGGAGAATCAAACCAAACAACCTGATTCTGTCAAAGATAATAGTCTGGACGACATCACACCGGATAGACACCCGGAGCAACAGAATGCCCGTCAAAGGCTCGTTGCCACTGCGAGGAGTCTAAAAAAGCAGAAGCAAAGGCTCAAGGCTGCGCAAGACACACTTAAAATCAGATGGAGTAAAGTACTCAACACAGCAGCGAAGTACGGCGGTAATTGCCCCACCAAGAGCTACCCGAAGCAGAAGTTGCTACCTGAATTCGATGAG